>NC_082705.1:3748054-4078762 GCF_949987515.2 Delphinus delphis
ACAAATGAAAGACACAACTTCCTCGAAGCAAAAACTAGAGAAAACACAAAGTTTTGAGGTGGTCAAAACAACAGAAGGAGACACGATATCTACCAGTCCCAGACGAATCAAGTGAATTAAGAAAGCCGCACATAAAAGAGCTACACAACATAATCAAAGAGGCTGAATGATTGTTAGGTCACTTTCTTATGCTGAAGGGGCTCTGAAAAGTGACAAACAAGATCATCAGATAGTGGGGAAACTAAAGGTCCCATTAGGTCAAAGGAAGAAAAGAAGAAAAAAGTAAACTTTGATTCTCATGATTTTTCAGGCATTATGGAGTATGCACTATTTTCTTAATAAAATAGATGGTAAACATTGTGTTTATTATGTAATGACACTATACTTGGGCTAAAATAATACAATATACACCAACATTATCAGATTATACATTCAACCCACTCTTTCCACCTCACAGAAAAGCAGCATTCAGAAAAATTACTAAATGTATAAAGCAGTCTAACATCAGGACAGAATTCCTTCACAAATACAAAATAATAATAAATTAAGGCTGCAATAAAGTAATTTTCTGAGTGATTCTCTTTCCAGTCAAGCAGGGAAAGCAGGGTCCCCATGATGAATTATCAATAATTACATTTGACTGCAGCAGTTGAAGCAATGTGTGTAAAGTGGCCTTTTTAAAGACTATTAGTCTTTTGGTGAGAACAGTTGTTTGATGAGTTAATGACATTGGAAGTATTATCATTAGTCAATAAATACCAAGACAAATAATTTCAAGTGACTTTCTTGGCCCTTTATGAGTCAATGGATGTTACCAATACTACCTTGTTGTTTATTCCAGGAGTCAATGCCAAGGTTGAAATGACTGAAAAAGTAGCGTCTATGAAGAGCCTATTATATAACTACAGTCGACATTATTTTCAAAGAAGTTGAGGAAACAATGATTCAGTACAATGCAAAGTTGAATCTGTGTATTACAAAGGATGGTGGTGAAAATTTATGTAGAACATAAAAAGTCTTACAAAAATGTATAAAATGTCTTTGAAAACGTAAGGTGTTGGAACACCTGTGACTACTGATTCATCACCAGTTATTCTGCAAAAAAAAAAAAAAGTGGAATATATTATGTGTTACTGAATCAGTGGTGTCAAGGATACCTGTGAATTTCTGTCAGAAGTTGAACGCTGACTTGTCCTACACACAGCAAGAAATGGGATGATTAGGTGCAAACCGGACCAGTTAAGGAACTAGTCAAGGACTAAACATATTTAAATTGAAAATATAACTAAAGAAAAGTGCAATGAGGATAGGAAAACAGTATAATAATCTTAAGTGTCCTTACAATTTAGAAATAACACAACTGTAAATGAAAAGAATCCTCAAGAGAAAGACAGGAAACAGAGTGTCTTTGGGGTGGGGGGAATATAATAGGTGGGAGTCAGAAAATTAAAGGTAATAAATAAATGAGTAGAAAACTAAGAAAGGATAAATGAGAATAAGGACATTATAAACATATAAAGGTCCACATGAAAACAAAATACAAATATTCCTGAAATTTGGGGTTATATATTGCTGCGTAAGAATCCACCCCCAGTCACTGTGGTTTAATACTCAGCCACATTGCTAGGGGAAGGAACACAAGCTCTACTGGTGGGAGGAGTGGTCTTTGTACAAGGAGAGGGGCAGAACTGTGTGGAGGCTGTGTTTGGAGACCTCCTAACACTCAAGACAGCGAAATAAATTCAAAAAAGGGAGCAAAGAAATGGACCACATAGACATACAAACAAACAAACAAAACCCCATATAAAACATAATAGACTCAGTAAATAAACACAAGACATGGTTAGCCTGTATCTAATGATGTAGAAACAATCAATTAGACAAACCACCTCTGACACAGTCCAAAAGGTAACTGGCATGCTTATTGCTTCCTAAGTATTATTACCTACAAATGAAATGAAAAGCTACCAAAAGAACCAGGGAATCTTAGTTCAAATTCTAGCTATGAGTCTCTGCTATCAGCCCCAGTGGAGTAACTGGAATGAAACTTACCCTCCTGCTGTAAACAGCTGGAAAACCCATAAAAATACATGAAAATCAGTTTCATACAGTGGAAAACATCTCTATCAGGACTCTGATTCTTGAGAGAGGTGACACAGATAAGATGGTTTCTACAATTACCCTGTTTTTCTTGGAGGAACTTTTCATACCCACTATAATGACTAAACAGGTTTGAAAACACCAAGGGGTGGTGAGAATGTGGGAAACCTCATATGTTGCTGGTGGGAATGTAAAACGATGCAGCCAATCTGAGAAATACTTTGTCAGTTAAAAATAAAAATTTTAAAGTGTACTTCTCATGTGATCCAGCTATTACACTGTTAGGTAACATATGGAATTTCTTAAAATTATGTAGACTGCCTAAATTTCACTCAGTCTTTTACAAAATGACAGTTGAACATCTTTAACTTGGTATTTTATAAGTGAGCCCACTGCTGGTTGGGCTGTTATAATAAATTTAGTTGGTTCCCCTTTGTAGAAAACAGGTAGATTCCTAGACAAAATGTGAAAAACAACTATTTCAGTTTCCTTAACATTCGACCAATGCAGACGACAACAAATTGGGAAGCGTTAATTCTTAAAAAAAAAACAAAAAACTGTTACAATTTTGGGCGACTTTTGTCCGTGAGTCTGTATCTTTCCTGCTCAACCGTCATAGCATTCTCTGCTTAGTCTGGATGGCCTAGAATTCCTAGCTAGTCCATCAGACTATTAAAGGACGATATACTAACTAACAATGATTCAACAAAGAAGGATGGACTAGCTACTGGACTAGCTTTAGGGCCAGAAGTGGCTCACTGAGTCAGGGCAAAGGTCACTCATAAACCATGGCTTTGTTGGCTAAAAGTGGCAGATTTAGTTCAGAGCAGATGGGGAGAATCACATAGATTTCGTAGCTCAAGTTGGCTGTTACGTATTCAGGGTGAGTGGCCATCCAGTCAGAGATTTAATAGGAAGACCCTAGAAGGAGGAAAACCATAGAAGCACTGAGATATGCTGTCCACACCTCTTCCTGACTACTGTCCTATGCAAGCCTGAGGCAGACCCAAGACACTGTGATAAGTGAAAGCCAAGAGAGACTTGAGCATCGGCCACACATCTGAATATATTTCTCAACCCACAGACAAGTCAGTTGGCGGAAGTTAGAAGCCTTATGAAATAAAGCTGCCTGATCACAACTCCTGTCCCAACCACTGGAACTGATCACTGAACTACGCAGAGATAGAAACCACCTCTAAGGACGTCGGCAAAACTCAATAAGTAAACAGATGGGCAAATAAATAAAATCAACGGACACGGCAAGAGCTGCACATCAGGAGAGACGCTAATTTTGTAGCTGAAGTTCAGGGAAGTTACAAAAAAAAATTCAGCAGCCTTTATGGGAGAAAATCTAGAGTCCTTGCTGTACTTCATCTTGAATGTCAGTTTTCAACCAAAATTTACAAGCTACAGCATCAGGAAAGTGTGAGCTATATTGGAAAAAATAAAAATAAAAACGAAGCAGTCAATAGGAACTGACTGCGTGGGACTAGGTGTTGGATTTAGTATAAAGAAATGTCAAAACAGCAATTATAAATATGTTCTGAATATTAACGGACTATAAACTAACAATGATTCTACAAATAAGAAATATCAAGGGAGAAATGGAAAGCAGAAGAAACAGCCAAAGGGAAATTCTAGTGTTGGAAGTACAACCACCGAAATGAAAAAATTATTGGATGGGCTTAACGTCAGATGTTTAGACGGTGTAAGAAATAAGCAGTGAACTTGAAAGTAGATAACAGAAGTTAATCAGTCAAAATTTTAAAAAAGGAAAACAAATATTGAAGGAAAAAGAAACACAACCAGAGCCTCAGTGCCAAGCCCTCCAATATAAGTGAAATAGGAGTTTCAGAAGAAGAGGGCAGGAAGGAGCAGAAAACTATTTTGTAGTAATGGCCCAAGTCTTCTCAAATTAATTTAAAAATTAACGTAAAGATCAAAGAAGCTCAACAAACTACGAGTAGGATGAAAACGCAGCAGCACATGTCAAGTACTGTGACGTTTCAAAGATTTTATCCTAGCTGCAAGCTACAGTTAGCTGGTGCAGTAGCATGCATGGCATGTTCCTGGGGGCGGAGGCGGCTCAGGCAGTTGCGGCATGCACGGTGGGCATGTATTACAGTTAGGAAACCCCAACCTGCAAGCAGACCTGCTCAGCATCTCAAGGGACACTTTCTCTTTACTGCACTCCACAGCAGGAAAACCTGCCTTCTACTCTGGAAGGAGACACCGCATCTATTTTCCAAGGATGTTCTCTACAGAAATTTCCTTAAAAATAGAGCAGAAAAAAGGCACTTGGTATTTCTGCTCACAAGAAGTGCAGAGATGCAAGACACCCATGGAACACTGTTTTCTGACAGACATTATCACAGGCAAATCTTATATAATTGTGCCTTCATCTATATTTTCACTGGATCAGCCCTCTGCTCCGTAACATGTAAAATTATGTGACCCGGATTGTACAACTTTTAGCTCCTTTCCACTAACATATATCCTTCAAAGAGTACGAAGCCATTTCTGGGTCTTACCCAGATCGACTTCATTAGACTTTTTAAAGGGAAACCCTGGAGGCACCATTTAATTAACAAGCTGATTCCTAAACACAGCACAATTTCTGAATCGCTGTCCACAGACTCTAATAGAAACTCTTGAAACCTATGAAACCCTCTGTGATTTACTCCTGCTTACCTTCTTCTCAGCCTTTCTCTTTCCCACTGCCCGCAATCCCACCTTATCAGAATGCATGCAGCTACCAATACTTCCCAAGTTTTTACACACCAATGCCCTTGACAGTATATGGAAATTAGTCCCATATACTAATTAGTCCCACATATGGAAAAAAAAAAGTCCCAGCTCTGAAATGATGTTTGACTCTAAGTGTTCACGAGCTGAAGTATGATCCCACCTATGTGGTTTCCTACTGATCGGTGAGAAACTAAGTCCCAATTCTGGAGCCTGACTTAATTCTTTTTCCTATAGAAACACAGGACTTTACATTTTAAGCATAGTGGTTGAACAAATAACTTCTCCCTACCTATCTGAGATGTCACTTATTCTAGGCCAATGGAACTAACTTGTGTTTGATGATGAAAATAAAATTTAACAACCTTGCCTTTTTTTCTAAGAAAGAAAAGAAAGGTGAATTACACAGTAGAAAGGACACAGTGGGAAATGTAATGGGTTTGTCTGCTCTGGTAGCGTGGTCCCGTTCACTTCAAATACCCCTGTGCTCAAAATTTCCCAGAGCCCCATGTGGATAGCATTACTCACACCAAAACAATGTTCAATCTGTACTGAATATCCTGTGTATACACTAATATGCCTCATCTCAAATTTAAAATATATATCTCTACTTTAGGTCTTTAGATTCTACAGCTGTAGATGGGTGTGGGTGGGTATGGGGTCCTTCCTCCTGTAATTCCATCAACTCCTTAGAAGTTATGTGCAATGAACACTTCAGTTACGTGAAATAAATGGATCTGCTGAGAAGAAGCGGCTTGATTCACATCCCTTGGCCCCTATGCTCCAGCTAGAATACCAACCCTAAACCCTTCTACACAGAAAATCTTGCTGCCACCACTGGACAATGGTGGTGTCTCAGTCAGTCTGTTAAAAGTCTTCTGCATCTTGTCTGCTGGCAGCTGAAGTGGTCCTCAGAGGTCTCTCTCTGCTATGTGGAGAAAGTATTGGGTGGTGAGACCATTCACTGGGCCTCTTTGACTCTTCAGAGGGTAAAGGACCTTGATCAGGACTTGAGAATCGTCACTTCAGGTGCTGCTAAGTACATTTTACAGGAAATCACCACATACTTACAGCAGGTATAAGACAGAGAGTCAAGTGGAACTCAGGTCCCCTTCCTCCAGGGCTGCTCTCCCTCCTTTCTCTACCCTGGATCCCTGGCTGACTCTGGGGACGACTGTCGTTACAAAAGGAACTAAACGCGAGCCTGGTACAAACTACTGACGACGGGACTCCTCTGTTTGTAGTGTCACGTGGTGCTTCCACTTGGCTGTGTTACAGACGTTTACAACATTTACATTTTATGATAAGCGTGGGTTACTTTTACACACATGCAAAACTTTATAAAGACAAAAGATATGAGACGCTGCTGTGGTAAGAGAAGTTGTCATGATAGAAACCAAATAATAATTCTCTACTGTTTTATCAAACTGGTTTTCATTAATGTTTTATTACAGCTTATTCCTGGGTTTAAAACTGAAGGATCCCACATAACCGACATCTACCGAGGGGAGGGGCCTCGATGGTGACGGAAAAGCTTGTGCATGTGTTTCCTATTCACAGATTCTCCTGGCTGGCTGCTGAGCACACTCTTCTGCAGGGAAACTTGATTTTACTGGCTTAGTTCTCTGTCATTTAACTTAACCTCCTGTTTTTTCGTTTACTTAATATATTATTTGTGTCTCCATGCCTGAAAACCACCTAAAAGATCTGAGAATCCCCACAGTTAATTCACTGTCACTACAACACATAACTTTCTTACACTGACAACTTTAAATTCAACAGAATATATGGGATCTAACTACTAAAGACTCCAGCTATTGACTTGTTAGCACTACTATAAAGGTAGTTTATAAAAATTGTATGACACCAAATATTTTTTAAAAGTTAGTACACAGGAAAATCCACTCCATTTATAAGCTTAGGTTTTTTTTAAGCCCTTAATAGCCTCAGTCAGTAGTAGGAGTTTAAAAAATGAAAAATGAAAAAACCCTGTTCCAAATGTTTCTACCTTCTGACTTTCATCTTTCTATCAATAAATAAAGTATTGAAATTCAACTAACTTTACCAATTACAATGGTGATAAACAATTAACATGCATGAATTAAATTTCTTTCTTCTCTAATTGATACTGAGGCTAACTTTTATTTGTTCTTTCTGGACTTTTCTAAGGAAATGATACTATTATTTGCACATCACAAGCTACATTTCCTTTCTTTTTATAGTTTCTATTTTCACCCTAGGTGATTAGATTAAGAAAATAAATATTAATGAGCAAACAAGCCTGATTTAAGAAGATATTTTTAAAATACATTAAAGTAAATGTATTGCCACTAATTGGTTTGGGGTGTAGAAGTCAACAGAAGTACAGCATGTTCACTACAGGTACTTTGAAGGGTAGAAAGGATAACTTCACGGGGTGCACTTTTTGCCTTTTCTGCAACTGAGAGAGAGAGCGAGAGAGAGAGAGAAAGAGCGTGCTACATTCCTCTCTGCGCTGAGCTGCTTGACCAACTGAAGGGACATTCTGGGTCTCCAAGTCTACATCACAGAAATCTGACAGCATCTGGAATCCTGGAATCCTTGGGGCCTCTTGGAATCTTCTCAGGTGGGCATTACCAGCTGAATCCAGATTTCCATCCACTTACCAGGGCAACCGACTTGTGAGTGGAAGCCCCCTGGACCCTCCAGACCCCATCTGCCATCTGCACACTGCTGCGAGACCTCCCTCAGCGCCAAGTGGAGCACAAAGGCCCAGCTGAGTTCTCTCCAAATACCTAACCCGCGAAGTCATGAGCTACAACCAAAACATGGTTGTTGTTTAATCTCCAAAGTTTGCTTATCTGAGATGCACTAGCTACCCAGGTCGCTCATCGTCTCTTTAACCCAGGTTACTCGTGACACTGTCACATCACACTCGTAGTGTCTGATAAATGACCGGTAGTTATATTTTGCAGCAAGTGCAATTTTTCATTTTATTTCTCGCCATTCTGCTGAGAGCCCACTCACTCTTTCTAATAGTTGGGTCTGAATGACTTCTTGTGTCATGTGGATGCCTTCCAAGTTCCACATCCATGTTTTTCAGCACCGTTATCATTCCCTAATAGTCAATGATAAACCCTCATATAAATGAGCGTATAAGCACACACAAGAGCAAAGAGAAAACGTGGTCATAGAGATTCACCAATCACAGTTGATGCTCACTACCTGCAGAATCCCTGTATAGGAATTTGCCTAATCCAAAACTGATTTGTAACCCTACAATCAATCCTATGGTGCTTAACGAGCATCAACTGTACATCACAATTTACCAGAATTACGTATTTTGGTGCAAATGAGAACAAATGTTGTCATTTTGAGAACAAATGACAAAGACCAAGAAGACATGAGATGTACGGAGATTACTCAACATTTAAAGCATCCTCAAAATTTCTGCCATGCATCCCACCCTGCTGACTTCAGAGTAGGATCGAGAAAGGAACGTGGATATCTCTACATTCCTGCTTCTGTCGATGGGCTGCACGTGTTTAAGAGACGAGGGGCCCAGAACTGACTTTGCGATTCTATATGCACTTCCTGCTGACACCACCCCAAGTGCTTTTTGTTTCGTTTCAAATAGACGTTTAGATAAATCATTATTATAAACTTCTGTTAATGGAATTGTATTTATCTTCAAGCTTCATTCATCTAACTGAGCTCACTCTCAACGTTCGACCATGGGAGCTGAATTATTTACTGTACTTCATCAGAATGAGATTCAGGATGTTAAAAAAAAATTATGTATGTATCAGATAGCCATGACTATCTGTTGGAGTTAATCATTTATGACACCTAGTTATGAATGGCGCTTTCTGGAAATGAGATATTAATGGAGCTTGAAACATGAAGGACCAGATAACTGGTCACCAAGAGCACGTGTCCAAGGACCACAGACTTGGGACCAAAAGCAAAACAAAACCATCTGTAGGATGTCTGGGGGTGAGCTAGACGGAGGAGGCTCGGTTTAAACATTTGGGGTTTAGAACTAACCTAGAGTTTTCCTAAAAATCAAGAGAGGGGCTAAGTGCTGAATATCAGGAAGGCACCGAGAAGACTCTGGAGCAGGGGTGAGGGGCGCTGGGGGCATGGGGAGGAGGCAAGTGATTCGGCTCCTAAATCCAATATATTTTGAAAACCTACTGAGAACGACCCTGATGCCTCACCGACAAGTACAGACTTCCCTCTGCGGGCAGGGAGTGCAGATTTCAAGGAAAACAAACAAACAAACAAACGAATCTCAGCTATGAGATTCTCTGACATGACTCACTCTCTATGGTTATAGGTACCTAGTAGTTTTCTTGTGAAGGCCTTAAGGCAGGCTTACGATGAACTCTTTTCTTTCCTCCAGTTGGGCAGTGGCCAATCTTCATGTAGTATCTTTCATCCACTTACATAATAACCTAGCCAATGAAATTCCCCGAAGGGTACTCCCCAAATTAAGTAAGAATCCTTCCTTTCGTTACTCTTAAGGAGGAGGATGAAGGCTGATGAAGTTGCTGGACTTACCTGGCAATTTTCAAGTACACTGAAGAAGATAAAACTGACACAGAATTCAAAGGAAAGTGTTTTGTTAGAAATAGGTGCAGAATACTTAGAATAAATAAGCAACACTTTCAACATTAACCCTAAGAGATGCTTCCCAAGTATATCCCATATCAGAGGAGAAATGCTGCAGAAAGTAACTGACCATCTATCTGTATCCTCAACAAACCATGAGAAGAATTTTAGAAGGGATCTTAACAAATTGTTTACTCAGACTCAGGATCTTTAAGCACATGTTAGTTCACCACATACTTTTAAATTATTGAGAAAGTAAATGATTCTGGTGATAGCCCATTTCAACAACTGGCAAGTCCTGATTTGATTTCCAAGGAAAATAGGCTAATTATATGAGAAACTGAAATATCTCCTTGTAAGTGTGTCTTCCAAGGTGTGCCTACCATTTGCCACTTTAGTAAGCTGAAACATATGTGACTCTAACTTTAGAATATTAAGTTAGTAATTTATCGATTAGCATAGCATAATGATATTAGAAAGCAGTTTGCTTCAATGTAGTACTCACCACGTGGCAGGCGAAGTAATGGCCCCCCAAAGACACGGACATCCAAATCCCTGGAACCGGTGAATACATTATGTTACGTGGTAAAAGTGAAGATGTGACTAAGTTAAGGATATTGAGATGGCAGAGCCCTGGATTAGTCAGGCAGACCCAGCAGAATGGCAACTGTCCTTCAGGGCAAAGGGAGATCCGACTACAGAAGAGGACTGTCAGAGAGACGCAGTGTGGGGAAGACACTGCGTGGGGCAAGGCGCCACGGGATAAGGAATGCAGGGCGGCTCCAGAAGCCGGAAAAGGCAAGGAAGCGCACGCTCTCTGAAGCTTCCTGAGGGAACAAAGTCCTGCCAACACCTTGACTCCAGACCTCTGATCCCTAAAACTGCAGGATAATAAATTTACGTTGTTTTAAGCCACCGAATTTGTGGTAGTTTGTTACAGAAGCAATGAGAAATTAATATGCAATACGGAAAGGAAGACAGTGCAGCCCCTCAGAAACATAAGGCACAGAATTGCAAAGGGTTCCAAATATCTAGTAATCATTTATTTTTGTGCTTGCTAATATGCCCTGGACGGAACTGTGTCCCCCGAAAACTCTTATGTTGCAGCCCTAACACCCAAGGCAACAGTGTCTGAAGACAGGGCTCGTAGGAGGTGATTATGATTAAAGGAACTCGTAAGGGTGGGGCCCTAAGACGGTAAGAGGCGGAGGAGAGACACCCCTCTCTCCGTTCTTCTGCGCTTGGAAAAGGCCGCGTGAGCAGTAGGCAGGCAGCCACCCACCTACAAGCCAGGAAGGGGCCCCTCATCACAAGCCACAATAGCCAACACCTCCATCGTAGCTTTCCAGCTCCCAGAACTACGAGGAAACACGCCTCTGGCCTGGAAACCACCCACCCAGTCTGTGGTTTTTTGCGCAAGCCCCTGTGCAGACCGGTGCATGAGCAGGAATGCAGTCGCACTGCATCGAAGCAGTGAGTGTCTGCGCAGCTTCCTGGGAGGCAGGATGGCATGGGGTCCTGGGCTGCCTGACTCTTGAGTCCACGAGTCCCTGTTCACCGTGAGTGACTACGAGCGAAAATCGGAATTTCTCTGGGCTTCGGTTTCCTGATCTGTAATGTCGGGTAAATGAGAACCACAGGGTTCACGTTCAGGATGGGGACCGAGGAGGATGCTGAACTCGCTCCCCTGCACCCCGCAAATACGGGATCTACAGCTACACTTGGAACCACTTCCTCTGAAAACCCCCGAAACCCGGCTGAGCGATGCCTACTCTGGGACGCGGGCTCTCCATAACCCTGGGCTGCTCCCTGAAGAGCAGGGTTTGAACCCCACACGCGGCACCCCGACTTCTAAGACCTCCTCCCGCGTGCAGCCCCGGAACCCCTGGCTCTGAGAACCGCCAGGGCCGGGCCCACAAGGCCCCCGGAAGCCGCTCTCAGAGGCCCGGGGACTCACCGCCTGGCTGCTGCGGGGCGATGGGGACCCGGAGACGCCGGAGGGGCAGGGCTGTGGCCTGAGGCGCACAGGGCGGCCTGGTGTCCTCGGGGTCAGAGCCGGGCCTCCTGCGGCCCCCGCGCCGCCCAGCACACCAGGGACTCCGCCTGGGCTTGACAGGCGTCTGCAGCCCTGGCTTCACGCCTGAGGCCCTGGTTTTACATCTGAGGCCCCGTTTTACGTCAGCGACCCCAGTTTTATGTCCGTGGCGCCGGCTTTACGGCTGAGGCCCCGGCTTTACCTCTGGAGGCCCGGTTTTACGTCAGTGACCTCAGTTTTATGTCAGTGACCCCCGGATTTACGTCACTGACCCCGGTTTTATGCCTGAGGCCCCGGATTTATGTGGCTGACCGCGGGTTTACATCGCTGAACCTGGATTTTCGTCGCTGACCCCCGGATTTACGTCGGTGACCCCGGATTTACGTCAGTGGCTGTGGCCCCAGTTTTAACTGCCACCGGGGGACACGGCCGGACCCTGGTGGCCGAAGGGGCTGAGGCTTGAGGTCCCACAGGACTGCCTACATTTGCCTCCGTGCAGAGCTTGCGCCTGAGGGTCAGCCGGAGTCTGGTGCTCACGAGACCGTGCCCCTGGGGCCACTGACGGGGCTGGGCAAACCCTCAGGGTCAGCACCGACTCAGCCAGGTGTCTGCAGCGGCGCATTCACCCCAGCGCTCTTCGCAGTAGGCGCGGCGGGGGCCCCTGCGGGTCCGTGAGCGGAGAGCGGATACAGAGGAGGGGCGCTCACGCGCGCACGATGGGTGCCACTCAGCCGTGAAAAAGGAGGGCGTGCCGCCACGTGTGACGGCGGATGGACCTGGAGGGCCGTAGGGTGAGTGAAAGTAGCCAGACGAAGACAAAGAGCACACGGCCTCTCTTCTCCGTGGGATCCAGGCCACAGACAGACAGAAAACCAGCTCCTAGATGCAGAGAACGGAGTGGTGGTCGCCAGAGGTGGGGGCGGGGCGTGGAGGAGATAGGGGAAAAGGGGTCGGAAGGTGCAAACTTCTAGTTGTGACAGAAAGAAGCCCTGGGATGTGATGTCCCGCACAGTGACCACGGCTAGCAATACTGTGCTGCGTAGTATTGGAACTCTACGGGGCGGTTCTCACCATTAAATCAAACCATGTGCTGCGCACACCGTAGACTTAACGCAGTGGCGGACGTCAGTTACTTCTCAGTAACACTGAATGAAACACGGTCTCACTGCAGGAAGAAAAGTGCACCTGTGTGTCGTGACAGACTTTAACTAGGCTTATTCTGGTGGTGATTTCACAGTGTATACCGATGTCGAGGCATTACCGTGTACCCCTGACGCTAATGTAAGCTGTGTGTAAGTTACACCTCCAGAACGAAGCCCGCAGTGTACGGAATTTGTAATGGTCAGACCAAACCATAACGTAGGTTAAGTGTTTAGAGCACTGTCTAACCTGGCCTACAAAGGTTCCTAGTCTTGTAACATTTCATTTTACTGAAGCAGTTATTTAAATGAACGTAATTTTAAGTAAAACAGCGAGGCGTGGTTGCAATAGAAAAGGACTAAGATACAGGAACCTTAAATTCAGATTTCTTTTTGGTGATCTCGAGTAAGTCACAGTCTCTCTGTAAGTTTTTTGACATTATCCTCACTCGCATGAGGACGTTGAGATGGAAATCTGACAAGTTCCTTGCGAGGACAAAGATGAAACGACACATGTGAATGAGCTTAGAACTAAGAGAGACTATAGGAGTGTCATTTGTCAGTGTCGTTCACTGGCTGTGATGATTATTACCATTTTTACATGTCAGGAAACGGAAAGCACCAACCTATGAGGTTTTTCACACTTACGTTATCATTTAGGAAACTTAATGGCCTTTTAGAAAGTTCCCCTCTGGGAGTTTTAGACTCGGTTTTGTGCTTTGTGCTAAGTTTTCCTGGGTTTCTGTCACTGGCAATTGTCTCCGTGAAGCAGAAAAAGAAAAGGAGGAATCCCATGTCTCTCTGGCAGTAAAGCACTGAGCCATGGAGACAAGAAACAAAAAGCAAGCAGGTGGTCTCATGCGGGGATCCTTGGGTGACCAGGCTGAGTGGGCTTGGAGTAATTCAGAGAGTAGAGTCCACACGCCACACTCCTGACGGGGGCACAGCCGCCGCCTCCAGGTTTTACCTCTGGTGTGAAAACTGAAAAACGAATGACTAATACCTATAGAACTTTGTACATCACAGATTGTAACGTACTCATATTCTCTTCTTAAATATAACCTAGTCCACACTTCCTACCTCATTACGCTTGCTTTTATTTTATCGTGGATGAAAACCTTCTTCACAAAATTGATATGTATTGTCCCCACAAGGGGATGGCATGGCTGAGGTTTAAAGGTGTTGGGATCATGTGGATAGAGTGCGATAAAGCTGGAATATGCCCTTAATGCATTGACTCACTTCATTTGTATTTTATCACAACTTGCCACTTTTTATCAGTATTTTTAACGTGGTTAAACTTAAATGTACACCAAAAAACTGAGATGGACCAGAATATACCCATCCAGGGTTTGGATATTTTGCACATAAAAGCAAGGACACATTTTATGTCTCTATCGATATTTCTCTGTTAGTGGCGATTTATCGTGTTCATACCCTTAACACTACTTACTATGTAAAAAAACAAAGCAAGAGAAAAGCAAGAGTGAAGTCCTCAATCACTTCAGCACTTAAACTAACGTCAGGTTGTCCTGCCGGACTGGGACAGGGTGGCAAGTGAGGCTGTTACATTGGATACAGAATTTAGGGGTGCACCAAAAAAATTCAGTAATCGAGGTGAATAATATTTAATGCACTATTTTAAAAACTCAGAAGTGATGCAGAATACATGATGAACAAGATATTAAGACTTTAAATAAAGACAGGATCAGTTTTCTACCAGATAAATGGACTTGGACCCACAAATCCACACCCACCAATTGATACAATTTTGCCCTTCATTTCCAGGACTGCAAGCAAGTACTTAGTACAATGAATTCAGCAGACTCTTCAGGGACATAAAAGAGTTTTTATGTTTAATAACTCTGAGAGTGGAGCACCTGTGACTTCAATTTATTGGCTTTAAACATTCCTGTAACATAAAATGAAGGACAACTTACAGGGTTTGAATTAGCAATTGTGTTGATGATTAAATTTCTCAAGAAAAAACACAGGAGTCAGGTTTTAGTAGCTTCTGGGACATCTCATCACCACTAAGCAGCAAGTATACTGCTTTCCCAGAAGGGTGTCAGGTTCTCAAAGGAGAGATCGCACACTGTCTTTTAAAGATTGACATCTCTACAGACTTAGGGGTTGTAAAGAATAGCAATCTCATCAGCATCTTCCCCAGATATACATGAGGAGTGTGTGTGTGTGTGTGTGTGTGTGTGTGTGTGTCTGAGATAAAGACAAAGACAGAGACAGAAAAAGAGACAAGAAGGAGGAAGAGGAGAAGAAGGAAGAAAAGGAAAAAAATAAATAGGTAGGTAGTTAGAAAGGCAGATAGATACAGAGATGGAAATTTTAGGACAAGTTATAGAGCACTGAATAGGACTAGAATGTCTCCTTTTCCTAAATCAGGAGCGAGTTTCCTACCTTCCAGCTAACACTCAGTATAGGAGGGAAAAAATGTTTAAATATATAAAATTAATAGGGTGTAGTACTTATCAGAAGTAGAGGAGGGCAATTCCAGTTGTCCAAAGAAACAGGTACACTTTAGTAGAAATCTTGGAGGACTGTCTCTCCAAAATATCCAGTATACAATCGTACATCTACCCATAAGCTCAAACTCTGAGTTTCCGAGTTGAGCGGCATGGAAAAGACCTCAGACACTTAATTTAGAAAATGCCTCTTATAATGCCAGTGCAGAGTGGTAAACTACGTCATAAAATTGGAATTTTAAAACCATTGTCGTTTAAGAGGAGGGCTGGCTGAGAGAAAGGAGATGTCCAATTCTGACTAAATAATATTCCTACAGAGAGAGACCAAGTAATTCGTTAAGTGCTGCACCATGGTTAGTCCCACTAGTATTTAAGTGATTTGCTTAGAAATGATTAAATTCTTAACTGGACTTTCAGAATAATAATTAAGTAAAACTGCTTTGCGTTATTAGAATGGACCAGATTAAGAAGTTAATGAGCACAAAGTCTCTGAACAGTGTGGGATTCTGGGGTGAAGGCCAGGCTTTCCCAAGGAAGATGGAAGAGCCGGGTGGTCCCGCATCTGGGGGCATCCCCCGGGCACGGTGAGCACGCCCCCTCCGCAGAGAGCCTTGAAGACAGGAGTTGAAGCGCAAGTCAATATGGAACCCTCAGAATAAGACTGTCCGTCAGAGCAGTACTAGAAATAACCTAGTTTACATTTCTGTTGGTATTGTAAAAATAGAATGTTAATAGAGAGGGTCGTCCCTCTCTTTTATTCAAGTAAAACCACTTCATACTGTTAGGGTCACTTCAAAATTATTCCATCTGAAATTGCACAGGCTTCCCTCACTGAACCAGGCTGGTTTCTTCCTCTACTTCCCATAGATCACATCAATTTTAGTTGACACTTTAGAGGTTGCATTTTCCCCCAAGGAACTGTGCTCACTCTGAGGACAGGAGACATTTCCTCTTGTTATTCCTAATGCCTAGCAACCTTTATATATATTTTAAAATAAGGGAACAAATGGATGAATTAACTCCATCATTTTGAAGGTATTTCTCCTTTGCTCGTAGCATTTTTGTTTGTTTGTTTGCGGTACGCGGGCCTCTCACTGTTGTGGCCTCTCCCGTTGCGGGGCACAGGCTCCGGACGCGCAGGCTCAGCGGCCATGGCTCGCGGGCCCAGCCGCTCCGCGGCATGCGCGATCTTCCCGGACTGGGGCACGAACCCGCGTCCCCTGCATCGGCATGCGGACTCTCAACCACTGAGCCACCAGGGAAGCCCCGCTGGTAGCATTTTACACAAAGAAAATAAGAAGCCATGTTTTGAAGTTTTTTTTGTTTTTTTTTTTTTTTTGCGGTACGCGGGCCTCTCACTGTTGTGGCCTCTCCCACTGCGGAGCACAGGCCCCGGACGCGCAGGCTCAGCGGCTATGGCTCATGGGCCCAGCTGCTCCGCGGCATGTGGAGTCCTCCCGGACTGGGGCACGAACCTGCGTCCCCTGCATCGGCAGGCGGACTCCCAACCACTGTTACTGCGCCACCAGGGAAGCCCCTGAAGATTTATAATAGAGCTATTTTTTTCTAAATCTACATTAAAAGCACAGATGCAAGCACAATTTGTGAACGTAACTAACCGGGATAAGCTCCTGGAAACCCTAGAAATCAGATGGTGGAGTTCCTGGGATGCGTTTGTGTGATGAACAGGGAATAATAGTTCCATTAGTGTCAAATACGTAATACATTTGCTCCACACTTTTATTTGTCAATAAATTACCGTATAATTTTTTTGTAGCCTAGAGAATAGATGACATAGCCAGTGGAAATTTAATGACTAGCATATGCTATAAAAATTTAACATAGTTTTCATTGCAGTAGATGAAAAGGAAATTAGCAATAAATATGATTTTGACTCTTACAAAGAATATCTGAGTGTACGTAGGTATAGTCAGTGCTTATGTATATAGTAGCTTATGTTTCTGTATTTCACCTATTCCACAAAGGATTTGAGGTTCATTTGGGAAATATACTTAAAACGCAAATCTCCTCCCAACCCCCAGCAAACCTCTCCACAAAGCAGAAGAGAAAGACAGCAGTTTTATCATCAGATAAGCGTTAAATCAGAATGTGGTGCACACCACAGGGAATTCGCCAAGAGAGGCAAAGACAGAAGGAAAATCTCACCCTTTTATGTGGCCAGGCAGCTAGAGCTCCTTCTGTGAATGTTCTCAAGATGAGCACTGACTAGGCCTCAGCAAGACCTGGCAGCAGCGTGTACTATACACATACACAGCCATCCCGAGTTGACCTGCGAATTGCAGGGACCGTCTGTGGTAGCTAATCAGCTTCGTCCAGAGGAAAGACGAACCGCTCCTGTCTTTGTGACGAGAGGTAGGTTTGCAGGTTGGGGCCAGGAGCCTACAGAAGCTCAGCCCCTCACCTCCCACAGAGCCTGGGAGATGGGCTCCCTCTCCCTTCCTGGTTTTGTTTCAAAGAGATAGTCCCCAGGTCCTTGAGAAGGACACTTCTGGGTCACAAAGCTGAGAAAAGTCCCATCGGAAAGATTTATACACATTTCAAAACGAGGAGAGAGTACTTAACGACAAGTTTTCTAAAATAATTGCTCTAAACAAAAGGCAGAGGTGGAAACCTCTCTCCTTATTATTTAATGGAGGAGAATTAAGCCTGTTATTCATAGTTTGTATTTGTCCTCACAGGTCTCCTGGGCTGTACAGTTTTACGAAAATACAAAGTTTCAATCAGATAGATAGTGGAAGTCTTATTTTATTGCTTGGTGAGCATTTCAGGTACTCTTTGCCTGTTTCCCTGTAAGAAAATACTATAGCATATAATAGGCCAACTGGCTGAACTGTATTTCCAATGAGTGTTTTCTGCCTAAAAAAATTCCTTTTTCAGAGATGCATGCTGGTAAAGATCCCTAATAGAGACAAAAGGAGCCTCCTAAATGTTCTAGATCAGATGGTCTTGTGCCCCAGTGATCTTAGTTACCTGCCATTAGAACAGACTAGGGGGATTGGGAGGAACACAGATGCCTGTCCTCTGTTACTGTCAATTTCCCCTTTCATGGCTGTTAACGTTTGCCTTAGGTTTTGAGGGGCTCCTATGTTGGGTGCGTAAATATTTACAACTGTTATATCTTCCTCTTGGATTGATCACTAGGTAGTGTTCTTCTTTGTCTCTGGTAATCGTCTTTATTTTACATTTGGTAGTGTATATATTAATATAATAAAGGTACATGTAACTTTACTGAAAGAAAAATAGTCTTTATTTTAAAGTCTATTTTGTGTGACATGAGAATTCCTACTCCAGCTTTCTTTTGCTTTCCATTTGCGTAGAATATCTTTTTCCATCCCCTCACTTTCAGTCTGTCTGTGTCCCTAGGTCTGAAGCGGGCCTCTTGTAAGGACAGCTTATATACGGGTCTTGTTCTCGTATCCATTCAGCCAGTCTATGTCTTTTGATTAGAGCATTTAATCCATTTACATTTAAGGTACTTATCGATGTGTGTGTTCCTGTTACCATTTTCTTAATTGTTTTGGGTTTGTTATTGTAGGTCTTTTCCTTCTCTTGTGTTTCCTGCCTAGAGAAGTTCCTTTATCATTCGTTGTAAAGCTGTTTTGGTGGTGCTGAATTCTCTTAGCTTTTGCTTGTCTGTAAAGGTTTTAATTTCTCCGTCGAATCTGAATGAGATCCTTGCTGGGTAGAGTAATCTCGATTGTAGTTTTTCCCTTTCATCACTTTAAATATGTCCTGCCGCTCCCTTCTGCCTTGCAGAGTTTCTGCTGAAAGGTCAGCTGTTAACCTGACAGGGATTCCCTTGTATGTTATTTGCTGCTTTTCCCTTGCTGTTTTAATATTTTTTTCTTTGTATTTCTTTTTTGATAGTTTGATTAATATGTGTCTTGGCGTTTTTTCTCCTTGGATTTATCCTATCTGGGACTCTCTGCGCTCCCTGGACTTGACTATTTCCTTTCCCATATTAGGGACGTTTTCAACTATAATCTCTTCAAATATTTTCTCAGTCCCTTTCTTTTTCTCTTCTTGTTCTGGGACCCGTATAATGCGAATGTTGGTGCGTTTAATGTTGTCCCAGAGGTCTCTGAGACTGTCCTCAATTCTTTTCATTCTTTTTTCTTTATTCTGCTCTGTGGCAGTTATTTCCACTATTTTATCTTCCAGGTCACTTCTCCGTTCTTCTGCCTCAGTTATTCTGCTATTGATTCCTTCTAGAGAATTTTCAGTTTCATTTATTGTGTTGTTCATCATTGTTTGCTTGCACTTTAGTTCTCCTAGGTCCTTGTTAAAGGTTTCTTGTATTTTCTCCATTCTATTTCCAAGATCTCGGATCGTCTTTACTGTCATTCCTCTGAGTTCTTTGTCAGGTTGACTGCCTATTCCGTCTTCATTTGTTTGGTCTGGTGGGGTTTTACTTTGCTCCTTCATCTGCTGTGTATGTCTCTGTCTTCTCATTTTGCTTATCTTACTGTGTTTGGGGTCTCCTTTTCTCAGGCTGCAGGTTCATAGTTCCCATTGCTTCTGGTGTCTGCCCCCAGTGGGTAAGGTTGGTTCAGTGGGTTGTGTAGGCTTCGCAGTGGAGGGACTGGTGCCTGTGTTCTGGTGGATGAGGCTGGATCTTGTCTTTCTGGTGGGCGGGGCCGCATCTGGTGGTGTGTTTTGAGGTGTCTGTGAACTTATTATGATTTTAGGCAGCCTCTCTGCTAATGGGTGGGGTTGTGGTCCTATCTTGCTAGTTGTTTGGCATGGGGCGTGCAGCCCTGGAGCTTGCTGCTCGTTGAGTGGAGCTGGGTCTTAGCAGGGAGTCAGAGATCTCTGGGAGAGCTCTCACTGATTGATATTACGTGGGGCCGGGTGGTCGCTGGAGGTCCAATGTTTTGGACTCGGCCCTCCCACCTCAGAGGCTCAGGCCTGACACCCGGCTGGGGCACCAAGACCCTGCCAGCCACACGGCTCAAAAGAAGAAAAGGGACATAAAGAAGAAAGAAAATATAAATAAAATATATTAGAGTTATTAAAATAAAAAATTAAAAATATTATTAAAATAAAAAAATTAAAAATAGTAAAAAAGTAATACACGGAAAAAAAGAAGAGAGCAACCAAACCAACAAACAAATCCACCAATGATACCAAGGGCTAAAACTGTACTAGGATACACATTAAAATCATAAACTAGTAGTCGCATACAGCACACCCCAAGTCTACAGTTGCTCCCAAAGTCCACCTCCTCAATTTTAGGATGATTCATTGTCTATTCAGGTATTCCACAGATGCAGGTACATCAAGTTGACTGTGGAGCTTTAATCCTCTGCTCCTGAGGCTTCGGGGAGAGACTTCCCTTTCTCTTCTTTGTTTGCACAGCTCCTGGGGTTCAGCTTTGGCCCTGCATCTGCATGTAGGTCGCCCTCTGGCGCCTGTTCTTCCCTCAGGCAGGACGGGGTTAAAGGAGCAGCTGATTCGGGGGCTCTGGCTCGCTCAGGCCAGTGGGGAGAGGGAGGGGTACGGATGCGGGGCGAGCCTGCGGAGGCAGAGGCCGGCGTGACGTTGCACCAGCCTGAGGCGCGCCGTGCGTTCTCCCGGGGAAGTTGTCCCTGGATCCCGGCACCCTGGCAGTGACGGGCTGCACGGGCTCCCGGGAGGGGAGGTGTGGATCGTGACCTGTGCTCGCACACAGGCTCCTTGGTGGCGGCAGCAGCAGCCTTAGCGTCTCACGCCCGTCTCTGTCCTCACCGACAGCTGCGTCTCGCGCCCGTCTCTGAAGCTCGTTTCGGCGGTGCTCTGAGTCCCCTCTCCTCGCGCACCCCGAAACAATGGTCTCTTGCCTCTTCGGCAGCTCCAGACTTTTCCCTGGACTCCATCCCGGCTAGCTGTGGCGCACTAGCCCCCTTCAGGCTGTGTTCACGCAGCCAACCCCAGTCCTCTCCCTGGGACCTGCCCTCCGAAGCCCGACCCTCAGTTCCCAGCCCCCGCCCGCCCCGGTGGCTGAGCAGGCAAGCGTCTCCAGCTGGTGAGTGCTGGTCTGCACCGAGCCTCTGTGCGGGAATCTCTCCGCTTTGCCCTCTGCACCCCTATTACTGCCCTCTCCTTCATGGATCCGAAGCTTCTCCTCCGCCACCGCCACCCCCACCCCCACACCGCCCCCCCATATCCCCACCCACCCCCACGCCCCATACCCCGTCTCCACCAGTGAAGGGGCTTCCTAGCCTGTGGAAACTTTTCCTCCTTCACAGTTCCCTCCCCGTGACACAGGTCCTGTCCCTATCCCTTTGTCTCTGTTTTTTCTTTTTTCTTTTGCCCTACCCAGGTACGTGGGGGGTTTCTTGCCTTTTGGGAGGTCTGAGGTCTTCTGCCAGCGTTCAGTAGGTGTTCTGTAGGAGTTGTTCCACGTGTAGATGTATTTCTGGTGTATCTGTGGGGAGGAAGGCGATCTCCACGTCTCACTGCTCCAGCATCTTGAAGGTCCTCCTACATTTGTTAGTCTCTTGCTAAAAGGCTGACTGGAGAGTTAGCTGGTCTCTATCTATCCTACTGCCCCTCTCCAAATACTCACTGTGCGCCCCTTTACAACCTATTGTAAAGGCTCTTATTAACCTTTACTTTTTCAATGCAAAGAGTACCAACCAAACACTTGCTTATGCCAGTTTACCAGCCCCTGGCCTAACTGATCTGACTGCTGGTCATGCCGGCCTCTAGATACTGCTAAAGGACCTGAACTGTTCTCTGTTTCTGCCGATGTGAACATCTGGTGGACCAAGTATGGAAGGCAGATAAATGACAAGGTATGGCACCCATGTCTAAGAAAACATTGCTCTGTCCCTCCTTCTGGTGAGTTATTTGGGTCTTGCATAACCCACATGGAAGGGCAAGAACTTTCCCTTGCCCACATAAAGACCAACAGGTGAAAAATTGTCCCTTTGCTTTGGAACAAACATGATACTCGGCCTTTCCCGAGTGACACTCGGGGACCAATAGTACATTCAGACTCTGTGGTTTGACCCCACAGGTGGCATCTTCAAATCCCTGGAAAAGATTGTAAGTGACTCTAGTGCTACCATTCTTGGTACAAACGTCTGCCAAATCAACAAATGTTTTGGATGACTCGTAAGCCACCTCCGTACAACTTGGGGTACTACGGCTGCTCCCATGACTAAGCTGCCTACTACCATAAGCTATGTACCGGTGGACCACTATAAAAATCTGGACTCGCTTGGCCACAGAACCAAGCCTTAGTGCTGCCCAAACCAGACCACAGGCCTCCTGTACCAACTCTTTCCCAACCTGTCCTGCTCTCACAGATTGACAGGAGCACACGGGAAATGGAGGGTATGGATGCTAGCATTACCAATGGCAAAGGTCGTGGAATACTCCAGTTCCTGGAGATTGCAGGTTCCGTTGTAACCTTGTCTGCAAACCACACTGGTCTTTTTATGTTGGGTGGCAGCAAAGTATATAAAGGGTGTCCACCTAACCGGTCAGGACAATGGGGACTTGGATACCTGGCTCCTTCTGTCACCAAATACTCCACCCTAAATGCAGCCAAATTACAAACCTGGGCTCCTTTGTTCATAAAACTGTGTCCCATAAAGGTGCCAGCAGGGAAGTCATAGACAATCCATTGGGTATCACAACTCCAACTTCTTTTCATCGTTCAGGATCTTATTCCCAAGCTATGGAGGTTATGAATTAGAACAGCCATCTTAACTCTCCATGGTAGTGGAACAAGAGTTCAGTTCCCCTATGCAAAGTGTGAAAATACTTCAGTCAGAAGTTAACAGCCTAGCATCAGTGGTGCTCCAAAATGGACTTGCTCTGGACATCCTGACTGCTCAGCGAGGATGAACTTATGCAATCATCAGTGGAAAATACTGCTTCTACGTAAATCAAATGGGAAAAATAGTCTCCAACTTATTAAAAGTGAAGGAAATGCTTTCGTCACATAAATGAAGCAAAGCCGTTATATTGGACTCTTGTCTTCCCAGGACTGGGGAACTCTTTCGGTAGGGTTTGGGGAAATGTACTTTGATTTGATTTGTTCTTTTCTGTTTTTCTTCATCCTCACTCTAACGTATGTTCTTTTCTCCCTTTGCAGGTCTCTTAGCACTGAGCTACTCACCGAGTTTTGCTCTCCACGGCCATCACCTTAGCCTTTTCTTTGTGAAACATCAAGGGAAGTTGCAGAGGAGGGAATCCTTGGGGCTCAGAGCGGGCCGCCCAAGATATGGCTTGTTGATTATTTTGAACAGAGGCTACCAGGGAAACGGTCAGTGAGGGGAAATGATTGAAAATCACAACGAAAACACTCTGGCCCCCTGCCTTCCCCCGAAGTGCGAACTAAATCCATGTGACGGTATCCTCCCTGTGGCAGGAGGCTAGAAAGCATCCTTGTCACCACAGTTAGGAAATTCAAGGCTAAGAAAGCTGGATAAACGAACGCTGACACTTCTTCATTAGGCTGCTTGCCCAAGCAAGCACAAGCCTCTTTGTTTTGTCGAATGTACAAAAATGTTTCTTTGTCCAAAACTAGATACATTCAGCGGGCTTTGGTCACTTCAGGCGGTCCCATTTCTGAGACCTCTGTGTACATGAATTAAATTGGTTTGTTTTTCCTGTTAATCTGTCTTGTGTCCACATAATTATTAGGAGAGCCAAAAGGACCTCAACAGGGGTAAAGGAGAAATTTGCCCGTCCCCGTGTTGCTAGACAAGGTCACACACGTTCACTGGCTCAGAAAAGATTTGAGGAGACCCTAAGTTTTCACCTCTGGCTGATCTTTAGTCTCCAGGTGTACTGGGTGAGACGACTTGGGAAAACGAAAATGGTGTATACGGTGATGAAGCTGTGCACCCAGCCCCAAGGTAATCTGCAGAGACCAGGAGAGTGGTTTTTGAAATTTGTGTTTCCTTGCTACCTCCCCAAACCCCCTGACCCAGCACCCCGGCGGTTTAAAAAAATAATAATCGGTTGTGTCCACCCACATAGTGGAACAGAAACACCAGTGGCTACACAGCACACGGCAAAGAAAGCCGTCTAACCAAAAATAGTTCGGCATAGTAACGGAAAGGATCAACTACAACCAGCAGCCACACATGAATACGAGGGAGAAGAAGCTTCTCCCCATTTACTGCATTCCAAACTTCAAAATCTCCAGTTTTCAACACCACTTACAAGGCATGCAATGAAACAAGTGTGTATTTGCCCCATCACAGGTCAGATAGCAAATTAATAGAAACTGTGCATGAGGAAACCAAGTACTTTAACTCTGTAGGCAGACATTCAATCAAGAGTCATACCTACGCTCACCTGACAAAGGAAACGATGGAGCAAGAACTAAAAGAAACCAGGAGACCAAGGTCTAGCGAAATAGAGACTCTCAACAAAGAGACATTTAAAGCAGAAACAAATAGGAATTATGGGCTGAAAAACCACAGCATGTGAATCAACACCTTCAGTAGAGACTTCAAAGGAAGGTTTGAGCAGGCAGAAGAATCACAAAACCTAAAGTCAGGTTAATTGAAATCATCCTGGCTGAGGAGCAGAAAGAGAACAAAAATGATGCAGAAAATGTAACAGCCTAGATTATTTGCCAGACTCCACTGAGCAATCCGAGGCTTACGTATTTGCAGTCCCAGGTGGAGACAGGAGAGAAAGGGGCAGGACAAGTATTTCAAGAAATCATGCCCCTCACACTCTTCAGGTATGGCAAAACTCATGAATCTACACGTCAAACTTTCCTTTACTCATACCTCTCTCTTCCTGAAGCCCTCACCTTCCTTCAGCACCACCTGATCCTCTGGGTGAGGTGCTTGGTCCACGAGTTTCTATTCGGTATGCCCGTATTTTGTTCATGCACCCCCTCTCACTGGGTCATAGGAGGTCACCGAGGGCAAGGATTCTCTAACAACTTTTCTCTTCACAGGAAGACTAGCCCCAATTCCTATCGTTCGGGTGATGCTTTATTAAAAATCATGAAGAAATTGTGCCCACATAATGTCGGTTTAATGACCAACGCAAGAATAAAATGGGGAGGAATAAGAGTCATCTTCCTTCACTCCTGCACTAGTGTTTACAAAACACTAACAAGTCAACCCCAAACGTTCTCCTCCTGGAAGCTTCCCTGGCAAATGCATTCCCTCAATGTCCTCATCACCCTCTGGGGGCCGTAAATGATATTCTCACCTCCACCAAGATATTCTTGTCTGTTGGTGATTTGCCACAAGGGCATGCCTATTCCTCTGTTTCCAAATGTGTGTCACTGCTAACTCCACCTGCAATAAAGCATTTCTTGTTGCTCACAAAGATAACGGAACTCACAAAAAAGTCCCAGTTCAAGGTGTGGAAGCATTTGATGCAGGAATGGAGGAAAGGGTGGAACGCAGGCACAGACCAACTCAGAGACACAAACCTTAACACATAAGTGAGTGAGTAACAGCAACCCAGAGCATGTGTATCGAAACAGGGACATGAACAGACTGAGACAGCTACGGCACTAGAGGCGTGCATATGGGCACAGGCATGGGTGGAAGATCAGAGAGACGAAGGCATGGGCAAAGCCAGAGGAAGGAACACCAACTCACGTTCAGAGTGAGAGATCATGGGCAAACACAACACGGACACACCATCTTCATTTCAGACAGAGGGAAACATGAACATGTCCAGAGACCAGGAAACGCAAACGTGGCTCAGAGTGATTGAGCCAGAACGCTCATAGATTGATCAGTAATCTGCTGGGCCTCACATGCCCTGAAGTTCAACGGAAGGAAACCTCAGGCAACGTGTGCAACTGTGCATTCAATCTACTCGCACCTAGATATTAGGCCCCACGTGAAAAAGCCCTTAAGAGACTGGGTCACACCTACGTCTAAGCTCTGTAGCCCAGGAGGAAACTCAGTAAGCTATAGCCTCTGGGGCACACATCATGCCAAGTCTCCAGACAATGACAATCAAGTCAACCGTCCACAGTTTACAGTTCCGCTACCTGATCCATGAACGTCTGCCCAGCTTCACTCCAGGACAGGTCAGGCCTAAGCATAGCCTTGGTACCTAAGCACTAGCAGGAGATGTTAGGCGTTGGGGGAGCCTGTCCCAACCTTTGCTTTGGTGATTAAGTCCTTTGCAAGACCTTACTAAATGTTCTGGATGTGGATAAACATCCTGGAGTCCTTAGAACAAGCCCCGTCTGAGGTTGCCTAAGACCACGCACCAGTATGCTGTCCCACTCCCACTGCAGGGTTATCAGAGCATAGTTTATTTTTACCAGCACCAGGAAAGACAGGGACCAGCATGTGGAAGCCCCAAGGGTTCCTTGAGGTGTACAGTGCGAGAAGCTGAGAAGACCTGTTTCCACAGTGTCTGTGGGGTGGTTGTGGGGACAGCAGCGGGCAAAGGCCAAGCCTTGCCTTCTAGACCTTCGGATGTCTCCACTGTAGAAGGGGCATAGCTGGGATGTAGATGTTCAAATACAAAACCTGACACTGAGCAGGCGATCTAACTCAGTGCACTTTGAAGGGGACATCTGTGACTCCATGAACTTTGACTGTCAAACCCTCGTCCTGGAAAGAGCTGGGGCTTTTGGGAGAAGGCTCTTCTACCAAAAGTCGTTGAGCGAGAGCTCAACATGTGGGACGGAAATGGTACTGTCAATATGCCACCCTCAGGGACGCCTGTGCTGGAGCCGCTGTATCTGGGAAGAGAGAAGAACACTGCGGGGACAAACATTGAACATTCCCTGCTCCGTTTGTGGCAAAGTCTGTCCTTTGCCTGGTCCAGAGACAGACGTGCTTCTGGGAAGCAGCCAGCCACTTGGCAAGGAGCACCCGAAGTGCTCACCACTTCCTGGGTGAGCTCGGTATGCTCTAGGTCTTCCCATTGGCCTCAGGGGCAGAGAGTGCTGGCAAGGCCCCAGAAGAAGGACAGTGCCTTTGTGGTTGAAACACGGTGTGCCCAGCCATTCAGCAAGGATGGGACACCTCTACCAGACTGTTCATGAGAAAAATGTTTACTTTCTGGGGACCTGGCCTGAAGCGGGCCTTGGGCAGAGGGCTTAAGCCTGTCTGAAAATAGGGATATTAACCACTGTGCCGTCAAGGGACAGAGAGCACACAGCTGGGTGGCCTGGCACTTGCCTGTTTAACATCCCTAACTCCCCACTCCCCCCACCTCTCCCCTCTCCCCGTGTGCCCTTTTGTACCCAAACTGAGTCCCCCGGAAAAAAGAAGAGTTCACGTGAGCTCACTCAGATGTGAGGGACTCCGTTTTTGTTTGCTTAGCCGTTTCCCAGCAAACTTACCTTTTCCCCTGGTCACCTTTGCCAGAGCAAACTAACATCCTCACTGCCTTCCCACCCGTGTCTCCCTCACCTCCTCAGATGTCCTCCATACACCTTATACCCCCATGTCCTGAGATGTTGTCTGGAACCCTAGCCCTGAGAGGCTAATTGTCTCAGCAAAAGACCCTGTGTTCATATGCACTAGAAGCGCATCCGGTCCAACAGTGAGTTAAATGCTAAGGCTTCCCCCCGTTGTATCCCATTGAAGTGTCTGATGATATGCAACAGGGAGGATACATGGAGGACCACTATCCAACAAAATTAACTTCCAGCATTTCAATCTCAGGCCCTTGCTCACCAGGCCCTTTCCTTGAACTTCCGCATTTCCCTTGGAAAAATGACAGGCCCCAGTTAACCAGTCCTTCTCTTATTTCTCCTTCCTCCCCAACCCCCATCCCACAGGCAGAACTGCATCCTCTGATGCAATCCCAAAGTATGATTTCCCCCCACCTCTACAACTCTCCATGGCCTGGTAATTCCCAGGCAGCAAACTGAGAAGCCTGCCTGGGGCTGATGTGTCTACCCTGAGCCCCTGCACAAACACCACACAAACACATACAACTGATGCTGCTTATTTATCTTCCGGTTTCATTCCAGGTTTACTGGTGTCTCCCTCTCTGTACGTCTCACCACCAGACCTCTCTTCGTTTCTTCGTGTGCACGACAACCGCGTTGACCGTTCGCCTTCACCCAAAGCAGGTTCTTAGGTCAAGGGTGATGCTCCATCACACGCATCTCAAGATCGGGAGTGCCTTTGAAAACACACACAGGCACACACATAATAACCCAACCTCTCTGAACGACGCTAAAGACCGCTTTAACTTTTTAAGGCCCTGCCCAGGAGACAGAGTCACATCCCCTGTGATCTCTTACATTTCCTCCAACCGCATATTAGAAACTTTTCTTCATAATCGACGCAAAATGGCCACTGTTCTCACAATAGCCATGGCAGGTGAAGAAAATGCATAAGAAAAGTAAAAGATGACGGTGATGATCAAAACAGAAAAAAATGATGGGACAGCGGGGTAAGGCTTTGCACAAAGGGGACTCACACACCTTTGTGGAAACGGGGTGGTGGGGGGAACCTGAGGCAAGCCCAAAGGCAAGCCCAAATTTAAGGGGGCATTACAGGAGGCCTGAGGGTGGGGTTGATGGCCATGGAATGACAGTTCAGAGACGTGCACCTTTGAATCTCAGTGACTTTGACTCTCATGCTGCTTCACTCGCCTAAAGCTTCCCTAGTCAGAACCAGTCCTGCACTGCAGTTTTCCAGACGTGCTGTCGCACCCTGACGCCCTCACGCCCTGGTGTCACTGTATGCCTCTGAGCCTCAACTCCTCCATGAGTGAAATAAACGACCCAGCTTACTCGTTTCAGCGCCCAGCCCCTGGGCTCCTTACCCACCTGTCCTCCTCTCGGTGACCTGTCCCGAGAGGGGCCTTTCTCCCTCGGGTAGTAGCGCAGGGGATTGGGCCACAGGTCCTCGCCGATGATCTGGTAGGGGAAAGGGGCCCGGTCGGGACAGGCCAGGCCAGGCCAGGCCCACACCCCTTCCCCCGACCAACATCGCCATTGCTGAGGAGGCCCAGAGGCACCCCACCTCAGCAATCCTGCTAGATCCTACACAGCTGTGGTCAGAGAACCAGTTGAAGAAGTTAAGGCCGCTGTTGTTGTGCCTGCGGCTATACACCTCCTCTTCAAAACGACGGTGCCACTGAATTGGAGCGAGATGAGATGCCCTATATCCTGCGGGAAAAGGAGCGTGGGACAAGGGCCTAAATCACGTTTCAAGTTCACCTCACCCCATCTGCCCTCCCCCACGATCGAGGGAGCTGTCACTTACCAGTGACCTCAATGAGATACTCCTTAACAACCACCTCATTCTGGAAATAGGGGTTCTTCCGGAAAAACAACATGATCTTGCGGTAATCACTGCGATCTGCGAACTCCTCCACCTGCCGGACAAAGTGGAGGCGGAGGGTGAAATCTCTCTCCAGCAGACCTGCTCTTTCCTGCTTTCCGGAATAAATCATTTCCCCTCTCCTCCCCAGCCTGACCTTCAAGGTGGTCATGTAGCTAAGCATGTCTTTATCTTGGGTGCTAATCATGGCCGACATCCGGGGGTGGTTCACAAACTGCTTTTCGTCAAGGAGCCTCTAGATGGCGGAGGTGAAAGGGCTGGGAGAACAGAGCGAGCCTGGACAGCGGCCTGGGAGTGTCTGATCTCAAGGCCCCACTAGCATCTAGTCCTATTCCTTCAATACAGACTGCATGAAGGAACAATGAGCCCCTCGGGGTGTGCATATCTGTGCACTAAAACAGGGAGCCTCCGATTCTGAGAGGGAGGCCCTGATCTCCATCTGGACAGAACAAGCTTACTTCCGCACAGCAAACACTCCTGGCTCTAACTAGGATGCGCTTTCATAACTCCCCACTCTCACCTCCGTTTTCCCTGATGGTTATTCCAAGAAGAACCTGTGCACAAGACAACTCTTTTGTCTCAAGAGGCCCTGGTACTAATGACAATACCTTTTTGGACCTCTGCAACTAAAGCCCTAGTCTTACTTCCTGCTATGCAGAAAATCAGCATGCCCCCACAATTTCAGGATCACATTTCCCTGAGTGTGCCCACAATGCACAATCCAACGGATACATTTTGGTACCCAAACGGCCCGCTATGTTAGGTACCCCTTGCACTAGCCCGGCCACAACGTGGTCTCTCAAATACAAAATTAAGGATACAACTTTGACCCAGAAGCCAGGGATGCTCTGGATGATGGTGCTTCTGTGTTCCAGATAAGGCTTCCGCCTCCGAAGTGTTGTGACCTTGAGACGAAAGTGTTGTCGGCTGCACTCCCGATTCACAGGCTCCAGCTGTAACTGCAAGACCTTCAGCGCCTCCAGCGCCTCCAGCGAGGCGCTCTTCGGGGAAGGCCCTGGCTCTTCCTGCCCCTGCTCCTGGGGCTTCTCCTCCTGCTCTTCCGCCACCACCTGCTGCTGCTGCTTCTCCGCCACCACCTCCACCTCTTCCATCATGTCCTCCACAGGCTGCCAAAACACCTCCATGATCCGCGCCACCTCTCCCTCCAACAGGGCCGCGCATTGGCGCACCACCTCCCCGCTAAAGATGGCGGCCTCCTCGCCCCACCCATCAGCTAGGGCCAGCACCCTACCCACCTCCCGCACCACACCTGGGGACCCGCGGGCCCCTGCTTCCTGAGGACCCCCTCCCACACCTAAGATGACCCCGGGTCCCGCCTCACTGCCCATGCGGACCTGGTCTGAGCTGGGGCAGCGGCCAAGGTGCGGCAGTTGGAAGCTCAGCACGTGGGCCGAGCACCACGCAGGCCCAGCGACTACAATCGCGCTTCGCTGCGGACTGAATCGTTCCCAGGAGCCTCTGCGGTGAAGAGCGCTGAAACGCATGCGCAGGAGCTTTGGCCACCAGGCATGCGTGTCCAGGTGGCAGGAAGCAGCTCCAAGCCACGCCCAGGCTGCTCGGCCCCATCACGACCAATCAGGGCGAGGACAGTGGGCGTCACCCTCGGCTGCCTCGCCCCTCGCCCTGTGGAAACAGGCCGGTCTCCGGGATTACCGGGTCCCCCAAAACACCCCTTCTGCCCCCCGGATTTAGCAGCCCAGGTTCCACAAGGAGCTGGCCTCCAGGGAGGCCTCCGGCCTTGCGTCTGGGGTGCCCGGGTGCCCTGTGATACCTATGTGGCCTGTGCCAGTTGGAGCCAGGAGTTCCCGCTCCAAAATCAGGAAATCAGAATCCGGTTTGCCTCGGGACCTTTAACCACTGGGAACTCTCAGAAAATGTACAAGGAAATGCATGGTGGCCGAAGTTGCTGGATACTTTTCTTCCAGGGGACCGAGAGCCCGAAGCTCTGTGGCATGAGAGGGGAGTGTCCGGCAAACCCAGCTCTTTGCTAGACTTGAATTCCTTTGCTCAAGAGCAGAAAAGCCACGCAGTGAAGAGCTCCGTCTGAGTGTCTGTCTGTCTCCCCTCTGTCTTTCTGTGTGTGTGTGTCTGTGGTGTGTGCATGCGCGTTGTTGTTTCTGTATGTATCTGCTCCCTCCGTCTGTGGCCCACTCTCCTGGGATCCCCTCTGGATACTTAAACTCTCCGAGAAATTCTACCTTGCCTGGCACCAAAAGGGCTCTCCTCGTGTGTGATTGGCACCCACGGGTTCTCGGACTTTGTGTGACCACACGCTTGCATAGTGCCTTTCAAACGCTTGAGTGGCAGGCAAAAATTGCCTTTCTGCTAGCCAACATAAGGTGACAAGCGTCCCTCCGGGAACGGACATTGACACATGGCACGAGACGAAGTTGACTTGGCCATGCTGTGTTTTGAGAGACCGAGAGAGGGACGACACGCTTTGGTGGCACTGGGGAACGCCAGAGACTTTATTTGGACACGTGCGCACACACTGAGGTGCTGAGGACTGCACCACGCACGCATGCATGCCTTCACCACTGCCAACCCGAGGATGTGAATTTTGCCGACCCTAAGGATGCCCTGTGAAAGTGGTTCTGCTCTTGTCCACCTTCCAAATGAGATCACATCCCAGCCCAGCCCTTCGCCCCAGTCTTGTGGGACAGGGGAGCAGGGGTAGAATCCAGCTAAGCCATCACGGCCATAATCCTGAGCCACAAGGGTTGTCAGAACATTAGAGTGATGTCTTAAACCAGCAAAATCAGTGTGAGGCAGTCGGTTATGCCTCGGTGTGGGTCGGTGTGCCAAACCTTACGAAAAAAAGGCCAGGTGTTTCTCAAGGGCCTACACAGGGGTGGGGGGAAAGGTTGCTCGTGCACTGGAGAAGGAGATAAAGGTGGCTGTAGCTGAGATGGGAGTGGGGCTGGAGGGGTGGGGGGTGGGTCTTTCCTCTTCCGGGCCTGGACATCGGGCCCTTTGTGATTCTTGTGTACTTTGCATCCTCCCTGTCCTTCCACAGGTGCTTTCTTCCTCCCTCTAGTCTCAGCCCCTGGTCGAGGGTGCTGGCGTGTGATGCCCCTTACACTTTGCTCCACGGGTGGTATCTCCGGGCTGGATTCCCTGGCCTGGGGGCTTCAACTGGCCCACAGTTTACGTACGTTCTATAAGCTCTTTAAGCTTTTCCACGTCCCCGCGTCCATCCCAACGTCCACGCATGCATGACAGTAGTCGTGCCTATTCCTGAGCACGCACGTGCACACACGTGCCCCCCCACTCCCCCCCCACACACGCCACACACGGGCAGGTACCTGAGCAGAACTCTACACGTACCTGTTTCCACAAGAAAGGATTTTGGTCAGCGCTCCCTTGTTTACTGTCCCAGTTGTTTTCTGTCCCCCGCCTCCCCTCTGTGGATCTAGCCCATGTGCACATTTAGCTCCACGGGTTGTTCTTGGAACGATTGCCCTGCCTACGGGATGGTGTGGTTGAAAGTGGGTGCAGTGGGAGCTGAGTCACGTGCACCTGTGTTCTGTTTCCTCCCGGTTGCCTTGGACAGGGTGACCATGGGGAGCACGCAGGCTCGATTCCATTCCCCGTGCCCCTGTCTGTGGCATCATACAGGAAGACAAGGTGCTAGGGGCCCAGCCGACTTGGGACACGCTTTCCTCTTCCTGGAGCTCTCAGGTTGGTTCGCGTGTCCCCGGGCCGTCTGCTTAGAGAGGTGCTCCAGGGCTCCCTTTGCTCTGTAGGTGTTTGCCCTCAGCTGGTTTCTCTTTCCCCCTCAGGCAGCTGTGGGAGGCCACTGGGAACCAGGTCGTGGCTACGTGTGTGCTACAATGTCCTGAAGATGGATCCAGCACTTCGGTGAAGAAATTAGTCTCTGAAGGTGAGGCTGAAAAGAGGAGGTGGGCTCCCTTCCCGTCTGCCCTGCTGTTTACTGCTAAACACGCACAGAGCCCCCACCCTGATGGCCACCCTGGGAATCTTGCCTGCCCCGGGGGCCAGCGTCAACCCGTCCCTGGTGCAGAAAGCAGCACCCTCTTCATTCGCCGGGAGGCCCTCTGCCCACTCGGGGCCTCACTGACTTCGTCAAGGACAAGGCTACCTTTCCGTTCCTCTCGGTAGCTCTGTGTTGGCCGAGCCTACCGCTCGGCTGTAGGTCCGCTGACCCCCTGGTAACGGGTTGGCCAGGTGACACCGAAGAGCCTGACCTAGAAACCAGGGGCCCTGCCAGTGTCACCTGGGGCAGACCTCCTTCAGGTTCTGTGTGATACACAGAGAGAATGTGCCCCCAGCGACACCGGGCAGAGACGTGCCAGCAGAGAAGGGCATAGGGACCGGAGGATGTGATCGCTTTAGACAGGCAGCGAGGCGGGATATCTGACAGAGGGGCCCCCGGCCGCAGTCAGAGAAAGAGACACGAGCTCACGCGCTGAAAGTGTAGAGTCCCCAACACGGTCTCTGCAAATGCATCCAGGGCCCATTCTGTGATTGTATTCACCATAGACTTTGGCCAGGGATGCGATGCTAGAGATTCAGCCTGGGTCCACAGTGTGAGTGCATTGGCTACAGCCTGTGTCAGTGGGTTTACTGCTGAATATTCAGCCTGGGCCCATGGTATGACTCTGGAAGCTACAGCTTGTATGCAAAGATTTACTGATGGGGATTCAGCCTGAATCCACAATGTGACTGTCCTAGCCTGAGGCTGTATTGGTGGATTTAGAGCTAGGGATTCCGTTTCTGTCAAAATACTTACTGGTAGTGATTCAGACTGTGTCCAGGTATTTACCACTGGAAATGGAGCCTGAGTCCACATATTTACTAATGGAGATTTAGTCTGTGTCTACTTTGTGACTGTGTCAGCTGCAGGTTGTGTCCAGGGATTTACTGCTGGAGTTCAGCCTGGGTCCACTGTGTGACTGCAAGGTACAGCCTGTGTCCAGGGAATTCCTGCTGAAGAGTCAGACTGAGTCACAGTTCAAATGTACCTGCCTCAGGCAGTATCCCAAGTTTTGCTTCTGAAGAATCATACTTGGTTCCTGGTGTGACTATATCAGATACAGTCTCTATCCAGGGTTTACATTCCACGATCAATGGTGTGCATGTTTCAGAACCAGCCTCTGTCCAGGCATTTTCTTCTGCAGATTCAACCTGGATCCACGGTGTGACTGTATCAGCCTCAGGCCTTGACCAAGGATTTACTTCTGGAGTGAGAGCCTGAGTAAATAGTGTGACTTTGTCAGATATAGGTTGTGCAAAGGGATATCCTGAGTCCATGGTGTTACTACATCAGCCAGAGGATGTGTCCAGGTCTCTACTGCAGGAAATTAAGCCTGGGTAAGTTATATGATTGTATCAGATACATTCTCTGTCCACTGATTTTCTGTTGGAAGTTCAGTTTGGATCCACTGTATAACACTATCAGATGCAGGCACTGCCCAGGGACTTAGTGCTAGAGAATCAGCCTGGGTCCATAGCATGTCTACATCAGTTGCAGCTTGTGTCCATGGATTTACTGCTAGAGATTCAGCCTGGGTCCACCATGTGAATGTGTCAGTTATAGTTTTTGTCCATGGATTTATTTCTGAAAGTTCACCCTGAGTGCACTGTGTGACTATATCAGTTATAGGCTGAGTCCAGAGGTTTACTGCTAGAGATTCAGCCTGAGTCCATGGTGTGACTGTATTAGACACAAGATGTGTCAAGGACTTTACTCCTGGAAATTCAGTCTTTACCTGTGGTGTGATGGTATCAGTTATTTCTGTCCAGTGATTTACTGCTGCAGTTTCACCCTGGGTCAACAATGTGACTGTTTCAGTTTCAGATTATGCCCAGGGATTTACTTTTGGAGATTCAGCCTGGGTCCAGAGCGTTAATGTACCAGCTTAATTTTTTGCTCCAGGGTTGATTATAGCAATAACTGACTGAATCCAGGGTCTCATCGTGTCAGCTTCAGACTGAGTCCACAATCTATCTTTAACACCTTCAAACTCATCCCAGGGCCTGACCGTAAAAGCATCATGTTGTATCCAAGTTTCCACCTTATCGGGTTGGTTCCAGGGCTTGACTATTTTCCTTTGTGGACTGTATCCAGTGGTGGGATGTTTTGATTACTGGCTCTGTCCACAGTGTGACTGTCTCCATTTGAGTCTGGAACCAGTGTTTGACATTTTCAGCTTCAAACTGAGTCCAGGATCTGGCTAGATCACCTTCAGATTGGGCCCAGGAGTGGGCTGTTTCAAATTCTGTCTCGATCCAAGGTTTGCACGCATCCATCCATTTGAGTATTCAACCAAGGTCTGACTCTATCAGATTCAGGCTCAGACCAAGAAATGATTGTCGGAGATTCAGGTTGGCTCCAGGTTCTGATTTTATCAGTTTGTGTTTGCAACCAGAGTCTGACAGCATCAGCTTCACGCCTAGTCCATGCTATGACTGTATTAACTTTAGACTGTGTCATGAGTCTGAATGTAGATGATTCAGGCTTTGTCCATTGTTGGATACTACCAGCTTCAGACTGAATCCATGGTCTAACCACGTCAACTTCAGGCTGAGTCCAAGAGTGGAGTGTTTTAAAGTCTGCCTGGGTCCTCTCTCCCATTTGATCAGGTTTTGTCCAGAACCAAGATCTGGCTGTACCAGCTTCAGGATGGCTCCAGGGTCTGATTGTTTCAGTTTCAGTGTGGGTCCAATATTTGATTGCATCTGCTTCTGGCTGAATCCAATGTCTATCTTTACCTTCTTCAGTCTGAGTTCTGGGTCTGACAATTTGGAATTTAGTCTGAATCCAGGGTCTGCTTCCTTTAGTCTGTAACCATGGTTTGGTTGTATCGGCTTTTAATTGAGTCAAAGGTCTTGCTGATTGCATTCCTGACTGGGTCCAAGTTTGGACAATGTCGGCTTCAGGCTGAGGCCACGGTCTGATTGTACCAACTTTAGAGTGGATTAAAGGATCACTTACCTTAGTAACTATATGAACCAAAAGCCATGTTGTATCTTTAGTGTGCATCTGGGGTTTGACTATATAGTGTCATGTTTATTCAATGGACTCCTTCTACCCACTTGACTTAAGGATCTGATCGTCCTTGTCTTATACTGGGCCAAAGATGTAATTGTATTGACTGCAGATGGAGCTCAAGTAAAGTTCCTATTAAGAGTTGATGCAGTCCAAAATTGAGTTGACTTAGATTCAGGGAGAAGCCTGTATTCTTCTGTCTTTTCTATAGGTCCTTGGGATCTAACTATATTTAAGACAGGCTGAAACCAGGGTTCCAAGGTATCAGTTACCATAGGATATTGGGATCTCTCTTCATATAGTATGGAATGAGCCCAGAATCCAATTTTATTAACAATTAAAGGGACCCATGGTTGCAAGTTATAAGTTACTGGTTTAACAACAGCATCAACTCTATCAGCTACATGATGTATTTGGCTTCTAACACTCTCCTCACTAGATTGAATTTGCATAACTATTCCTGTTTTATCAGGCACAAAATGGGTCCAAGGTCCAACAGCAGGTGTAATTTCTAGCCAGGGTCTAGCTAGAAGTTGACCATGGAAAGGAGCCTTAGTAGACTGAACTTGAGACTGAACAGTATCAATCTCAGAATGAACTTTTGATCCATCTATGTCACTTGAAAACAGAACATGTGATCCACCAGCATTACCTAACGGTGGAGTATGAAGCCCAGTTATACCACCTAAAGGTTTAACCCAGGATCTTAGTGAATCTGTCATAGTTTGATACTTACATTTCATTGCGTCTCTGTGAGGAAGGTTCCAGGGTGTAGGTATATCAGGTGTTGGAGTGTTCTGAGGTCCAGACAGAACAGAAGGATCAGAAATATCAGCCACTGGGGTACTCCAGGGCATAGCTGTATGAGAAGGATCCCATGATGTGGCAAGAGGAGAGGTCCAAGATTGTACCATTGGGAATGTGCTAGCGGAGGAGAGCTGACTGCTTTGAAGGCGTAACTGTGTGCTGCCAGGAAATGAGTCTCCATTATTTGACCCAAAAAGTACTGGAGGAGGATTTCAGCGCTGTCTGTTCAGTGGGAAGGTACCTAATCTTCTCCTCCACGACTGTTCAGAGAATCCATGGGAGGTCAAAATGGTAGAGGCCCTGTGCAGGCTAAGCCTGTCTTGTATACCACGTCCTACCCCAGGAGAAAAACTGCAGGGTAGAGAAAAAATAGGATCCAGTGGCTTCTGGGGTGCCTTGATTAGCCATCTCATCCAAGATAGGCAGGGGGCTGTCTTGGTCACAAGAACTGGGTCATAACAGGCCACTGAGGACTCACTGACCAGGCCTACCAGTTCCCAGTGGTTGCCAAAGTGACAGAGAACAGGACTACCCTGCTGTATCTGAATAAGGCAACAAAGATAACCCATATATATATGAGATAGATAGGCATATATTAAATACATAAGAAACATATCCACATTACATATAGGTATATAAGTGAATTATAAGATACATATTTATACATTATGTATATGCTTAACATTGTTTATAAGGACATTAAAATATATAAGGTTTATCTTTTTTTCTACCACATATAAATTCCAAATGACATGACAAACATGTGCCTACTTCAAGGAGGTCCATTAAACCACTTAGGTACAAATAACCATAACGCTGATTAAAAGAGGAAAATAGTAGGGGGAATTTAGAGAACATTATAAAAAGTAAACTACATATTCAGCAACTTTATTTGGATGTCACTTATTATCCCCTTAGCTGGGTATTTCTAGGCAGACTACCTCTACTGCTTTTAGTCTGGTTCAAGCTATCATTCCTGCTTCCTTCTCACCCATCCTTATCCCAGCATTTGTTCTCATCCAAGCAGGCAGAATGACACTCAGAGTAAAGGCCAAGGGCTTTATGTTGTTACCCCCTGATCCCAACGCTTAACATTTTTCCTTTGTTCATTTTGCTACAATGCAAGCATTGTAACCTCCTGTTCTTTCCATAGTTTCAAAGATTATTTTTAGTAAGTTCTCTACTTCTCAATGAAAATATTCCAGCTTTATTTTATTTTCTTTTTCTTTTTTTTAAAACATCTTTATTGGAGTATAATTGCTTTATAATGGTGTGTTAGTTTCTGCTGTTTAACAAAGTGAATCAGCTATACATATACATATATCCCCATATCCCCTCCCTCTTATGTATCCCTCCCACCCTCCCTATCCCACCCCTCTAGGTGGTCACTAAGTACCATCCAGCTTTCTTTTTGATCTGAAGAATAAATGTCTCTATGCATCTTCTTTTACATAGTGATGATATATGTTTACATATATCTATATGATTATGTAACCCTCATAAAGATTACATCTGTGAATTGCAGTGGAAAAAACTTTCTTTTTTTAAATTAAATTTAATTTATTTTTTATACAGCAGGTTCTTATTAGTTATCTATTTTACATTAAACTTTTTTTATGTATCGTTTAACGTGACATCTACCCTCTTAAATTTTTAAGTGTATCGTATAACATTTGTCAATCTGTATACAGTATGTTGTACAGCATATATCCAGAATTTATTCATCTTGCATAAATGAAAGTGTACATATATTTCATAGAATTTTACACACATTTTTATATGTTACCCCCAAAGGTAACTGCCCTTATACAGTAAGTACCCAGCAGTCTTCTGGATGACTCCAGATGCAAAAATTGTTACTTTCAGTCGGGTGGATATGTTGATGGTGGCAGAATGAGAGGTCCACCAGCTTAACTGACAGCTTCTTGTACTGTTCCCAGAGTTACCGTGGTCTGAAGGAACAGATATAGGAAGGATTGTGAGATATGGGTTATTATGTCTCTTAAGTATTTTATACCATCGCTTCCTAAGATTTTTACAGTATATCTTTCAATTTTTTTAATTACATAAAATTCCTGAAATACCCTCACTTCTTTGCTTCCATCCCATCTCATATACACTTATGTTATACACTCTTGGAATTTGTAGCTGTTCCCAAATCCTTGCTAAACAGAATAATAGAACACAGAATAATTGTAACCATTGATAGTTACTTTACTTCCTTAAGGACTCAGTTGTTTCTCCCTGTAAATGGAGTAATATGGATTTAATTATTAATAGTTTTTAAAGTTTCCATTTTATTTTCTGCTTCATTTGCTTTTTTATATTAATTTCTAAACTACATTTATGATACAACAGACCATAACTTTTGTGGCTTACTCTGATATTGGTATACCCTGCACTGTCTGTATGAGCAGTTATAACAGCTCTTCCAGAAGATGTTATAAGTGTGAGAAAGCAGTATTTCTTCCCTCCTGATAGGGTATCGCAGGATGACCACCCCTGTGTCTCCTTTGACTTGATCTTTTCCAGCCTATAGCCATGTAAGATACCTTCCTGGTCCGTGACTCCTGAAATGTCAGAGTTTAAATGTTTCCTAAGGGAAAAGAAAAATAAAGAACATAATAAAATTAGAGTGAGAAAAACATCCATTTAAGCCAAAATGTCTGCCAGTATAAGGTCTTTTACTTACTTAGTAATATAATCCAACAAATTTCTACTTTATATCCCTGTAAACTGAAGTTCTACATTACACACTGAATACAATTTGAGTTGTAGAACTTCAAGCTTCCTTTTTAATATATTTTCCAAAGAAGATAAACGTCCTTTTAATGCATCAAAATCCAAAGCCAATATAGTTAATTGTAATGAAGCAAATATAAAAAATAAACATAACTATGATTCCCTTATGGGTCTAGGGATACTTAAAGTTTAGTCAGACAGCTGGCTATGGAGAGGATCCACCAGCGGCTCATGAATAATAATGCCCTGGCGGGTTTCAGCCATGGATACTAGCCATGGGGTGTCACTGGATGCTGACGGTGGGGCAGTCATTGGGGTCGATGAGCTTAACCACTGCTTTTGAGAATTAGGTACTAAAAGGGTCAGATAGGAGGGGAAGAGGTAAACATAACATGACAAACAACATCTTGTTGAATGACTAATGAGATTTGTCATCCTACATTTTTTATTTGATGAAGAGGGAAAAGAGGAGAATACAGAGAAGAGTAAGAAGGGATAAAGGTTGCAAAAATGGAAGATTAAGGGAAAGAGAAGAATGAATAAGAAATAGGAAATGAGATTAAAAAAATAATGAGAAAAACAGAAGATATTTTAAGAGGTTAAAGAAAAACAAAAGTATCTTCCCCAGTACTAAGACAAAAAAGAGGAGAAAAATCCCAGGTATCTATAACTTACTACCACATCAGTGAAAAAACAGTCCCCAAAACTGGTAGAAGCAAAGTGGAGCTTTCATGTTGGCTCACGTGTATGTGAATGCAAGAGAGGATTCTAGTAGAATAGCTCTCAAGGTTGAGAGTGAGATTACAGAGTACAGAATGTCTGACATCACAATAACTACTAGTGAGATAGCTACCTTCCTTCTATCACAAGTAATCAACTAGAAATGTTATACGTAAGAAATTTAATGAAGTTAAATATTTTTAAATTAAAATTTTTATCTATCTCAATATTAACTTTCATTTTTGGAATGGGCCAAGCAATATCCCAGTTCCACACCATGAAAAAATTATGATCTATTTGGGCATTACCACGTGGCTTTCTTTACCTACTACATACTACTTATTAAGTAAAGGAATTAGGTAGGCCTATATGACCTGACATAGAAGTTAATGAAATACTGATTGATTATAGTTTAAATAATTTACAGATATGAATACACAAATGATACCATATTTTACTTATACACTTATTCACATGCCCATACCTACTTACTCATCACTCTCAACTCAGGAACACTTATTGTATAAATTTGTAGAAAATTATCTCAAGACCTAAATTCACTTTGCTATGATGGCAGTCTGGGGCAAAGAGAAACTATTCAATCATTGTTTGCCAAAGTCCTCACATAGAATGTGCTATATACGGAACACATAAACATGAGGAAAGAAGCTTTTACCCTAATTGAGTTTTCAATTTAGGGGAAGAGTATGTTATTTAAGGTGAATTTCTGCTGGCCAATCCAGTATAAAATCAATTATATAAGAATAAATTTATATTTCATATCATATGAGTCATGAGGTAGCAGCTAAGTCAGCTTTATGATTTTATCAGAAATCTGAGTTCATTCTATCTACTTGGAAAATTTTGTACTTGACATTCATCCTCGAGATGACTGAAAGATGCTTTCTCTATTCCAAAGAAGAAATGAAATAGGGCAAAATCTCATACCTTCCAGCTGAGTCAGACATTTAAGTCTCAATAAGTAGCCTTTTCTGACACTTCCAGTGCTCCCCATTGTATTTCTCCCTTTATTTCGTACCCTGTGCAAGGAACTACTCTTATCAATTCAGCTTTACAATAACACTCAGAAACATTTTAAAGTAATAAATTTGTAAAAATGACCACTCACAAACAAGAGGAGCACAAAGCTATAATAATGAACTATGGAAAAACTATGGGTATTAAACTTACGCTTGAATCAAAATCTGAAGGATGAGTAAAAATCAAGCAAACAGAATTTGAGAAGGGAGTTACTACTCTTTAAATAACTTGTTTAGAGGAAAGAAAGCATGTGGTATCCAAGGTATTTAAAGAGAGCCAGTTAAAAGAAAGTAAAAAAAAAAACAAGAGAGGGGAAGCCTCATAAGGGCAGAGAAGGAGACACTTACTCAATATAACCCTGTGAGAAATTCTCAGCACCCCCTCTTCTTCCAGCAGTGGTCATGAAGTTTTTTTGTTTTTTTTTTTTTTTCTCATTTGTAATTTTAATCGAAAGCATTGCTATTCATTTTTTAAAGTCTTTCCTTATAAGCACCAAATTTTAATACCTATATCAATTTGGGGGGAAAAGAAACTCCCGTCAAGAGCTTCCCTCCAGAAGAAAACAATGATGTTCATTCTTCCAAACAATCAAATTCGAAGTCTACCAAAACAGAAACAAAAGAAGCCCACACAGAAAAACAAAAACAAAAACAAAAATCACATTCTAGAGGTTCAGTGCATTTAGCAGCCTTCACTGTGCTGTCTAATCATCCTTCAAAAAAATAACACCCTAGCTCACCAAAATATACACTTTCCATTTGATTTTTAAATTAAAAAATAATTAAAAAAAGGAAACTTGAAGGAATTCACAACTAATTGCCTGACTCCTTTCGATGTCATGTACAGCATATGAAGGTCAGGAAGGCTATTTGCAGCACACATGATTAGGGGAAATTGATTTTCAAGGTTTAGCTTTCTTCCAAACAGTGTAAAATACCCACAATTCCAAGTATGAAGGGACACAGACGATCTCCTTCGAGAATTCCACAGGACAATACAGGTGCCCCAGCTGTTCTTCATAGAGTGACAGGGCTTCAGTCAAATTGACACAGTTTCCCTGTGTAAAATATTTCCCATCCTGTTTCAATACTTTCATTGAGAGGTCAAGAATCAGTCTGAGAAACTCCCATGTGGAATCTTCTTCCGGAGATGTGGAGATTGGAACAGCTGTCAAATCATTAATCACATAATCAAACTCTCTCCCTTCTTTGGCGTACCTCTTCAGTACTGGAATACAGTCTTCTATTAGAACCTGATAGCAGTCTCCTTTAAGATTGTCTAGGACATCACCACATGTTTTTCGCATGTATTTCTTACATCCGTCAATCACCATTTGGTCAATCTCTACCATAGTGACCATCTTTGGTTTCAGTTTGACTATTTCACATAATATGCCCCCATCTCCGCCTCCTAGAATCAGTACATCTTTGCCAGTGTAATCTTCTTTGCCGCTGCCCATGATGGCCCGGGTATACGCCAGATCACTTTCCGCCAAATTAACATCCCCACTGAGGATGAGAATATTTCCAAATTGTTTTGAGTGTAAAATTTTAATGTTCTGGTAAGGTGAGTCTTCATCATACACCACTTCATCTATGTCGTACTCAACCAGGCGGCCATCTGCAGTGGGCCAGTATCTGTCAATGGCCCCTCCTCGAACTATGGGTGGTAATCGCTTCACCCGCTCAGTACTGTCCTGACTCAATTCTTTCATTCTTTCTTCTACTTTGTTCAAAAGACTGTCAACTTCTTTGCCTTGTGCATCACCGTCGTAACTCTGAAGGTCCAGCAACACCAATCCATGCGGGTAAATTCTCAAATTGGCAAAGCTGCCGTTTTTGTTTACGTAGGTCGCTAAATAGCCATGGTCCTGCCAGGTGTGCACCGACTCCATCATCCCCTGCTCCTGGAAAATGGACTGGAGGCCTTTCAGAATGGTCTCACCATCAGCTTTGGTGCCGAGCATGAAGTCAAGGGTGCTGTGCCGTGCTGCTGCCATAGTGAGGCGAGGCCCTGGGCCATGTCTGGGGGAGGCGGCCGGGGAGACTGGGGGGCCGCGCGGCGTGTCAGGCTGCGGCCCGGTCATGAAGTTTTATACTGGGTTTTTAATTATTTTTAAAGGTAACAGAAAAATATTCAAGGACTGAGGTGATATCAAGATGGCAAACTAGGAAGCTCCAGGATCCCATCCCGCATTCCAACACCAACTCAACAGTAATATATTAATTCAAGTACCTTTGTGGGAGCTCTAGAAACCAGTCAGGACCTGCAGCAACCAAGCAAGTGCACAATCAGAAAAATCCACACTCAGGATCTTAAGAAATTCCATAGCGCTCTTGTCCCAACTCCTCCCAGTCTCAAAACCCTGCAGTTGGAAAGAAACAACCTATCCCTGGTTCCTCCTACAGGATGGAAGAAAAAAAAAAAAGAACCAAATGTTTGCCATTTTATGGACTGATGGTGGCCAAAGGGTTGGTTTCTGTCCTTACTGACTGAAAGCTCAGAAAGGTTTGGAAGCATAGTTTGGACATAGGTTGGAGGCCACTGAACAATGGCAGGTGCCACAGCATGTGAAAACTGCCGGAATAGTAAAGACCTGCGAGTGGCTGAGTACGAGAGATTACGGGAACAGGAATATAATGGAACATCTCAGGCCCTAGGAGAAACAAGACTGGGCCTCTTAGAAAAATAAGACATGTAAAAGTAGAGGAAGCCTACTTCCTCTACTGTATATAGGAAACAATTGACAAAAAACTACACGTGGAAGCCTACAGAGGCACATACCCAGAAAAGGCCTGAGAAGACCCAAATCTTCTCTCCATAATAGTTAGTAAATGTCTTCTCCTGCACCAACCCAGACTGCAATGTTTATTACAAATGCCAGATATTCAAAAAAGAGATAAAAAACAAACAAACAAAAACAATACAACAGGAAAGCATGGCCTATTCAAAGGAACAAAATAAATCCCCCAAAAACCAACCATTCAGATATTAAATCTTTGGACTTATTTGACAAACAGTTTATATTTTCTGCATTATTGAGGTTGTTTGGCATATAACAATAAATAAAGTTAAAGTGTACAATGTGTTCATTTAATACACATATGCTAGAGATGATTCCCAACAAAGAGTTAGCTAACTCCTCCATCATGTCACATAGTTAACCGTTCCTTTCTGTGGTAAGAACAGTTATGACCTACTCTCTTAGCAAGTTTCAAATGCACAATACAGTATTAATTACAGTAACCATGCTGTATCTTGATCCTGCCACAGCTAATTCATGTTATAACTGGAAGTCTGTACCCTTTGACCAACATTTGCCCATTTTCCCCACTCCCTAAGCCCCTGGTAACTACAACCCTATCTATTTCTATGAGTTCCGTTTTTCTAGTTTCCCTGTATAAGCAGTTACGGTATTTTGCTTTCTCTGCCTGACTTAATTAGGATAATACCCTTGTGGTTCATCCATGTTGCCTTGCCAAATGGCAGAATTTCTTTCTCCCTCATGACTGAATAATACTACACTGTATAGATAGATAGATAACATGATGAATGGGTAAAGATGCAGCGTTTTCTTCATCCATTCATCCCATGAATGGGCATAGATTGTTTCCACCTCTCTCTCTCTCTCTTTTTTTTTTTTTGGTTGCATCGTGCAGCATGCAAGATACTAGTTCCCCAATCAGGGACTGAATGCTCTTGAAGCGCGGAGTCCTAATCACTGGACCTCCAGGGAATTCCCTGTTTCTGTATCTTGACTATTGTTTCTATATCTTGACTGTTAGAGATATTGCTTTGTATTTTCTTTCTATATATCCATAGAAGCTCAGTTGCTGGATCATATGGTAGCTGTATTCCTAATTTTTTGAGGAACCTTCATACTGTTGTCCATAGTGGTTACACCAACTTACATTCCCACCAACAGTGTAGGAGGTCTCCCTTCCTCCACACACTCTCCATTACTTGCTATCTCTTGTCTTTTTGATGATATTATAGCCATCCTAACAAGTATGCAATAATCGCTCATTGTAGTTCTGTTTTGCATTTTGATGATGATTACCAGTGTTGAACATCTTTACACGCTCTTGTTGGCCATCTTATGTCTTCTTGGGGAAAATTCCTATTTAGTTCCTCTGCCCAGTTTTTAATCACATTGTTTATTTACTTTTTTTTGGCATTGAGTTATATGAGTTCTTCACATACCTTGTATGTTAACCCCTTATTAGATGTATGACTTACAGATATCTTCTCTCATTCCATACATGGCTGTTTCATTTGTTGTTTCTTTTGCTGTGCAGAAGCTTTTTAGTTTAATGTGATCCAATTTGTTAAGTTCTGCTTTTGTTGACTGTGCTTTTGGTGTCATATACAAAACGATTATTGCCAACACTAATATCAAGGAGGTGTTTCCCCTATATTTCCATCTAAGAGTTTTATCGTCCCAGTTCTTATAGACTTACTTAAATCTGTAATTCATTTCAAGTTAATTTCTGTGAATAGTGTAAGATAGGAGTAAAATTTCATTTTTCTCCTTGTGGTTATCAGTTTTCCCAATGCCATTTATTGAAAAGACCATTCTTTCCCCATTCAGCATTTTGGTTCCCCTGTCAAATATTAGTTGGGAGATATATTTCTGAGTTCTTGATTCTGTTCCACTGATCTAGGTGTCTGCTTTTATGCCAGTATTATACTCTTCTGATTACGCTAGCTCTGTGATACTTTGGAATCAGGAAGTGTGATGCCTCCAGAAGATGCCTCTTCTTTCTCAGGATTGCTTTGGCTGCTCAGGGTTTCTGTTCTTCTGTAAAAATTTTAGAATTGCTTTTTCTATTTCTATAATAAAAGACATCAGAGGAACCTACCTGGTGGTCCAGTGGTTAAGACTCCGTACTTCCACTGCAGGGGGCACAGGTTGAATCCCTGGTCGGGGAACTAAGCTCCCGCACACCGCATGGCGTGGCAAAAAAAAATTTTAAAGCCATTGGAAATTTGATAGGGATTTCATTCAGTCTATAAATAGCTTTGGATAGTATGGGAAATTCAATTAATTATTCTGATCTAAGAATATGGGATATTTTTCCATGTTTTTCCTAACTTCATCAAAGCCTTTTTGTTTTAATGTACAGATCTTTCACCTCTTGCATGCAATTTATTTCTAAGTGTTTTATTATTTTGATGCTTTTTGTAATTGGACTATGTTATTTTTTTCAGATGTTTTGTTGTTAGTGTACAAATATGCAATTATATGTAAATTTTGTACCTTGCAACTTTAATGACCTTGTTGATTAGTTTTAGCAATTGGTGGTGGACTCCACAGGGTTTTCTACATATAATATCAAATCACCTGCAAACAAAGATAATTTTGCTTCTTCCTTTTAAATTGGATGCCTTTAATTTCTTTTTCTTGCCCACCTGTCCTAGCTAGGACTTGATGTACAATGTGGAATAGGAGTGGTGAGATTTTACCCTTTCTGCTTAGGGTATGATGTTATCTCTGCGTTTGTATATGGTCTTTATTGTGTTGAAGTATATACCTTCTGTACCCGGTTTATTAGGTATGTTTATCATGAAAAGTCATTATATTTTGTCAAGTGCCTTTTCTCCATCTATTGAGATGATTACATTACTTTTATCTTTCATTAATAATGCGGTGTGTCATACTTCCTGATTTGTATGTTTTGAAGCATCCTTGCATCCCAGGGATAATTTCCACCTGATCGTGGTGAATGATCCTTTTAATGAGCTATTGAATTCCATTTGTTAATATTTTGAGAAATTTTGCGTCTATCTCCATCAGGTATATGGGTCTATAGTATTCTTTTGTTTGTAGTGTCCTTATCTGGCTTTGGTATCAGAGTAGTAGTCTCATGAGATGAGTTTAGGAGTACTTCTTGTTCTTCAATTTCTGGAATGAGTTTGAAAAGGACTGGCATTAATTCTTTAAATATCTAGTAGAATTTATCAGTGAAACCATGTGGCCCTGGGCTTTTTTGCGTTAGGAGGCTTTTGATTACTGATTCAATCTCCTTGCCTGTTATTCGTCTGTTCAGATATTCTATTTCTTCATTATTCAGCCTTGGTAGGTTGTATGTTCTCAGAATTTATCAATTTGTTGTCATAAAATTGTTCACATTAGTCTCTTAGGATCTTTGTATTTCTGTGGTATCAATTGTGATGTTTTCTCTTTTCCGATTTTATTTATTTGAGTCTTTTCTGTTTTATTCTTAGTTAGCCCAGCTAAAGGCCTCTCAATTTTGTTTATCATTTTGAAAATCTAGCTGTTAGGTTCTTTGATCTTTTCTTTTATTTTCTGGTCTCTACTTCATTTATTTCTACTCTTTGTTATATCCTTCCTTTTTAAGAAATTTTGGTCTTAATTTGTACTTATTTCCTTGAGGTGTTTGTTTATTTGAGATCTTTCTTTTTTCATAATGTTGGCATTTATTGCAATAAACTTGCCTCTTAGAACCGCTTTTTCAGTACCCCATTGGTTTTGATATATGTTTCCATTTTCATTTGTTTCAAGATATTTAAATTTCTTCTATGACTCACTGTTTGTTCAGAAACGTGTCGCTTCATTTCCACATGTTTGTGAATTTTCGAACTTTTCTTCTGTTATTCATTTCTAGTTTCATACCATTATAGTCAGAAGAGATTCTTGGTATGATATTAATCTTCTTACATTTGTTAAAACTTGTTTTGTGGCCCATCACATGGTCTGTCCTGGAGGATGTTCTGTGTGTGCTGGAGAAGAATGTGTATTCTGCTGTTGTTGGATGGAATGTTCTGAAAAATGTCTGTTAGGTCCATTTGTTTGAGGTATAGCTCAAATCCAATGTTTCGCTGTTGAATTTCTGCCTGGATGATCTATTACTGTTGAAAATGAGGTACTGGAGTCCCCTACTATCACTGTAATATGTGTTTTTCTCCCTTCAGATCTGCTAGTACTTACTTGATATATTCAGGTGGTCTAAGGCAGGGGTCCCCAACCCCTGGGCCACGGACCAGTACTGTTAGGAACTGGGCTGCGCAGCAGGAGGCGAGCGGCAGGGGAGGGAATTAAGCTTCGTCTGCCGCTCCCCGTTGTTCCCCATCGCTCACATTACAGCCCGAACCATCCCCTCCAACCCGCCCCCACCCCCACCCCCCGCAATTTTTCCCAGTCCGTGGAAGAATTGTCTTCCATGAAACCAGTCCCTGCTGCCAAAAAGGTTGGGGACCGCCGGGCTAAATTATGATCATCTTTGTTTCATTAATGTTTTGGCTAAAGTTGATGTTGTTTGATATAACTATAGCTACCCTGTTTTCATTTGGTTTCCATTGAATGTCTTTTTCTATACTTTTACTTTGAGCCTATGTGTGTCCTTACAGGTAAAGTGAGTCTCCTGTAGGCAGCATGTAGTTGGTTGTTTTATTATCCAACCAGCCACTCTATGTCTTTTCGCTGGATGATCCAATCCATTTACACTTAGATTAATTACTGATAGGTAAAGACTTACCAATGCTGTCCTATTATTTTCTGGCTGTTTTGTACTTTCACTGTTCCTTTCTTCCTCTCTTGCTGCTTTCCTTTGTAAACTGATGATTTTCTGTATTAGTGTGCTCTGATTCCATTCTTTATCTTTTGTGTATCTACTGTAGATGTTTGCTTTATGGTTATCATAAGGTTTATATAAAAATATATGTTTTACAGATAATTACATAATTTTATATATAATTATACACATATATATTTTATTATTTATACTATATATATTTATGTTATGACACGTAGGGGAACTTCAAACCCACTTCAAGGTACACTGGCCCAGTTCTGCAGACATCCGACCCAGCTAGGAGAAACCAAATCTATTTCAAGTGACCCATAATCAAGTGGCTCTAAATCCACAAGAAGTACCTCAGATCCAGATCCACTTCAGAGCAAAGAAGACTAACTTCAGGAATCCAGACTCAGTTTAGGCATTCCTCAGCAACAGACCTGGAAATCAGAAACATACTGCAAGTTCACAGGGTAAAAGATATGGGGCTCGCAACCTACTTAAAGGAATCAAGCCATCCTCAGGATACCAAAACTCGGTTTGGAGGACATAGATTCAACTCAAGGAAACCAGAGGTTTCTCAAGTGTCCTAACACACCTCTAGAGACCCCAGATTACATCAAGCGACCAAGATTCAATTCACACACTCCCAGATATCAATCTATGAGGTCCCCAGACCCACCCTCGGAGCACTAAGACATATATGGCTAAACACAGACTCACCTCAAACAGACCCAAATTCAACCCAGGCTCTGTCCACAGGACCCAGACTCTGATTAGAAAAGCTGCCATCAGTTCATGGGCACCAAACTTAGTACATGCATCCCCGGAAAATACTCCAGAGGACCCCAGACACACCTCAGGGACCCCAAACTGATATCGGCCAGTCCTAATCCATCTCAATGACACAGACTTCCACAGACAACATATTGAAAGCCTAGAAACACCTCAGTTGATCCAAAGTCAACTCAGAACATTCAGGCTCACCTTTGGAAATCCCAGGCCCAAGCTCGAGAGGCAGATTCAGTTTGAATAGTCCCCAAATCCACCTCAGAATTGCCAGAACCACCTCAGCAGACTGCAGATCAATTTCAAAGGAACTTGGCTCAGCTCTGGAGACCCAGACACACTTCAGACAAACCAAATGCATCAGGGGGTATCACAGAATAATCTCAGGTGACCCATATTCATTGCCATACATACACCTCAGGGATCCTAAACCTAATTCATAGGAATGAGTTGGGTTAAGCTCAGGCATCTCCAGACAACAGCAGTGTCCTCAGATACTCAAAAGAACACTCAGATCCACCTACAGGTCCAAGACGTGTTTCAGAGTATGTTTGTTTCATACAAACATACCACTCAGGCAGGCCTACACACAGTCCTGGGAACCCCCAACAGGTAGCCTAGAATCACCTCAGATACGCAAACCTCTTTAAGCGCAATAATATCCACTTCATGAATTCAGACTCACCTCAAGCACCCCAGGCAACATACTTGGGAACTCAAAATACACCATAGGGGTCTAAGCCCCAACTCAGGATAAAGTACAGGGGGCCCACAACCTACCTAATGGGACTGAACCATCCTCAAGGAACCTCACTCAGGTCAGGGGAAACAGACTCAACTCAGGGACCACAGAATCACGTCAAGCACCCAAACTCTCCTCTGGGGTTCCCATATTCAACTCACACATGCCCAGACATCCACTCAAGAGACCCAGACCCCCCCCAGCGATCCAAGACCTACATACTGGAATCCAGATCCTCTAGCATGGCCCCAAATATCCACTAACATTACCCCAAAGTATCTAGACTCAGGTCCCATAGGACCCAGGCTCAAAACAGGAGGTCACCTCATGGACACCAGACACAGTATATATAGACACATCCCCAAGGAACATTCCAAGAGACCCCAAACATACCATAGGTACCCCTGACACTATCAGAAAACTCTAACCAACTTCACACTTATGGTGGGCTTCTGCAGACAACATAATTGTCCTCAAAACCCCACAAGTGGCATAAAATAGGCTCAAGACATGCAGATGCACCTCTGCACACCCAGACCCAATACTCAGTTCAAACTGAGCAGACTCATTTGAATACTGCAGACCCACCGTGGAGATGCCAGATCCACCCCAGTGAAACCAGATCAACTTCAGAGTACCCTGGCTCAGTTCTAGAGACACTAGGCCCACATTAGAGAAATAAAATGCACGCGGCAGGTACACAGGTACACATTTGTCAGGGGACAAGGATTCAGTTTTAGGCCCCAGGCCTAGCACTGTATAGAACCAGTATTGTATAGGACCAATACTCAGCTCAGGTACTTCATAAATCTCCAGGGGATTCAGATACAAGCAGACCCAGATCTACTAAAAGACACAAAACAGTTCAAGATCTGTCAGGTGTGCCCACACAACAGTTGAGGCAGCCCGTGACTCTAGGTAATTCAGATCTCTAGAGACAACTCAGACTAATCTCAGGAGACACCTGACCCCCCTACACCTGCAACCATCACAGTGGACTTAGCTTTCCCCGGGCATCCCTGCGTATCCAGAGGGGCAATAACCCAAACATCAGGAGACTCAAACCTCTTCAGGGACGTTTGGGAACTCAGGGAACCCAGATTCAGCTCAGAGGACCAAAGGCAATGTCAGACTCAAACTGCAACTCCAGTCTAAGAGGAAGGACATACCACCCACCACAGGGAACCCACACCCACCTAAGGATATACAGACTCAGTTCAGGAGACCTAAATTCAGATGACGGGACATTAAGTTCAGAGAAATCTGAAAAATATGAGGTTCAAGGCAGAAATGAGGATGTGTCAGATCCAAATAAAGGGTCCTAAAAAGCAATACAAGGATTTCAGACCAACCCAAGGGGATAAAGTCTCAATTCAGGTACGTGAAAACAACACTCCAGTATTGCCACACTCAGTACAGGGGTGCTCAGGTTTGCCTCAAGGGACCACAGATCCACCTAAGGTAATCCGGATGCTACCCCCAACCATAACGGTATCCAAATCCATCTCAGAGGAGGGCACACCAACCAGGAAGAAAGACAGATTCCCACCAGAAAGTCCAGATTCCTTTCCCAAGTTCCACACAGGAAAACTCAGACCAAATTCAGGTACACAAACTCAGATACAGCATTCACTGACATCACTTGGGGTGTATAAATATACCAGAAAAGGGCCCAAACATACTTCAGTAAGGCTGAAACATGCCTCTGGGGACCCGGACATACATCATGGACCATACAACCAACAGGAGAGTGCTGATAATTGTCGTTACACCCAGACTCGGCTAAGGTACCCAAGACAACATTACCAGGGTTTTACACTCTCGTAGAAAGAACCAGGCCAGCCACAGTGGAACCACTCCCATATCAGGACACCCAACTCTGTTCAGTCATCCCCAGCTAAAACCCAAGGAGCCATGGACACTATAGGAAACTCAGACCTTCTCAGGAACTCAGACTCAGCTAAGAGATTTCAGACAACATGCCAGGTGGATACAGATCAAACTCAGAGTTTCAGACCAAACTGAAAGGACCAATACCACTAAAGGGATCCCATGCACAATTAATGGGACACAGACCCAATACAGGGGATGTCAACTCTTCAGAGGCATCCCCAAACAACACCCCAATACCCCACACTCAAAACATATGTCAGACCCACCTTAAGGGACTTTAGACTCACAAGGGACCTAAACTTATCTTAGATTAGACTCAGCTGAGAGGGGGAAGAATCACCAGGGGACCCCAGACAATGTATCAGGTAGTCCCAGACTATACTGGGTCCAGACTCAAATGAAGGAGCCAAAACCACAAACAGTGGATGCCAGATCAACCTATGGATATATTGACTCAACTCAGGCATCTGCAAAGAATACACCAATGGCTCCACACTCAACATAGGATCCTCAGACCCACGTGTGGGATCCAGTCTCACTCTAGAGTCCTAGATTCAGTTGAGGGGACTCAGATTCCACCTTCGGAGATCTCCAACCCAAACCAGAGGGGTGCAGAGTCACCTCAAAAGAGCACAGTCCCATATCATAGAACACAATCATTTCCAAAGACCCAGGTACACTTCAGAAAATACAGGCCAAATTCAGGGTATGCAGAGTCATATCACCATAGAGTCCACTTTCACATCTAACTGTCTCACAGCTATATCAGTAAGGCACAGAAATCCTCAAAAAAAACACGAGAGAGACTCAGATACTCACAAAATCCCCAGACCCACACCAGGGGGGTGCATACTCAGCTCAGGGATCACATACCCACCTCAGGGGACTACAGACAGCTTCAGATACCCCAGGTAAGCTCAAGAGATCCCAAGCCACAATCAGAGAACACAAATGCAGCTGTAGTTACTGCAGATGCAAGTCAGGTGACCCAGAGTCAGTTTGGGGGCCAGTGATCTACGTTAACAGATCCCACACCCACCTTATGAGACCCCAATTCAGTTAAGGCATGCCCAGGCCATATCACAGGGGTCTTAGACCCTTATCTGAAGACCCAGTCCCACCACAGTATACCCATACCCATAACAGGGAACCAAAACCTATTGGGCCCATTAAAAAGCGCAGGTAAACCAGATATTCTCAGGATAGCCACACTTAGATCGAGGACCTCAAATTTCATGGTAGGTGGCTCCCAGCTCAAATTATGGATCTTCCATCCACATAAAGATGCACGAAAAACTAACACAGAAGATGACAAATCCACATAAGACATTTAGACTCAGCACAGGGACCCAATCAGCTCAGCTCAGTTATCTCCAAACAATACCTGAACATGTTCACACTCAACACAAGGAAACCTAGGTCCACCCTAGGTGACAAAGACCCTCCTCAGAGGTCCAGACTCAGCTCAGGAGATCTACACATTCCTGAGGGTAAGCAGACTCAGTTCAAGGAACAAGGGACAATACCATAGAAGACTAAGCTCAAGAGATGCAAGACCTACTACAGTAAACCTCACACCACTTAGGGCATTCAACTCTGTCCAGGCATCTCCAGATAAAGCCCACCCACTGCAGGGACTCAGTACTCCTCAAGAGATGCAGACTTTGTTCAGGGTGCAACAGACAATATGCCAGGTAGCCTCAAAACCAAGCCAGGGAGTCTCAGACCTAAATGAAGGAGCTAAGGACCCCACCACATGGGATCCCAGATGCACCCAAAGTGATACATACTAAGTACAGTGGACTCAGCCTAACTCACGCATTCCCAAATGACACCTCACCAAGTCAACCTTCAACAGAAAGGAACTCAGACCACCCAAAGGGTCCCCAGATGCAGGTGAGGGAACCCTAGGCATGTCTCACATGTCTCATACTCATTTCTGGAGGCCCTGAGAAACTCACTGAGTTCAGGACCCAAAGAAAGGGCCAAGTCCTCCCACAGAAAATCACAAATTGAGGGGACTAAGACTCACTTCAGGCAACCACCACCAATACCCTGAAAAATCCACACTAGGAGTAAGGGGTCTTAAACCTACCTCAGAGAGCCTAGAATCAGCACAGGAGTCCAATACTCAGCTAAGGATATTCCAGATCCAACACAGAGACATCCACAACAAACTCAAAAAAACACAGAAACACATTAGAGGATCCAGATTCACTTCTGGAGGCACAGACCCGCCCCCCCCATAGGAGAAACCAGACACCGTTCAAGTGAGGAAATAACAGGTAAGCCATACACAAATAACACAGAGGTGCAAATATTCCCCTCAGAGGACCCCAGATCCACCTCAGTGATTCTAAGACACAACTCAGGGAGAGCCAGGTACCCCTGGGAACTCCGGTTCCAACTCAGGAATCTCTGACATACCTAAGGACACCCAGAGTCAGTTCAGGTATCAATATACAAGATATATAGGACACAGAACAAACCACAGAGGGCTCAGACCCATGACGAGATCCACCCAGACTTCATTCAGGTGAGAAACACCCAACTCTAGCGACACCTAATAGACTACCAGGAACTGTGACTTATCTCCATGAGACCCAGACTCACCTCAGAGAATATAAACAAATCTCTGGGTGCCCCAGACCCAACTCAGATGACCCAGACTCAGTTTCTGGGCCTGAATGCTACCTTAGAGGGTCCATACTCAGCTCAAGTATTCCTAACCAATACCCTACTGGTCTCAGAACCTCACAAGAATGCCACTCAGGCATTTCCTACACTTGAAACATACTTCAGGGAACCTAGACACTCCTAAAGAACTCCAGTCTAAGCTAACCAGACTGAGACCTTGGAGAGCCGACCCTACAACCACTTGAGCATCTCAAATTTGTTCAGCCATCCCCACCAGGACCCACCTCAGAGGGTCCAGCGATCCTCAGAGAGGACACTGTTTCAACTCACAGAATTCTAGACGTCATGCCGAATGGACCCAGATGAATTCTACGCAGCCCCAAACCCAGATGTAGAAGCTCAAGGCCCACAATTGATCCCAGTCCCACCTAAGGAGACACACAGACTCAGCACAGAACCCAGACTCAGGTCAGGCAACCCCAAACAATATACCCGTGGGCCCATATTCAACACAGGAAAACTCAGGCACTCCTCAGAAGATTCGTATTCAGTTCAAGGGATCACAGTCAACAATACGGGTAATCCCAGGCCAAATTCAGTGAGTCACAGCCCTAAAGAAGGGGCCAATTCTCCTCACAGCAGAACCACCTGATGGACTAGGACTTGACTCATACCTGAATAAGCCACACCTTACCAGGCCCACATTTAGCATATGGGATACCAGAACCAATTCGGGTGACCACAACCAGACCCTCTAAGCCCTGCTCAGGAGAGATAGACTCAACAGACTCCACGTACCGCAAAAAAAAAAAAAAAAGTAAAAGGCAATTTGGGAGAATAATGGGAATTTCCGTATAATCAGTAGAGAGAGTTCAGGGATTTTTTGATAGATGAGAAATGGGGAGGACAGATCATGAAGCACTTTGCTTGCTATGCAAATATGCCACTTACTTTATTTTTTAGTGGAACTGTTCAAATAATTTTAAACAGAAACATGAATGTCTACAAGATAAAATGCATATGGTAATTTAATATGATACAAAGTCAGGCAGACAAAAAATAATCTAAGCTTCAAAATTTAGTAGTTATATGAAACTGGGGAAACTACCTAAACTCTTAAATTTACCCAGTCTACAGAAACAAGATGATAAAGAATGATCAGATAGGGTTATTGTGAGGGAAAATGATGTACTGAGCACAATGCCTAAAAACATAATTCAGGGTTCAAAACAAAAGTGTGGAAATATTGGAATTACGTTTATATTAAGTGGGGGCCTCAGGTTAATTTGTAATCCTGCCTTTTTTAGAGAGTGATCAAAATTATGATACAGTTTTTATATTTTTATTTTTTTGCTGTATGCCGGCCTCTCACCGTTGCGGCCCCTCCCATTGCGGAGCACAGGCTCCCGACGCGCAGGCTCAGCGGCCATAGCTCACGGACCCAGCCGCTCCGCGGCATGTGGGATCCTCCCGGACCGGGGCACGACCCCGTGTCCCCTGCATCGACAGACGGACTTTCAACCACTGCGCCACCAGGGAAGCCCCGAAACTGTTTGTTTTCAATTACGTTCCTTTGCATATTTTGTATAAAGTAAATAATCATTGTATACTTGCACTAATAATAAGCCTAAAAGAGCATAGGAAGACATGACAGAACACACACACGATTGGAGTGAAGAATAATTATTAACAAAAAGGTATGAAAAATAATTAGTAGAAGTGTTTGGTGGATAACAAATGATTTAACAGAAGACAGTTTACCAATAATTATTCAAGAAGAAGTAGAAACCCCAGACGTAATTTATAGTCAATTCTAGGGGATAGGTGAACTTTTGCTAAAAAACCTAGTATACTGCTGACAAATATAAATAAATACTATTACTCAGATGACAAAGCTTGTGTGTCAATACTGTTTACAGACATAACCTCTAAAGATAGCATGCACAAAAGGTATGACAATACAAATGGTAATGAATTAGAAACAGGGCCACTGCCTTTCTGGGAATAACTACTGCAGACTAACTGGTCAAATAAAAATATCTAATAAATATTGTGGGCTGGCTACTATAGAAAGTGCTTCATTTACTTATGAATTTAACTATCTCATTTGATTATTGCCACAGTCCTACTGACTGCTATTCTTATCCTCATTATACAGATTAAAAGCTTTTTTTCTCAGGTATGTGCAACACTTTTTTGAAGAAGAAAACAGTAAAATTCTTTGAAATACTTGAAGAGTGACTTGAGCAATTGGAGATGGATGTTCTAATATGACTTCCATATGACCTTAAATAATATGTAAATAATATAAATAATGTGAATGAAAACTATAAGGTTATCTCATATATATATGTATATATGTATTAAGGTATTTATGTTTATATATGTATATATCTGTGTATGTATATTACATATTTACTTACATATCACATGTATATACATATTACACCTATTGCATTCTCAATTAGATTTTTAGAGTTTATTTAGAAGAATTAACATTCAGAAATCATTTAGAGAATATTCTAACAAAGGGCCTCCTTTCTGGATATTAAAGAGGATTATAAAGCCATGGTAAATGGAATGATTTAGTGAACACACAGAAAAGTAATAATCAGAAAGCATGTCCAAAATAATAAAGGAACAACTGGTAATTTTAAAGTGTTCTCGATAAAACAGAAGGCAAAGCATAATCAATACATTTTGCTATTGAGTTTTTAGGAAATATTGTGGGTAGAGGAACATGTTGAATGAGACTGCATGGATAGATTCAGAAGCAAAATTCAAACTATAGGAGACTATATGGGATAATTAATCTGGTTTTATAATAAATTGTAAAAAAAATAAAGAATTGAAGGGGGAAACTGTTTTAGAAAACAATTAAAAACATTTGAACCAATTGCAAAGTTCAAACCTTATTTGCATTTTATTTCAGTGAAACTGAAAACATTTTTAGTTCGCCATTTATGAGAAAAATGGAAATTTGAACATACTTGATATTTAATGATTTTTTAGAAATTATTAATATCCTTGTGGGTCTTTTTCTAGTAATGTGATGGCCTACAATTGTCCATTACATATCTACTGGCTTGGCTTGACCAAACTGTAATCAGCCTTCTCTCCTCCTCACAGTGTGCTAAACTTTGACCTGCCCCTCAGCTTCGGGGAATCACTAATATACTAAGGTCAGAACATATTCCGTAACAGCTTATTCTGAGAATCAGCTGGCAGGGGAAACATTTTCTAATAAAATACCCCTACTTTACCTCCTGCTCAGCCCTCTGCTTCTGTCCCACTAGGTTTCTGCTGGCCTTGCTCATCCTTTCCTCTTAAAAAATACTTTTTCTACTTGATTTTGAAGATTCTGAAATCAAAGTGTTCTTCTATTCAATCGTCTTTGTAAATAAACTCTTTCCTTACCTAGGTCTTAGTTTGGTTTTCAGTTTCTGGTGCTATGACGCAGATAAAGTGTTTAGAGCCTTTTGATCTTTATCATCCTGACCAACAGTGCTGCCCAAACCGGAGGGGTTCCAGCCCAGGATTTGTGTCTCAAATGAAAAAGTGTAAATGTTACCCTTGAGTAGAACTCCACCCTAACTGAGGCCTTAAACAGAGGTGTTCTCTCTCTATTGCCCAGGAGTGGATAGCACCATGAGACAGATAGTTCTTAATAGATAGTTCTTGTTCCCCAAGAACATGGCACCAAGCAGGTGACATCAGGAGTTAGTCAGCTTCTACCCAAGACACTGGAACAAGGTCCCCAGCTTCCAGGAATTCCTTATCTTTCTACCCTCACCGTTTTAACTGTCTTTCTTTGCTGATCTTTCATCTCTGTCCACTCCACCATCACTTTTGCTATCCGTATAACTGATCCTATTACAACTGTAGCTCTCCATAATAAGCCTCACGTTGTATTACCTAGTTTTAAATTAATTTTTCATAGGAGTAGAGTTGATTTACAATGTTGTGTTAGTTTCTACTGCACAGCAAAGTGAATCACTTATATGTACATATGTATCCCCTCTTTTTTAGATCCTTTTCCCATATAGGTCATTACAGAGCACTGAGTAGAGTTCCCTGTGCTATACAGTATGTCCTTAGTCTCTGTTTTCTATATAGTAGTGTGTATATGTCAATCCCAATCTCCCAATTTATCCCTCTCCCTCCCTTCCCCCCTTGGTGTATTACCCCTCTTTATCTTCTTCCTTACATGAGCTGTTTCCCCCGTAAGAATTACTCTGTCCCTTCAAGGAGCCCCAGATGTATAGTATTCCTTCCCATGATTCAGAGCTAAACCTCACAGTCCTACTTCTGATTGATTTTATCTACCCACTTTCCTTTGGAAACCTGCAGTTTTCCCCAAATTGCTATACTGTCTCAGGTTTAATGGCATCCTTTGTGTTCACACTTTTTGGGGGCTCTGTGCATGTTTAGCAGTAAACAGTAGGGTAGACGGGAAGGGAGCCCACCTCCTCTTTTCAGCCTCTCCTTCAGAGCCTAATTTCTTCACCCAAGTGCTGGATCCATCTTCAGGACATTATAGCACAAACGTAGCCACGGCCTTGGTCCCAGTGGCCTCCCACAGTTGCCTGAGGTGGAAAGAGAAAGCAGCTGAAGACAAACAACTACAGAGCAAAGGGAGCCCTGGAGCACCTCTCTAAGCAGACAGCCCGGCGACACGCGAAAAAAAGGGAGCCCTGGAGCACCTCTCTAAGCAGACAGCCCGGCGACACGCGAAACATCCTGAGAGCTGCAGGAAGAGGAAAGCGTGTCCCAAGTCGGCTGGGTCCTTAGCACCTTGTCTTCCTGTATGGTGCCACAGACAGGGGCACGGGGAATGGAGTCGAGCCTCCATGCTCCCCACGGTCATCCTGTTGAAGGCAACTGGGAGGAAACAGAACACAGGTGCACGTGACTCAGCTCGGACTGCGCCCACTTTCAACCAAACCGTCCCACAGGCAGGGCAATCGTTCCAAGAACAACCCGTGGAGCTAAATGTGCACGTGGGCTAGATCCACAGAGGGGAGGCGGGGGACAGAAAACAACTGGGACAGTAAACAAGGGGGCGCTGACCAAAATCCTTTCTCGTGGAAACACATACGTGTAGAGTTCTGCTCAGGTATCTGCCCGTGTGTGTGGGAGGGGCGTGGGGGGGCACGTGTGTGCACGTGCGTGCTCAGGAATAGGCACGACTACTGTCATGCATGCGTGGACGTTGGCATGGACGCGGGGACGTGGAAAAGCTTAAAGAGCTTATAGAACGTACGTAAACCGTGGGCCAGTTGAAGCCCCCAGGCCAGGGAATCCAGCCCAGAGATACCACCCGTGGAGCAAAGTGTAAGGGGCATCACACGCCAGCACCCTCGACCAGGGGCTGAGACTAGAGGGAGGAAGAAAGCACCTGTGGAAGGACAGGGAGGATGCAAAGTACATGAGAATCACAAAGGGCCCGATGCCCAGGCCCAAAGAGGAAAGACCCACCCCCCACCCCTCCAGCCCCACTCCCATCTCAGCTACAGCCACCTTTATCTCCTTCTCCAGTGCACGAGCAACCTTTCCCCCCACCCCTGTGTAGGCCCTTGAGAAACACCTGGCCTTTTTTTCATAAGGTTTGGCACACCGACCCACACCGAGGCATAACCGACTGCCTCACACTGATTTTGCTGGTTTAAGACATCACTCTAATGTTCTGACAACCCTTGTGGCTCAGGAGTATGGCCGTGATGGCTTAGCTGGATTCTACCCCTGCTCCCCTGTCCCACAAGACTGGGGCGAAGGGCTGGGCTGGGATGTGATCTCATTTGGAAGGTGGACGAGAGCAGAACCACTTTCACAGGGCATCCTTAGGGTCGGCAAAATTCACATCCTCGGGTTGGCAGTGGTGAAGGCATGCATGCGTGCGTGGTGCAGTCCTCAGCACCTCAGTGTGTGCGCACGTGTCCAAATAAAGTTTCTGGCGTTCCCCAGTGCCACCAAAGCGTGTCGTCTCTCTCTCGGTCTCTCAAAACACAGGATGGCCAAGTCAACTTCGTCTTGTGCCATGTGTCAATGTCCGTTCCCGGAGGGACGCTTGTCACCTTATGTTGGCTAGCAGAAAGGCAATTTTTGCCTGCCACTCAAGCGTTTGAAAGGCACTATGCAAGCGTGTGGTCACACAAAGTCCGAGAACCCGTGGGTGCCAATCACACACGAGGAGAGCCCTTTTGGTGCCAGGCAAGGTAGAATTTCTCGGAGAGTTTAAGTATCCAGAGGGGATCCCAGGAGAGTGGGCCACAGACGGAGGGAGCAGATACATACAGAAACAACAACGCGCATGCACACACCACAGACACACACACACAGAAAGACAGAGGGGAGACAGACAGACACTCAGACGGAGCTCTTCACTGCGTGGCTTTTCTGCTCTTGAGCAAAGGAATTCAAGTCTAGCAAAGAGCTGGGTTTGCCGGACACTCCCCTCTCATGCCACAGAGCTTCGGGCTCTCTGTCCCCTGGAAGAAAAGTATCCAGCAACTTCGGCCACCATGCATTTCCTTGTACATTTTCTGAGAGTTCCCAGTGGTTAAAGGTCCCGAGGCAAACCGGATTCTGATTTTCTGATTTTGGAGCGGGAACTCCTGGCTCCAATGGCACAGGCACGCCAAAATAAAGTTAAAAACAGTAGTACTTGAAACGTTTCCCAATGTTTTACAATCCAGGGGTACTAACTTTCACTAAGATATATACTCAGAAAAGTTAACTGGTTCCATTTACATTTAATGGAAAATTGGTTTTATTATCATTATTCCCACGTTGGTCATCTGCCACTTGAACATGAATCAGAAAATAGATACTTAACCTCAAGATTTCTTAAACTCATTACATTCACATGTGTAAATTTTCCTTTCATTTATACTATTGCTTTTTTTTTTTAAAGGAGATGTTGGGGGTAGGAGTTTATTAATTAATTAATTTATTTATGGCTGTGTTGGGTCTTCGTTTCTGTGCGAGGGCTTTCTCTAGCTGTGACAAGCGGGGGCCACTCTTCATCGCGGTGTGCGGGGCTCTCACTATCGCGGCCTCTTTTGGTTGCGGAGCACAGGCTCCAGACGCGCAGGCTCAGTAGTTGTGGCTCACGGGCCTAGCTGCCCCGTGGCACGTGGGATCCTCCCAGACCAGGGCTCGAACCCGTGTTCCCTGCTTTAGCAGGCAGAATCTCAACCACTGCGCCACCAGGGAAGCCCTATACTATTGCTTTAAAAGGATAAAGGCACATAGAATGTCAGTAATAATGTAAACATTGTTTTTCAGCCTTTTTGGAGACTTCTCAAACCTTTTATATGTTTAAGCTTTCAAAAAGGAACATGTAATTTGTTTAGCCTAACTGGAAAACAGTCACAGCTTGCGATGGAGAAATAACACATTGCTTAATTTTGAATACATTCATGTTCAAAGACACAAAGGAAAAGTTTAGGCAAACAGCACAATTCATCCTCCAAACAAAAGTTTTATGCTTGTTTAACTCAGCAGTATAATTAACAAGAAATATTTCATGAAATTTTTTTACTCTGAAAATTCTGAGCATTACATTTTAAACACAACTTCTACTTTTCAACTAGCATTAACAACTATGAAAGTACTTTGAATAATTCCATGTTGTCATTTTCTCTGAATATTCATAAAGGGAAAGTTAATATATGCCTCTTCCCCCCAAACCAACATTTTTGTTTTAGTAGCAATCAAGCATCAATTAAAGAAAACAACTTAAACTTTTCCTTTGTAAAGAACATTTGGTACATAACTGAGTGTTATTTTTAATATCTGCTTTGGCCCTCTCATTCATATTGGCTTCCCGCATAACCTCCCCTGGAAGCCCCACAACCTGAGCTACTGTATGAGTCACGAGGAGCAAGGTAGCCCCCATTCACAGAGGGTGGAAACCCTGGTTGTTCTTGTCTTCCACGCTCACGACCACTTGAATAAGTATTAGTTTGGCTGCTTGAGTAACCTTCCGGACCTCCTCCATATCCATCTGTTGTATTGCTATCATAGCGACTGCTTCCACCGTAAGTCACAGGGGCCCTTTGTGCTGCTGGTGCACCACGGGAGTCACCTGTGAAGTTAATGATTCATAAACTAAATTTAAACATTACAAATTTTTCTGGTATCATATAACATGACTTAAAGTGCTAAATATTTGAAAAGATAAGCTTTATCTGTCTCTGCTATGAAAATATAAACTATGTAGCGACAGTGAAGGGCTTTCACATTTATTTAAAAGAGCGAGCAATATTTTTCAGGCTAAGTAGTTTATTTTAAAGTAAATGTTATTTTCTGAAAATGGACTGAAATTCTCACTTTCATAACGTTCCTATGCTTCATACTTTTAATAGCACTCTACTGATTATTTGAAAATGTTAAAATAGGGGCTTCCCTGGTGGTGCAGTGGTTGAGAGTCTGCCTGCCGATGCAGGGGACACGGGTTCGTGCCCCGGCCTGGGAGGATCCCACATGCCGCGGAGCGGCTGGGACCGTGGGCCACGGCCACTGGGCCTGCACGTCCGGAGCCTGTGCTCCGCAGTGGGAGAGGCCACAACGGTGAGAGGCCCGTGTACCGCAAAAAAAAAAAGAAAAATGTTAAAATAGTTTTTCTGTAATGAGAAAAAAAGATGAGACTGTCAATTTACCCTTCATTGCATTTTAAGTGAGCTATTAAGAAAACAATTCAAAGGTCTTTAATTTATCAAAAAGGCCATGCTAAACATAGTTTTACCTTTGAGGAATTGAAGTAAAATTAGAGTAAACAACGATCTGGTTAAGTCTAATTCTATGATTTACAGGTTGTAACTGGACTCTTACCATAACTCCCATATGAATCCCTGTAAGACCTTCCACTTCGATATTCAGAATAATCTCTATCACGACTTCCACCACAGCCATCACGATCACTAAATTTAAAAGAATGTCATAGATTTAAATTACGTGTCACGATCACATAATTTAAAAGAATGTTTTTATTTGATAAAAACACAAAACTTTATATTACCTATGTTCTCCAGAGGGATGATCATTCCAAGAACTTGAATGTCCATAATAACGGTATGCATTGACTCTACGTGGTGGAGTATAATCCTTGCTGTCTCGGGAGCTTGGATAAGCTCTGCTTGAATAAGTTAAATAAAGCAGATAAAATTTTAAATGCAACTTATAATATCCAGAATATATAAAGAATTCACACAACAGAAAGACAAAAAATTTTAAACAGGCAAAGGACTTGAATATACTTTTGTTCAAGGAAGATACACAATAACCAACAAGGACATGAAAAGCTGCTCAACGTATTTATTAGGGAAATGCAATTCAAAACCAAAATGAAATATCTACTTTGCACCTATCAGACTGGCTATAATTTAAAAAAAACAAACAGAATATATCAAGTGCTGGTGCAGATGCAGAGAAACAAATCATGTATGTGTGTGGCAGAAATGTAAAATAGTACAGGCTCTGTGGAAAAGATTAGCAGTTCCTTAAAAAATTAAAGAATTACTATATGTCCCAGGAATTCCACTCCTAAGTATATATACACTCAAAAAGAATTGAATACAGGTACCCAAATGCTTGTAGAGGAGTATTCATGACAGCACTATGATGGGAATAACCCACACAGATGGATAAACAAACCATGTTAACCACACATAAAATGGAATATTTAGTCAGCCAAAAAAAAAAAAGATCAGAAGTAGTGATTCATGCTACAGCATGAATGATCCTTGAAAACATTTATGCTAAGGGAAAGCTGGATAATAAAGGTCACATAGTGTTTGATTCCATTAGTATGATATATTCAGGATTAGATAAATTCATAGATAAGGACACAGATGGGCACCTACCAGGGACAAGGCGGGAGAAAATGGGAGTGACTGCTTATTAATTTTATTTTGGGGTAATGAAATGTTTTGGAACTGAACAGAGCTGGTGGTTGCATAACACTGTTAAGTGTACTAAATGTTACTGAATTGTTCACTTTTAAATGTTCAATTTCGTGTTAGGTAAATTTCAGCAAGAACAACAAAATTAACCATGGCTTAATTCATATACTGTGTTTTTTCTTACCTATCTTTAGAAGCATAACCACCATCTCTTCGTGACATATAGCCAACTCTCCGAAAAGAGACTGGCTCTCTGTGAGGAGAAGCTCCATAATGTCTTCCACGTGATACTGAGCCTTTAATTTAAAAATGCTTGTGTTTAAGTATCTCAAAATTGACAGTAATGTTTCCAGGAAAAATTCAAAAGTCTGATATCCTTCCTCTCTCCAAAATCATTTTAAAAAACTACTCCTTCTAAAATTCCATTTATGCACATTTTTGTTTCCCTTTAAATGATACCACTGAACATTTTATTTTCGGTACATCTCCCGTTCCCTATACATTTCACATACCCTTTCAATTACCAGCAGTAGGGAAAACTTCTCAAAATTTGAGCAAATAATTAATTTTTGGTAACTACTGTCACATATTCAATCACCAAGTGGTTGGCTCTCTCCTTTATGTGTACAACCTTAATTATTGACCTTTTATGATGATAGCAATAGTGACTTCTATTGTTTATTAGCAATAAAGGGCTCATTTGAAAAACACTGTACCACTTCCAAAATATGAAACTATCTCCCATAAATAATGTTCTCTTCATGTGTTAATTCTTATTCCTAATTCCTAGAGGTCACTAGGACGTTGTTTGTTCTCTTCTCTTGTTTGTTCACTAGGCTAACCATCTAATAATGGAAAGGGTAGGCTTCTTAGCTTCTGTTGTATTTTGAAGTCAATACCGTGCTACATTTGGCTTCATTAATATTCTACACATAAAATGGCAATTTGAAAATGACTGTTTCAAGTCCGTACCATATTAAGGATCAGAAAACAGTGCTAAAAAAGTTAAGAGCACAAACTACAGTTCATATGGCAAGTTTCAGTTATTGTTTATAATAATTAAATAAAAAACCACGTGGCCAATATACATAGCTAAACTACTCTACAGACCAGAACATTCTCTCACAGGACATAGTTTTCATGAAAATTCTGATATTGAAACTATGTGATAAAGAAGCCTACTAACCAAAAAGTGTTAGCAACAACTTAAATTAAGAGGAATTCTATAGCAAACATGGACATACAAGCAATGTTTTCCCCACTGCACTGCTAATCACCTACTACATGTATAATTAGAAACTAAAAGATTATTTCCCAACCACAAATCAATCAATAAATTAGTGATTGGTAAACATGTTCATATACTTCTCACTTTCCATTTTGCTTAAACATTCTGTTTAAAATAGCTCACTTTCATTAATAAGAATCAACTGTCTCTGCATTACATAGCATTTACCTTGTCTTCCCATCCCACTACTGCTTGGTCTTTGAGCAGATCTTTTAGGAGGAGGACCTCCACTTCTCGAAGATGGTCCTCTTTTAACTGGAAAGGGTCCCCTGGAAGAACTCGCATTGAGACTAGGAGTATATCCACCACAACCTGTGTTTAAATGAAATCTTTTTAGTTAACTAGAATCAACATTTTTTCATTGGTCAAGTTTCACTTATTGTTATAAATTTTCACTAAACAATTACCCCAGTCTTCAGCTTTCATATTTGTCTAAACCAGTAAGATTGTTTGCTCATATGACACATAAGTTAGTACAGTTCAAAGACTTACTGTAAAAGTCAGTTTGGAAAATCTAGCAAGAAATTCAAGAACCACTGGTATGAAAGCAGTTTGGGGAAAAGAGAGAGAGTACAGAAAAACCTGGATAAATTAAATGTAAACCTGAATTTTTGATCAGTTTAGGAGGAAGATGATAAGTTATTAGTTATATAATTCTGGTGTCAAGGAAGCTTTTTTTTTTTTTTGCGGTACGTGGGCCTCTCACGGTTGTGGCCTTTCCCGTTGCAGAGCACAGGCTTTGGACGCGCAGGCTCAGCGGCCGTGGCCCATGGGCCCAGCCGCTCCATCCTAGGTATGGATCAAAACATTAAAAATAAAAAAGATGAATAAAAAATGCATTACCTAACAGTTAAGTATATACATACGAACAACCCCCTTTGCAGGAGAATATCTGCTTATAACTTTACAGTTGGCCCAGTACCCCTAGTTCTGCATCCATGGATTCAACCAACCTTGGATCACGTAGTGATGTAATATGTATGTATTGAAAAAAAAATCTGCTTGTAAGTTGACCCACAGTTCAAGCCTGCGTTATTCACAGATCAACTCTTAATGTTGATTTTTCAGTGAAAAGGGCTATGTTGCGTTCAATTTTAATAGTATTTAAGAAATGCACATTAAATACTGAAAATTTATGTTTTATCTTTCTAACCAGAAAGATGTTTAGATATATTCCAATTCCCCTGTAGTGCCACAGGCAAGAAAAAATGAGTATTCTTACACATGGCAGAATACGAACTGGTAAACTTTTCTCAAGATCAAGTTAGTGGGAAAAGAACAAAACTATGTTATCTTAAAATGGGCACACCCTTTAACTGAACTTTCAAAAAACATTTCCTAAAATTCACACATCTAATTAACACAAAAAGAAACCAAATGTTTTATTTCTGAAGACTGGTTATGGTTAATAGGTGAAGCAAAGGTTGTTAAATATATGGAAGTTTTTGAAATACAAAGTGCTTTTCCTCCTTTTCTTACTTAGTAGAAAACTTCTCTGAAAAAATTCAAAAAATATATTTTCAACGACTTTCTCCTCTAATACACACAGAAAGAAAACATACATGTTTCTGAAGCAGAGGTTTTTACTCTTTTCCTGAATCAAAGACACCTTTTAGAATCTAAAGCCCTATTTATTTCCCTAAGGTATTTTCCCCCAAATGCAAACAACAGACCCAGGGAGGAAAGCCTCATATCAAAATGACAATGGAGATTTGCTTAGATTTCTGAACACATACACTTAAGACAAATACTGCAAGGTGAAACCTAAAATATGAAGTGTTTATCCCTGAATTGTGGATATTCTGAGTGACTTTTATTTTCCGTGGTGTAGTTTTCAAGATTCTCTAGTATTTTTATGATGCAATAAGTCTACTCTCAGAATAAAATTAATCAATGTATTTTTAATAGATTATTAATGAATCATTGACTTAAACTCATATAAAGTTATTGGCCCTAAAGTGAAAAATTCTAATGTATGATCGATAGTAGTACACTCTGTTGAAAACTTCTTGAAGAAAAGAGGCAATTAGTAATAATGGTAAAAGAGACTGAATTTAGTTTAAAATTTATGCTATTTCCCTATAAGGTGATTAACTTTTTGCATATTATCTAGTTAAGTCATTTTATAACTACAATAATTCTTTACCACTTAGAAATACTTCTGACTATCAATGTAATTCATCATCTAATAATTCTTACAGACTACTTTGCTCATAAAGGATGGAATAAAAACTGAGATGTTTCTATACAGTTAAACTTACGATTTTTCGGTCCTATGGCTGCAGCCTTGTATTTTAAAACATTACCCAAGTGTCCTCCACGTGAGGGATGCTCTCTTGCTCTTCCATTTCCTCCTCTTCCATTTCCTCCTCTTCCATTTCGTCTTCTTCCATTTCGTCTTCTTCCATTTCGTCCTCTTCCATTTCCTCCTCTTCCATTTCCTCCTCTTCCATTTCCTCCTCTTCCATTTCCTCCTCTTCCATGTCTCGGATTTCTCAGATGGCCCCTGTTTCTTGCAGGAGGTTGTGGTCTCTGTTTACCACCGCTGTCAAAAGATGGTTTGTTGGCTCGCTCTACTTTAATTGCTTTTCCATCCAAAGACTAAAAAGATTAAGTATAACATTAGTAACATTACATCAAATTTATTTACTACTGCACTAGTTCAAGATCAGTATTTTTTCCACAAAGCAAACATTTTCTTCTGAAATGATTGTGTCCTTCACCGTGCCAAATAAATGAGATTTAATTAGTAACAGTCTTTCAGTAAGTCATCCAACACAAAGTGTATGTATTGGCAGTTACAGCTCCCTGAAATGTCCTCTGGTATTAAAAGAAGATTAATACCTCTCACTTATCATGAGAGAATATACCCTTTTATTTTCTATAATGGATAACTAAACTCACTTCATTTCTGTACTTCTACCATTCAAAGTTTTCAGTGTCCCAAGGGTATATAAAAGTATACGTGTCATTTAAAAAATAAAATTATTCATTGGAATAATGGAATTATCCATTATTCAAAATGGTTATTCCTACTCTAATTATTTTTAGCATTTATTAAATATTAAGAGAAAGAAAATTTTCCAACATGATTGCTGTTCTGTATTTACTTCTAATAATTTCCCTGGTTTTTTTTTTAAATAGAGCACTTATTTGGTCCTTAACATCTCTTGCCTTATTCAATTGTTTAAACATGTCCCCAAAGAGTAACTTATTATAATACTACTTCATATTCTTATGTTTCAGAAATGCTTACATTTCTTAATCTTCCAACAGCTTCCGAAATTAACCTTCTATAGATGCCAAAGTGATTTTTGAAAACATAATTCAAATCATCATATAACTGCTCTACATAAAACACTCTAGCTGTTTCATGTTATTTTTGGAAAACAATTTTAAATGCTGAATTCCTACTAAGACTTCTGGTGGATATGGATGGGCCCTGGCCCAATACAAACAGCCTCAACAGCCATGTGTTCCCACCTTAGGGCCTCCTTTTCTGTTTCTGGGTCCAAAATATTTCCCATAGACTTATGAATGGCTGCCTCCCTCCCAACATTCAGGATATAACATTGTTAGATCTATATGTATAGAAATAGTGTCCACCACTCCCCTTAAGCTCTAATGAAATTACTTACTTTATTTCCCTTAATATTTTTGCATATGAAATTGCATTTATTTTTACTTGTATGCTTCTCATCTTTCACCCTAGAACACAACTGTCCAAGAAAATAGGTATTTTGTCTTATCCACAACCATTAATCAATTGCTAAATCAATGCCTGCCAATAAAATATCTGTTGAATAAAGAAGTGAAGACTAATGTCTACACAGACTACGCGTTCTTGTGCTTGAAAACAAAGAAAATGGGGGTGGCGGATCACCATCAACTGTTCTTCATAACGCAACTTTATCTCTGCACCCAAAATAAAATCATGAGTCAAAGTCAACTTTTAGGTACTACCATACCTTAAAATATGAAAGTAAAGTAAAAGGGTCAACATGTGCCAAGTGCCTGCAGCATACCAGAAACCAAGCTATAGAGAAAGGGAATTAATGTATGTGTTCCACACTATGAGAACTGAGAAGCACTGGAGTTAATTTTAACAATTAACAATTCACAGTATGATGAATATAAAAAGATATTACCTGCAATATAAAATGGGAAAAATATTACCTACAATATAAAAAAAATCTTGGAGCAAATATGCAATTAAAAGTACAGTTTTGGGCTTCCCTGGGGGCGCAGTGGTTGAGAGTCCGCCTGCCGAGGCAGGGAACACGGGTTCGTGCCCTGGTCCGGGAAGATCCCACATGCCACGGAGCGACTAGGCCCGTGAGCCACAGCCACTGAGCCTGTACGTCCGGAGCCGGTGCTCCACAACGGGAGAGGCCACAACAGTGAGAGGCGCGCGTACCCGCTCCCCCACCAAAAAAAAACGCCGAGACTTAAAAATAACAGTATGGGGGTTTTCCATGGTGGCACAGTGGTTGAGGGTCCACCTGCCGATGCAGGGAACACGGGTTCGTGCCCCGGTCCGGGAGGATCCCACATGCCGCGGAGCGGCTGGGCCCGTGAGCCATGGCCGCTGAGCCTGTGCGTCCAGAGCCTATGCTCCGCAATGGGAGAGGCCACAACAGTGAGAGGCCCGCGTACCGCAAAAAACAAAAAACAAAAAACAAAAAAATGTTCACGCAGGGCTTCACCGGTGGCGCAGTGGTTGGGAGTCCGCCTGCCGATGCAGGGGACACGGGTTCGTGCCCCGGTCCGGGAAGATCCCACATGCCGCGGAGCGGCTGGGCCCGTCAGCCATGGATGCTGAGCCTGCACGTCCGGAGCCTGTGCTACGTAACGTGAGAGGCCACAACAGTGAGAGGCCCGCGTACAGCAAAAAAAAAACCAGAAACAATATGGGATATTGGGGAGAGCTCTACAGGCTAAAACTTATTTACTTTTATGTTTGAATGCTAAAACAGGTTTAAAATATATTGTTAAAGCTAATGTTAATTTCAATCTCTTTCCAACCAGACAATCCAGTACTTATGTGACAAAAAGGAGAGTGAAGGCTTATATGGCATTATGTTAGTTTAAAAAATTAGAAAAAAGAGAAACAATCTAGAAATAGTATTAAATGGAGAACACAAAATATTATTAAAAGACTCTTACCTTTCCATTCATATCTTTGGCAGCATCCTTTGCATCTGCAGAATTCTCAAAAGTAATAAAAGCAAAGCCTCTAGACTTGTTTGTTACCCGATCCTTCATCAAAATAACTGTAATACACATAAATCTTTTTAATTTAAAATTTCACATAAAATTGAACTTTTCATATTTTCAAAATAATCAATCCTTTGACAATTTCTCATAAGGCCTCCTTAACTCAATTTGATGTTATGGACACAGTACAGTAACAACCTCCTGAAAGTTACTTAACACTGAAACAAAAAACAAAAACACATAAACCAAAAAAACCCTTTCCATTTTATATCATTTCCAGTATTTTAAAAATAGAGTCAATAATTTCAACCATTCTACAATTAGTATCTCTCTTCCCATTTCATGTCCTATGACCACAGTATATTTAAAAAGCCCTGGGACTTCCCTGGTGGTCCAGTGGATAAGACTCCACTTTCCCAATGCAGGGGACACGGGTCTGACCCCTCTTCAGGCAACTAAGATCCACATGCCGCATGCCACTCGGTGTGGGCTTGATCCCTGGTCAGGTAACTAAGACCCTGCATGCTGCAAAGCACGGGTCGGGGGAAGAAAATAACGCTGCTTTTTTCCCTTCTCAGTAGTAGGAGCCCCTAAGGTGTACACTTTCCCTCATTGCCCAGTGCTTTCCTAATAAAAAGTAGAAACTTAAATAAAAAGTGCTCATGTGTTAAAAACAGAAAAAGCATTATAACCTAGCTGTCCAGTGGTGTATGTTTAATACACATTTGCTTTGAATAGATATATATATTGGTTCTAAAAATTACCTTCCATAATGTGACCATATTTCCCAAATACCACTTCAAGAGAATTTTCATTGGTGTCAGCATGGAGGCCTCCTATGAACAGTTTCCCAGGCTGATCTGCTTCCACCATTTTTCTGTAAGTAATTAAAAATGTATCTTTATACTCATAGCAAAAAATAAATTATAAGCCAAAAGTATCAAGCTATTACACCTGTTTAAAACTCAAGTAAAGTACCCAATATCAGTGAAATTATTTGCCATTTCTTACTTAAAAGAGAGGAAACTTGAAACACAAAGCAAAATAAGCACTGGCATAACAAATGCTCCATTTTTTATAGATCTCTTACAAAAACCTGTATGTAAAAATCAGATTAGAAGGCAACTGTAAATTCTTTTGAGCTGCAGGGTTCAACGCTTCATTTCCAAAAAACAACAAAAAAATAAGCAATAAAAAATGCTCCTGGATTCTACACATCTAACAGTTAATAAGTTTTATGAACTGTGCAGAAAATACCTTAAACATTATTTTCAAAATTTTCCCATCTACTCACATTTTTCTTGATTATGCATCAAATACTGTTTAAACTTCAAAAATGGTAAGTCATAAAAGCAAAGGAGGGAGTTACATCCTTTACTGAGGGAAATTTAAACTGTTTTACTTATACTGAGAGACTTTAAGAAACACTGGTCCGAAGAGAGTAACATACTTTATGTGCAAAATTAAAATCTGACAGTTTTTGTCAAGTGAATCAACATTTTGACATCTGATAACTAAAGTTACAGGTTTTAAATCATTTAAGTTAAAATAGTTAGGTATCTTGCCTCTATTGTTCAGTACCTCTGCTTTCACAAAGAAAACCCGTAAGGAAAAAAAAAGTGCACGCAGAACAAAATGGCACCCTGGCGTACGCTCCACTACCCGCATGTGAGAGAAAAAAAAAAAACTTAAACAGCAAAGAGGGTACGCGTTAATCAAAGGTAAATTTCTTAGTCCGCCCCCAGGTGTAAACAAGTTAAACAGCAAAGAGGGTATGCCGCTAATCAAAGGTAAATTATCTACTCGGTATTCCCTCCCACAGCATTTCAAACCTATCTCCACCCCTTTCCCCACCCTCTCAATTCACGGACAAAATCCAGGAACTTCACTGGCTTTCCACTGCTGCCTTGGGAACTGATTATCCGGAAGAACAAAACTTAAACGTACTGTTCAAGAACAACTGATAGACTTCTGGAGACAGTGTTTATTCAGACATATGTCTACAAACACAACTTACTCGGCTCTTAAATCTTACAGAGAAAGCCTGAGAGAAAAATCAAAATCTGAATTACCATGCTTTCTCTGGGAACAGGAGAAGATACAGGTATCAACTCTTTCTCCTGAGGTATAAATTATTCTCTCCTCCCTAAAATGCCGAATTCCTTACCTTACTTTGTCCTCTTCTTCAGAAGTCTTCCTCCCGCATCTCTTCAGACGACCGCTAAAGAAACTAACGGTCAAGAGCAAGCGCTCTACTTATAGAAAGAGGATGAGGAACAGGACGTAGCGCTGGGTGGACAAACGGATGAGCCGCACTGGAGTTAGGGAAGATGAAAGATGTAGAGGTGGGGGAGGGGTGAAGAGAGACACTCGCGAGAGCAACTGGCGAGAGCAACTCGCGGGAGAAACTCTGAAGAAAACTGCAATGACAGAATGTGTTCTCTACTTTTTTACTGCATACTTTTCCCAGTTGCTTTAATCAATATAAAGGAGAAGGGCTTTCCTGGTGGCGCAGTGTTTGAGAGTCCGCCTGGTGAGACAGGGCACATGGGTACGTACTCCGGTCTGGGAAGTTCCCACATGCTGCAGAGCGGCTGGGCCCGTGAGCCATGGCCGCTGAACCTGCGCGTCCGGAGCCTGTGCTCCGCAACAGGGGAGGCCACAAGGGTGAGAGGACTGCGTATCGCAAAAAAAAAAAAAAAAAAAAAAAAAAGTAAAAGGCAATTTGGGGGAATAATGTGAATTTCCATATAATCAGTAGGGAGAGTTCAGGGATTTTTTGATACATGAGAAATGGGGAGGACCAGATCATGAAGCATTTTGCTTGCTATGCAAATATGCTACCTAATTTTTTAGTGGAACTGTTCAAATAATTTTAAACAGAAACATGAATGTCTACAAGATAAAATGCATATGGTACTTTAATATGATACAAAGGAAGGCAGACAAAAAGTAATCTAAGCTTCAAAATTTAGTAGTTATATGAAACTGGGTAAACTACCTCAACTCTTAAATTTACCCAGTCTACAGAAACAAGATGATAAAGAATGATCAGATAGGGTTATTGCGAGGTTAAATGATGTCATGAGCACATTGAGCAAAACGTCTAAAAACATAATTCAGGGTTCAAAACAAAATTGCGGAAATACTGTAATTGTTTTATATTAAGTGGGAGCCTGAGATTAATTTGTAATCCTGCCTTTCTTAGAGACTGGTCAAAATCATGATACAGTTTTTTTTGTTTTTTGTTTTTTTTTTTACTATACGTCGGCCTCTGACGTGTGCGGTCCCTCCCATTGCAAAGCAGAGGCTCCGACGCGCAGGCTCAACTGCCATAGCTCACGGGCCCAGCTCCTCCGCGGCATGTGGAATCCTCCCGGACTGGGACACGACCCCTTGTCCCCTTAATCGACAGACGGACTCTCAACCACTGCGCCACCAGGCAAGCCCCGAAACTGTTTGTTTTCAATTATGTTCCTTTGCATAATTTGTATAAAGTAAATAATCATTGTATACTTTCACTAATAATAAGCCTAAAAGAGCATAGAAAGACATGACAGAACACACACACGATTGGAGTGAAGAATAATTATTAACAAAAAGATATGAAAAATAATTAGTAGAAATCTTTGGTGGATAACAAATGATTTAACAGAAGACAGTTTACCAATAATTATTCAAGAAGAAGTAGAAACCCCAGACGTACATTATAGTCAATTCTAGGAGATAGCTGAAATTTTGCTAAAAAAGCTAGTATACTGATGATAAATATAAATAAATGCTATTACTCAGATGACAAAGGTTGTGTGTCAATACTGTTTACACACGTAACCTCTAAAGATAGCATGCACAAAATGTATGACAATACAAATGGTAATGAATTAGAAACAGGGCCACTTCCTTTCTGGGAATAACTACTGCAGACTAACTGGTCAAATAAAAATATCTAATAAATATTGTGGGCTGGCTACTATAGGAAGTGCTTCATTTACTTATGAATTTAACTATCTCATTTGATTATTGCCACAGTCCTATTGACTGCTATTCTTATCCTCATTGTACAGATTAAAAACTTTTTTTCTCAGGTATGTGCAACACTTTTTGAAGAAGAAAACAGTAAAATTCTTTGAAATACTTGAAAAATGACTTGAGCAACTGGAGATGGATGTTCTAATATGACTTCCATATGACCTTCAATAATATGTAAATAATATAAATAATGTGAATGAAAATTATAAGGTTATATCATACAATGTATTAAGGTATCTATATTTATATATGTATATATCTGTGTATATTACATATTTACTTATATATAATCTGTATATACATATTACACATATTGCATTCTCAATTAGATTTTTAGAGTTTATTTAGAAGAATTAACATTCAGAAATTTAGAGCACATTCTAACAAATGGCATCCTTTCTGGATATTAAACAGGATTATAAAGCCATGGTAAATGGAATGATTTAGTGAACACACAGAAAAGTAATAATCAGAAAGCATGTCCATAATAATAAAGGAACAACTGGTAATTTTAAAGTGTTCTCGATAAAACAGAAGGCAAAGCGCAATCAATACATTTTGCTATCGAATTTTTAGATAATATTGTGGGTAGAGGAACATGTTGGATATGTTGCATCTGCATGGATTGATTCAAGACTGCATGGATAGATTCAAACAGCAAAATTCACACTATAGGAGACTATATGGGATAATCAATATGGATTTATAATAAATTGAAAAAAATAAAGAATTGAAGGGGGAAACTGTTTTAGAAAATCATTAAAAACATTTGAACCAATTGCAAAGTTCAAACCTTATTTGCATTTTATTTCAGTGAAACTGAAAACATTTTTAGTTTGCCATTTATGAGAAAAATGGAAATTTGAACATACTTGATATTTTATGATTTTTAAGAAATTATTAATATCCTTGTGGGTTTTCTCTACTAATGTGATGGCCTACAATTGTCCATTACATATCTACTGACTTGGCTTGACCAAACTGTAATCAGCCTTCTCTCCTCCTCACAGTGTGCTAAACTTTGACCTGCCCCTCAACTTCGGGGAATCACTAACATACTAAGGTCAGAACATATTCTGTAACAGCTTATTCTGAGAATCAGCTGGCAGGGGAAACATTTTCTATTAAAATACCCCTATTTTACCGCCTGCTCACCCCTCTGCTTCTGTCCCACTAGGTTTCTGCTGGCCTTGCTCATCCTTTCCTCTTAAAAAATACTTTTTCTACTTGATGTTGAAATACTTGAAGATTCTGAAATCAAAGTGTTCTTCTATTCAATCGTCTTTGTGAATAAACTCTTTCCTTACCTAGGTCTTAATTTGGTTTTCAGTTTTCTGGTGCTATGACGCAGACAAAGTGTTGACAGCCTTTTAATCTTTATCATCCTGACCAACAGTGCTGCCCAAACCGGAGGGGTTCCAGCCCAGGATTTGTGTCTCAAATGAAAAAGTGTAAATGTTACCCTTGAGTAGAACTCCACCCTAACTGAGGCCTTAAACGGAGGTGTTCTCTCTCTATTGCCCAGGAGTGGATAGCACCATGAGACAGATAGTTCTTGATAGATAGTTCTTGTTCCCCAAGAACATGGCACCAAGCAGGTGACATCAGGAGTTAGTCAGCTTCTACCCAAGACACTGGAACAAGGTCCCCAGCTTCCAGGAATTCCTTATCTTTCTACCCTCACCGTTTTAACTGTCTTTCTTTGCTGATCTTTCATCTCTGTCCACTCCACCATCACTTTTGCTATCCGTATAACTGATCCTATTACAACTGTAGCTCTCCATAATAAGCCTCACATTGTATTACCTAGTTTTAAATTAATTTCTCATAGGAGTAGAGTTGATTTACAATGTTGTGTTAGTTTCTACTGCACAGCAAAGTGAATCAGTTATATATACATATGTCTCCCCTCTTTTCTAGATTCTTTTCCCACATAGGTCATTACAGAGCACTGAGTAGAGTTCCCTGTGCTATACAGTATGTCCTTAGTCTCTGTTTTCTATATAGTAGTGTGTATATGTCAATCCCAATCTCCCAATTTATCCCTCTCCCTCCCTTCCCCCCTTGGTGTATTACCCCTCTTTAACTTCTTCCTTACATGAGCTGTTTCCACCGTAAGAATTACTCTGTCCCTTCAAGGAGCCCCAGATGTATAGTATTCCTTCCCATGATTCAGAGCTAAACCTCACAGTCCTACTTCTGATTGATTTTATCTACCCACTTTCCTTTGGAAACCTGCAGTTTTCCCCAAATTGCTATACTGTCTCAGGTTTAAGGGCATCCTTTGTGTTGACACTTAGTAAGGGGAAACTTTAGATTTTCTCTGTAGACTTCAATACTTTTTAGAAAAAGCAATGCATATTTCCACTGTAACATAACCAACAGCTGTTTCAAAGATCTAGGTATTTTAGATTATACTACTTTGCCACCAATACAAATACTTACACTATTATTACGGGAGGTCAAAGTACATATTCCTTACCTTGTTCTTTTAATACAGTATACTGAGAAGGTCCTAAATACAATTTAACCTTTACTTGGAACTGTGTCCTGCCATCAAAAACTTGGGAACTTTCCTCTTCCAAAATGGATGGGACAGTACTTTCATCAAAAGGGTCATATGAACTCTGAAGTATAAACCCATCTGACAACCATTTTCATGAACTCTAGGTAACTCCTAATGAGACATATTTATGACTACTTTGCATATTAGTATCTTTCTGCCAGATGAGCTGGTATCTGTTATCTAGCTAATTAGTCCCTATCAAATCTTTAACTAGATTATCTTCTTTCCTCACGTTAACTACATTTTTACCTCTGATTTAAGTTTTCTAGGAACCTGATGACTCTACAAAGACACGTGACAACTACAACTTAGGTGCAGAATTCCACCTAAGCATGCATGTGACCTTTCTTGGTCACGAGGTTCTCAAGAAGCCTTAGAAAACGAGTAAGAGATTGAGAGTTCAATTAAAAATTTGACTATTGCAGCAGAAGACAAACAAGCAACCTTTACTCTTGGAGCTTGTGCTGTGTAGGCCATTCAGAAAGGTCACCAAAACTCCTGCATCTTCCATGTTCTCCTTTAGTAAATAACTATGACTGTGGGCAATCTTATCGAAACTACCAACATCATCACCAGAGAACTCCAAAACTCCACTGAGTATTCCTTCATAATTGACTGGCATTGAACATGATTCTGGCTTCCTGCCTGTGGCCATTCTGTTGTAGCTGGAAGTACCTTCTCTGCATGTTTGCTGAAACCTCTCTGTTGTCTATGCCATCACCAAAACATTCAGACATCTCCTGAGCTTAGTCTTCTATGGTATTGTCCCTTGTTCCTTGAACTGAGTCTGCTTACCCTCAGGAATGTGTAGATCTCCTGAGCTGAGTCTGGACCTCTGAGGAGGGTCTTTGTCACCTAGGGTGGACCTAGGTTTCCTTGTGTTGAGTGTGAACATGTTCAGGTATTGTTTGGAGATAACTGAGCTGAGCTGATTGGGTCCCTGTGCTGAGTCTGAATGTCTTATGTGGATTTGTCATCTTCTGTGTTAGTTTTTCGTGCATCTTTATGTGGATGGAAGATCCATAATTTGAGCTGGGAGCCACCTACCATGAAATTTGAGGTCCTCGATCTAAGTGTGGCTATCCTGAGAATATCTGGTTTACCTGCGCTTTTTAATGGGCCCAATAGGTTTTGGTTCCCTGTTATGGGTATGGGTATACTGTGGTGGGACTGGGTCTTCAGATAAGGGTCTAAGACCCCTGTGATGTGGCCTGGGCATGCCTTAACTGAATTGGGGTCTCATAAGGTGGGTGTGGGATCTGTTAACGTAGATCACTGGCCCCCAAACTGACTCTGGGTCACCTGACTTGCATCTGCAGTAACTACAGCTGCATTTGTGTTCTCTGATTGTGGCTTGGGATCTCTTGAGCTTACCTGGGGTATCTGAAGCTGTCTGTAGTCCCCTGAGGTGGGTATGTGATCCCTGAGCTGAGTATGCACCCCCCCGGTGTGGGTCTGGGGATTTTGTGAGTATCTGAGTCTCTGTGGTGTTTTTTTTGAGGATGTCTGATAGACTTCTGGAGACAGTGTATATTCAGACATATGTCTACAAACACAACTTACTCGGCTCTTAAATCTTACAGAGAAAGCCTGAGAGAAAAGTCAAAATCTGAATTACCATGCTTTCTCTGGGAACAGGAGAAGATACAGGTATCAACTCTTTCTCCTGAGGTATAAATTATTCTCTCCTCCCTAAAATGCCGAATTCCTTACCTTACTTTGTCCTCTTCTTCAGAAGTCTTCCTCCCGCGTCTCTTCAGACGACCGCTAAAGAAACTAACGGTCAAGAGCAAGCGCTCTACTTATAGAAAGAGGATGAGGAACAGGACGTAGCGCTGGGTGGACAAACCGATGAGCCGCACTGGAGTTAGGGAAGATGAAAGACGTAGAGGTGGGGGAGAGGCGAAGAGAAAAACTCGCGAGAGCAACTGGCGAGAGATTCTCGCGAGAGCAACTGGCGAGAGCAACTCGCGGGAGAAACTCTGAAGAAAACTGCAGCGACAGAATGTGTTCTCTAGTTTTTTACTGCATACTTTTCCCAGTTGCTTTAATCAATATAAAGGAGAAGGGCTTTCCTGTTGGCGCAGTGGTTGAGAGTCTGCCTGCTGATGCAGGGCGCATGGGTTCGTGACCGGATCCGGGAAGATCCCACATGCTGCAGAGTGGCTGGGCCCGTGAGCCATGGCCGCTGAGCCTGCGCATCCGGAGCCAGTGCTGCGCAACGGGACAGGCCAAGACAGTGAGAGGCCCGCGTACCGCAAAAAAAAAAAAAAAGAAAAAAAAGTAAAGGCAATTTGGGGGTATAATGTGAATTTCCATATAATCTAGGGAGAGTTCAGAGACTTTTTGATACATGAGAAATGGGGAGGACCAGATCATGAAGCATTTTGCTTGTTATGCAAATATGCTACTTTATTTTTGAGTGGAACTGTTCAAATAATTTTAAACAGAAACATGAATGTCTACAAGATAAAATGCATATGGTACTTTAATATGATACAAAGGAAGGCAGACAAAAAGTAATCTAAGCTTCAAAATTTAGTAGTTATATGAAACTGGGGAAACTACCTAAACTCTTAAATTTACCCAGTCTACAGAAACAAGATGATAAAGAATGATCAGATAGGGTTATTGTGAGGGAAAATGATGTACTGAGCACATTGAACACAACGCCTAAAAACATAATTCAGGGTTCAAAACAAAAGGGTGGAAATATTGTAATTACTTTTAAGTGAGAGCGTGAGCTTAATTTGTAATCCTGCCTATTTTCGAGACTGGTCAAACTCATGATACTGCTTTTTTTGGGGTTTTTTTGCTGTACGCCGGCCTGTCACCTTTGCGGCCCCTCCCATTGCGGAGCACAGGCTCCGGACGCGCAGGCTCAGCGGCCATGGCTCACGGGCCCAGCCGCTCCGCGGCATGTGGGATCCTCCCGGACCGGGGCACGACCCCGTGTCCCCTGCATCGACAGACGGACTCTCAACCACTGCGCCACCAGGCAAGCCCCGAAACTGTTTGTTTTCAATTATGTTCCTTTGCATATTTTGTATAAAGTAAATAATCATTGTATATTTTCACTAATAATAAGCCTAAAAGAGCATAGGAAGACATGACAGAACACACACACGATTGGAGTGAAGAATAATTATTAACAAAAAGATATGAAAGATAATTAGTAGAAATCTTTGGTGGATAACAAATGATTTAACAGAAGACAGTTTACCAATAATTATTCAAGAAGTAGAAACCCCATACGTAATTTATAGTCAATTCTAGGAGATAGCTGAAATTTTGCTAAAAAAGCTAGTATACTGATGATAAATATAAATAAATGCTATTACTCAGATGACAAAGGTTGTGTGTCAATACTGTTTACAGATATAACCTCTAAAGATAGCATGCACAAAATGTATGACAATACAAATGGTAATGAATTAGAAGCAGGGCCACTTCCTTTCTGGGAATAACTACTGCAGACTAACTGGTCAAATAAAAATATCTAATAAATATTTTGGGCTGGCTACTATAGAAAGTGCTTCATTTACTTATGAATTTAACTATCTCATTTGATTATTGCCACAGTCCTATTGACTGCTATTCTTATCCTCATTATACAGATTAAAAGCTTTTTTCCTCAGGTATGTGCAAGACTTTTTTGAAGAAGAAAACAGTAAAATTCTTTGAAATACTTGAAGAATGACTTGAGCAATTGGAGATGGATGTTCTAATATGACTTCCATATGACCTTAAATAATATGTAAATAATATAAATAATGTGAATGAAAACTATAAGGTTATCTCATATATATATGTATTAAGGTATTTATGTTTATATATGTATATATCTGTGTATGTATATTACATATTTACTTACATATCACATGTATATACATATTACACCTATTGCATTCTCAATTAGATTTTCAGAGTTTATTTAGAAGAATTAACATTCAGAAATCATTTAGAGAATATTCTAACAAAGGGCCTCCTCTCTGGATATTAAAGAGGATTATAAAGCCATGGTAAATGGAATGATTTAGTGAACACACAGAAAAGTAATAATCAGAAAGCATGTCCAAAATAATAAAGGAACAACTGGTAATTTTAAAGTGTTCTCGATAAAACAGAAGCCAAAGCATAATCCATACATTTTGCTATTGAGTTTTTAGGAAATATTGTGGGTAGAGGAACATGTTGAATGAGACTGCATGGATAGATTCAGAAGCAAAATTCAAACTATAGGAGACTATATGGGATAATCAATCTGGTTTTATAATAAATTGTAAAAAAAATAATTGAAGGGGGAAACTGTTTTAGAAAACAATTAAAAACATTTGAACCAATTGCAAAGTTCAAACCTTATTTGCATTTTATTTCAGTGAAACTGAAAACATTTTTAGTTTGCCATTTATGAGAAAAATGGAAATTTGAACATACTTGATATTTAATGATTTTTTAGAAATTATTAATATCCTTGTGGGTCTTTTTCTAGTAATGTGATGGCCTACAATTGTCCATTACATATCTACTGGCTTGGCTTGACCAAACTGTAATCAGCCTTCTCTCCTCCTCACAGTGTGCTAAACTTTGACCTGCCCCTCAACTTCGGGGAATCACTAATATACTAAGGTCAGAACATATTCCGTAACAGCTTATTCTGAGAATCAGCTGGCAGGGGAAACATTTTCTATTAAAATACCCCTATTTTACCTCCTGCTCACCCCTCTGCTTCTGTCCCACTAGGTTTCTGCTGGCCTTGCTCATCCTTTCCTCTTAAAAAATACTTTTTCTACTTGATTTTGAAATACTTGAAGACTCTGAAATCAAAGTGTTCTTCTATTCAATCGTCTTTGTGAATAAACTCTTTCCTTACCTAGGTCTTAATTTGGTTTTCAGTTTTCTGGTGCTATGACGCAGATAAAGTGTTGAGAGCCTTTTGATCTTTATCATCCTGACCAACAGTGCTGCCCAAACCGGAGGGGTTCCAGCCCAGGATTTGTGTCTCAAATGAAAAAGTGTAAGTGTTACCCTTGAGTAGAACTCCACCCTAACTGAGGCCTTAAACAGAGGTGTTCTCTCTCTGTTGCCCAGGAGTGGATAGCACCATGAGACAGATAGTTCTTGACAGATAGTTCTTGTTCCCCAAGAACATGGCACCAAGCAGGTGACATCAGGAGTTAGTCAGCTTCTACCCAAGACACTGGAACAAGGTCCCCAGCTTCCAGGAATTCCTTATCTTTCTACCCTCACCGTTTTAACTGTCTTTCTTTGCTGATCTTTCATCTCTGTCCACTCCACCATCACTTTTGCTATCCGTATAACTGATCCCATTACAACTGTAGCTCTCCATAATAAGCCTCACGTTGTATTACCTAGTTTTAAATTAATTTTTCATAGGAGTAGAGTTGATTTACAATGTTGTGTTAGTTTCTACTGCACAGCAAAGTGAATCAGTTATATATACATATGTCTCCCCTCTTTTTTAGATTCTTTTCCCACATAGGTCATTACAGAGCACTGAGTAGAGTTCCCTGTGCTATACAGTATGTCCTTAGTCTCTGTTTTCTATATAGTAGTGTGTATATGTCAATCCCAATCTCCCAATTTATCCCTCTCCCTCCCTTCCCCCCTTGGTGTATTACCCCTCTTTATCTTCTTCCTTACATGAGCTGTTTCTCCCGTAAGAATTACTCTGTCCCTTCAAGGAGCCCCAGATGTATAGTATTCCTTCCCATGATTCAGAGCTAAACCTCACAGTCCTACTTCTGATTGATTTTATCTACCCACTTTCCTTTGGAAACCTGCAGTTTTCCCCAAATTGCTATACTGTCTCAGGTTTAAGGGCATCGTTTGTGTTCACACTTAGTGGGGGCTCTGTGCATGTTTAGCAGTAAACATTAGGGCAGACAGGAAGGGCACCCACTTCCTCTTTTCAGCCTCTCCTTCAGAGCCTAATTTCTTCACCCAAGTGCTGGATCCATCTTCAAGACATTGAAGCACACACGTAGCCACGAACTGGTTCCCAGTGGCCTCCCACAGCTGCCTGAGGGGGAAAGAGAAACCAGCTGAGGACAAACACCTACAGAGCAAAGGGAGCCCTGGAGCACCTCTCTAAGCAGGCGACCCGGGGACGCGCGAACCAACCTGAGAGCTCCAGGAAGAGGAAAGCGTGTCCCAAGTCGGCTGGGTCCCTAGCACCTTGTCTTCCTGTATGGTGCCACAGACAGGGGCACGGGGAATGTAATCGAGCCTGCGTGCTCCCCACGGTCAACCTGTCGAAGGCAACCGGGAGGAAACAGCACACAGGTGCACGTGACTCAGCTCCCACTATGCCCACTTTCAACCACACCGTCCCATAGGCAGGCAATCATTCCAAGAACAACCCGTGGAGCTAAATGTGCACGTGGGCTAGATCCACAGAGGGGAGGCGGGGGACAGAAAACAACTGGGACAGTAAACAAGGGGGCGCTGACCAAAATCCTTTCTCGTGGAAACACGTACGTGTAGAGTTCTGCTCAGGTATCTGCCCCTGTGTGGTGTGTGTGTGCGGGGCGTGGGGGGGCACGTGATGCACGTGCGTGCTCAGGAATAGGCACGACTACTCTCATGCATGCGTGGACGTTGGCATGGACGCGGGGACGTGGAAAAGCTTAAAGAGCTCAGAGAACGTACGTAAACTGTGGGCCAGTTGAAGCCCCCAAGCCAGGGAATCCAGCCCAGAGATACCACCCGTGGAGCAAAGTGTAAGGGGCATCACACGCCAGCACCCTCGACCAGGGGCTGAGACTAGAGGGAGGAAGAAAGCACCTGTGGAAGGACAGGGAGGATGCAAAGTACATGAGAATCATAAAGGGCCTGATGCCCAGGCCCAAAGAGGAAAGACCCACCCCCCACCCCTCCAGCCCCACTCCCATCTCAGCTACAGCCACCTTTATCTCCTTCTCCAGTGCACGAGCAACCTTTCCCCCACCCCTGTGTAGGCCCTTGAGAAACACCTGGCCTTTTTTCCGTAAGCTTTGGCACACCGACCCACACCGAGGCATAACCGACTGCCTCACACTGATTTTGCTGGTTTAAGACATCACTCTAATGTTCTGACAACCCTTGTGGCTCAGGAGTATGGCCGTGATGGCTTAGCTGGATTCTACCCCCGCTCGCCTGTCCCACAAGACTGGGGCGAAGGGCTGGGCTGGGATGTGGTCTCATTTGGAAGGTGGACGAGAGCAGAACCACTTTCACAGGGCATCCTTAGGGTCGGCAAAATTCACATCCTCGGGTTGGCAGTGGTGAAGGCATGCATGCGTGCGTGGTGGCCCTTGACTGGGTGCAGTCCTCAGCACCTCAGTGTGTGCGCACGTGTCCAAATAAAGTTTCTGGCGTTCCCCAGTGCCACCAAAGCGTGTCGTCCCTCTCTCGGTCTCTCAAAACACAGGATGGCCAAGTCAACTTCGTCTTGTGCCATGTGTCAATGTCCGTTCCCGGAGGGACGCTTGTCACCTTATGTTGGCTAGCAGAAAGGCAATTTTTGCCTGCCACTCAAGCGTTTGAAAGGCACTATGCAAGCGTGTGGTCACACAAAGTCCGAGAACCCGTGGGTGCCAATCACACACGAGGAGAGCCCTTTTGGTGCCAGGCAAGGTAGAATTTCTCGGAGAGTTTAAGTATCCAGAGGGGATCCCAGGAGAGTGGGCCACAGACGGAGGGAGCAGATACATACAGAAACAAGAACGTGCACGCACACACACTCACACACACACACACACACACACACACACACACAAAGACAGAGGGGAGACAGACAGACACTCAGAAGGAGCTCTTCACTGCATGGCTTTTCTGCTCTTGAGCAAAGGAATTCAAGTGTAGCAAAGAGCTGGGTTTGCCGGACACTCCTCTCTCATGCCACAGAGCTTCGGGCTCTATGTCCCCTGGAAGAAAAGTATCCAGCAACTTCGGCCACCATGCATTTCCTTGTACATTTTCTGAGAGTTCCCAGTGGTTAAAGGTCCCGAGGCAAACTGGATTCTGATTTTCTGATTTTGGAGCGGGAACTCCTGGCTCCAACTGGCACAGGCCACATAGGTATCACAGGGCACCCCAGACACAAGGCCGGAGGCCTCCCTGGAGGCCAGCTCTTTGTGGAACCTGGGCTGCTAAGCCGGGCGTGGGGAACGGGTGTTTGGGGGGACCCGGCAATCCCAGAGGCCGGCCTGTTTCCACAGGGCGAGGGGCGAGGCAGCCGAGGGTGACGCCCACTGTCCTCGCCCTGATTGGTCGTGATGGGGCCCAGCGGCCTGGGCGTGGCTTGGAACTCCTTCCTGCCACCTGGACACGCATGCCTGGCGGCCAATGCTCCTGCGCATGCGTTTCAGCGCTCTTCACCGCAGAGGCTCCAGGGAACGGTTCAGTCCGCAGTGAAGCGTGATTCCAGTCGCTAGGCCTGCGCGGTGCTCGGCCCTCGTGCTGAGCTTCCAGCTGCCGCACCTTCGCCGCTACCCCAGCTCAGAGCCAGGTCCGCATGGGCAGTGAGGCGGGACCCGGGGTCATTCTAGGTGTGGGAGGGGGTCCTCAGGAAGCAGGGGCCCGCGGGTCCCCTGCTGTGGTGCGGGAGGTGGGTAGGGTGCTGGCACTAGTTGATGGTGGGGGCGAGGAGGCCGCCATCTTTAGCGGGGAGGTGGTGCAGCAATGCCCGGCCCTGTTGGAGGGAGAGGTGGCGCGTATCGGGGAGGTGTTTTGGCTGCCTGTGGAGGACATGATGGATGAGGTTGAGGTGGTGGCGGAGGAGCAGCAGCAGGAAGAGCAGGAAGAGCGGAAGCAGGTGGTGGCGGAAGAGCCGGAGGAGGAGCCCCAGGAGCAGGGGCAGGAAGAGCCAGGGCCTCGACCCACGATCACCGGGTCCCCGCTGGAGGCGCTGCAGGCGCTGCAGGCCCTGCAGTTAGAGCTAAGCACTCTGAATACCCAAGCCAGCAGGACCTACTCTCGGCTCAAGCGCAGGATCTGTCAGCGGCGGGAGTCTCACTTGGATGGCAGAAGCGCCATCATTCAGGGCATCCCTGGCTTCTGGACCAGAGCCGTATCCTTACAGAGGCCCCTTGGGGTTGGCTGCGGTGAAGGAGGAGCAGGAGTAGGAGCGGCGGGGGTGAGGGTGGGGTGGGGGAGGGGAGGGGGAGCGGTGGGCGCAGGTGCAGGCCAAGAGCACTGAGGAATGTGGGTACAGGAGGGCATGAGTGGCTCCAAAGAGGCAGCAGGAACAGAGGGAGGCCACAGCTGTAGGTGTCTGAGCGAAAACTTTGGGTGAATGGTCTTGGCCTGCAGCGTGCACAGCAGTACTTCCCCAGGGTGGAGGGAAGAGCCCGTGGCAAGGTCACAATTGGGAATAGCCCCGAGCACCCCTCACACAGAGCAGTTACTGGAAGTGTGCATTATCCCGGGGAACTGGCAGGAGACAAGCGGAAGTCCCAATACCCGTCGTGGTCAGTCAGAGCCCGTGTAGTTGTTCCAGCTGCCTCAGTGCAAAAGCACAAGGTCCTGCCTGCACACAGGGTGAAGTTGTAAGGGGCAGCTGTCCTTGGCCGGACACCAGGACCCCGGACACGCTCTTGGGCTGGCAAGAATCCTTACCTCCCCAGGCCTTTCACCAGCACACTCGAGTCTGTGGAAGACACACAGGCGCAGGCACGCCCCTGACCTCCCCGTGGACCCTGTGAGTCCTGCAGAGCTCCAGACACACCCACGCAGGCCCTTCTGAAGACAGGAAACAGGGCAAAGGCCCAAGGCTTCGTCTTTGAACACACACACACGCGCACGTACTCACACACACACACACACACAGGCACTCACACAAACACCCACAAGCCCATGCACACACGGCGTAAGAGAAGGCATGAGGCAGCGACAGCACATCTAGACTGCTTACGGAGTGACATGCCGGCACCCAGCACACACAGGTCAGTTAGAGATCAGGTTCGTTCAGGAAACAGGCCCTCCCCGGGTGGGTGCACTGGACCCCAAGGCAGCCACAGGCAAGAGCACGTCTGATGGCAGGGCAGGGGCCGAGGACGTCTTTGAGGGCCGGATGGGCATTAGCGCTTACGGATCTGGCAGATCTGCTGCTGCAGTCTTTTCCTCTGGCGGGTCTGGGGACTGGTTCTGCGGCTTGTAGCTCTTCCTTCCCTGAGGTGTGGCATGTGAAGCCTCCTTGACCTAAAGCAGATTATGAACCACCCCCAGATTTCGGCCGTGATCAGTGACCAAGATGAAGACCTGCTTAGCTACATGATCAATTTGGAGGTCAGTCTGGAGAGACTGGGGCGTCGTGGGTGGAGGCAGGTGGCCGGTAGGGAGGGGGCGGGGTTGTCCTTAAAGGTTGGGTGTAAGCAGCAGGAGAAGGGAAGGGGAAATGGTTTGTGGCTGCCAAGCAGGCAAGCTCAGGACCCCTAGAAGAGCTCCTGCCCTTCTCCTCCTCTTGGGCGTGGCAGGTGAAGGAACTGGGCCATCCGAGGCACCACTGCAAGTTGAAGTTTTTCTTTCGACCCAACCCCTACTTCTGGAATGACGTGATCCTTAAGGAGTATCACCTTAGCATCGCTGGTAGGAGGGGCTCCCGCGGGGCTGCGGGGTGAGGGGAGGCTGGGGAAGGGTGTGGATGCTGGGCCACCGTGACTGTGATCCTTGCCTGTCTCCCCTGTCTTCCTCCAGGATACAGGGCGTCTCGTTCCACTAGCATCTATTGGTTCTGGGATTATGAACGGGGAGCTCCCAGCCACAGGCAGGACCCCACCGGCCTTCACTTCCTCAACTGGTTGTCTGACCACAACTGCCCAGGGTCTAACAAGATTGCTGAGGTGGGGTGCCTCTGGTCCCCCTCAGCGGTGGTGACGCTGGAGTCCCCCGGCTGCTTGGGGGGAGGGACGTGGGCCTGGCCTGCCCTGTCCCGACCTGGCCCCTTTCCCCTACCAGATCATCGGCGAGGACCTGTGGCCCAATCCTCTGCGCTACTACCCGAGGGAGGAAGGCCCCACGGGGACAGGTAACTGAGACGAGGACAGGTGGTTAAGGAGCCCAGGGGCTGGGCGCTGAAATGAGTGTGGTCCGGGTACACTGGGGCTCTCCCTTTTCCCAAATGGGAAAGCTCAGGCTGAGAGCACACTGTGGGCGGAGCTGGGTTTCAGGTCACCCCGGCCTTGGCGGCGGGTGAGAGGGTGAGAATGGAGCCGGGAGGACTGTAGGGCACACGGGGTAGCAGGACTCTAACCAGCTAAACTTTCAGGGTGAGTGCCCCAGGTGTCTATGAAAGAGGCAAGCACCTCCTTAAGCAGGCACCTGTGTGTGAATCATCAGTCCCTGGCTTCAGCCTGCCCTCAGCTGGGGATCACCTGGGCCCCTCCCTCTGGCCCCTCCCTCCTGGCAAAGGCCTACAGATGCCGAGGAGCTTCATTCCGAGTCTCCTCCCGCCTCTTTGCTGACTTTCCGAGTCTTCTTTGAATTTTCACGTCCATCCCTGAGCCTCCCAGCACCACCACACAGACAGTCCCGGAAATGGCACAAGGCTAGCTGGGGACAATATTGAGGACCTGGGGCAGGAAATGGCAAGGGACCACAAAAGGGCCGGGCCTGCCACCCACCAACGCCATGTCTCATATTGCTGGACACAGCCAGTGTCCCCTGCTGAGACGCCTTGTGCCCCGTTTGTGTTCCCGTCCCTGTGCTCCTGTGTGTGTGTGTACGTGTCTGTGTGTCGGGCGCACTCCAGACCCAGAGATGAAGGCACCGGGGGAGCCTCAGAGGTTGGCCAAAGAGCACCAGAGTCAGGAGGCGTCTACAGATGTGGGAGACGGGTGGAGGTGTCTACCTACGCGGTTCGGGTGCCCACGGGAGAAACGAGGAAAGGATGGCCAATGAAGGTTCCAGAGAGCGGGGCCCCACGTGCCGGGAATGACGCCCAGAGAGACATAAACACGCTCACAAGTGCTCCTGTCTTGGTGTGTGTGTATAGGTACGGGGGTTCGTGGAGTATTCACGAGTGAATCAAGTGGTGTGGGGCTTCTTAGCCCGTGCCTGCGGCCCTCCCTGTCTGTGGGCGAGATGGCGGGCCTGGGGAAGTGGAGGACGTGGGGAGGGCAGGACGATGTGGGATTCCGGAGAGGCCCAGGGCCTTCCTCACAGGGCAGGGACTGGAAGGAGGAGGAGGCAAAGAAAGAGAGCCTGCTGAACTGGAGACTTGCTCCGCAGGCAGGGCAAGGAGACAGGGAAGGGCCCTGGCCTGCAGGGGCCTAATGGCCTGGTGCCGCCTAGGGCCCGTGCCTGAGCCAGCAGCCTCCATCCAGGACGTCTGGCGCACACTGGCACGACGCGAGGCAGGTGACTCCTTAAGCTCAGGCTGACCGTTGAGCACACAGGGTGGGAGCGTGGGATCCTTGCGGGCACTAGCAGCCCGCCCCGCGGGGCAGCGTTCCAAGGACGCGTGAGGCAGACGCCGGTGTGACGTGTCGCTGTGTGCCCCGGTGGCGGCGTGGGTGAGTGTGTGCATGCGGGCGAGCGAGCGAGCAGACAAGGAAGGCGGCCGGGTTGTTTGCATGCAGGGACCCTGGGACAGTGACAGAGAGCAATGCCTGCGGGCGCAGCAGACGGCTTGCTGGCTTCCAGGCTCTGCTGACTGGGGAAGAGAGGAACTGCCAGAGAGAAGCCCCGTTCCCTCGTGAGCAAAAGGCCGCCCGTGAATCCCTTCCTTTTCCTGGGCTCTCATCCCTGCATGCAACAGGCAGAGGGGCAAAGGTGAGGGCTGAGGGCTGAGGGGAAGCGGCTGAAGGGCACCCACCTGCCTTCCCAAACCGCAGGTGTGCCGCCTGCCTTGCTTCCCGCCCCGGCGATCCGAGGGGCAGCACGTAACTGTTACTCAGTCTCTGCTACACAGAGGCTAAAATCCTCTATCCGAGCCTGCCCTAGGGAGCGGAGGGGGCGGGACGCTTAGCGGAACTAATGCCCAAGAGGAGCACGCTTCTCCTCAAGAAACCGTCCGGTGAGCAGTTCTCGTCCTCTGGGAGCCTCCATCCGCACATCCCTCCGGCAGGCCTGGACCCCGCTACGTGGCAGGCTCCTCTCAGCTTACTGTGCGCCAGGCCTCGGGAAAGAGAAAGCCCTGGAGCAGACAGACCTCGGGCTGGGAGGCCCAAGGATCCGTTTTGGGGTGGGGCATGGGGGGTGGCCCGGGGCAGGTGAGGGGAAGGGATGGCGGGCACCGGGAGTGCTCCTTCCTGAGCGGACAGCTGCTTTCCAGGCACACCTCTGGCCCAATGCACGAGGTCCGGGACCGACTCTGCGGCAGCTGGGCTTGGGAGAGTGGAGCGCGGTCCCCCGCGCTCCCTCCCCGTTGCCTGCACTTTGGTTCCAAGGGGAGCACCTCTGTCCCTGTGGTACCGGCCACGCTGACCTTCCTTTGCTTGTTTGGACTCCTGAGACCACGTGGGTGCCCACTGCCCCCGCAGCTGTTTCAAGACCAAGGAGGGTTGCAGCACCAGGGCAGCTTCAGGAATCCTCGTCCTCGCCTCCCAGCTGCACTGGCTGCGCCCTGCCGTGCATCAGCCTTGGGGATCTGAAGCCCTGAGGGCCGTGGTGTACACTTCTAGGGTGGCACACAGCCGTGGCCTAGAGAGGAAGGCCTGCCCCGCTCCGGCTGCTGTCCCCGCAGGCAGAGAGACAGACACACAGACAGGGACTCTGTCCCTCCTCAGCTCCGTGATCCTTAAGCTGGAAGGGAGCCTCCCTCGTGGCTCCCACACTCCGGTGCCTAGGGTTCCCTACCGTGGACGCAAAGGGAAACTACGTGCAGTGGCCCTGCGGCTGCACGTGGGACACAGGGCAGCGGGGGACCTCCGACCCTCAGCCGGGCCCAAGTCCCTGGAGCCCTCTTGCCCTGGTCAGCGCTGCTGGGAGGGGCCTAGCAAGGATGAAAGGCTAGAGGGAAGGTTGGACAGCGTCCTCCCACAGCTTGACCTGGGCCACCCACGCGTAAGGCGCCATGGCTGGGTTCAGGTGCGGCCCGCCTGCCCAGGCACGATGTGGCAGAAATGGTCAGGCCACCCCCTGGTGGGGAAGGAAGGCTTACACTGCCCGCTGTGGCCCCGGGTGCCCACCGCCGGGGCCTCGTGGTCCAACCCAGTGGATGCACCTCACTGAGATTCACCCTGGGGAACAAAGCTTCGACTTTGAGGGTGGAAACCTGTCAGCCCCGCTGGGGCACGGCACGCGGGGCTTCCCCTGTAGCTGTTGTTCAAGGTGGAGGGCCCACATCCTCCATGCTGTCCCTCACCGCGTCGTCCCTTGGCATATCGGGTTATCGGGGCCCTGAGACGTATGACTTCTTGTCCAGCGGGGATCTCCCTCATCCACTCAGGAGGGAGCACGCAGGCTCCATCTCTGTGAAGACGGTTTCTGTGTTGAAGTCAGCCAGGGTCTTGGTGTCCTTGTCCCTTGTGAGGCAGCTTCTAAGCTCGGCCCTGCCCGTGTTGGGGGCCCTGCCATTTCCGTGCATGAGCTCGTGTCTTTTTCTCTGACTGCGGCCAGGAGCCCCTCTGTCAGATATCCCGCCTCGCTGCCTGTCTAAAGCGATCACATTCTCCGGTCCCTATGCCCTTCTCTGCTGGCACGTCTCTGCCCGGTGCCGCTGGGGGCACGTTCTCTCTGTGTATCACACAGAACCTGAAGGAGGTCTGCCCCAGGTGACACTGGCAGGGCCCCTGGTTTCTAGGTCAGGCTCTTCGGTGTCACCTGGCCAACCCGTTACCAGGGGGTCAGCGGACCTACAGCCGAGCGGTAGGCTCGGCCAACACAGAGCTACCGAGAGGAACGGAAAGGTAGCCTTGTCCTTGATGAAGTCAGTGAGGCCCCGAGTGGGCAGAGGGCCTCCCGGCGAATGAAGAGGGTGCTGCTTTCTGCACCAGGGACGGGTTGACGCTGGCCCCTGGGGCAGGCAAGATTCCCAGGGTGGCCATCAGGGTGGGGGCCCTGTGCGTGTTTAGCAGTAAACAGGGCAGACGGGAAGGGAGCCCACCTCATCTTTTCAGCCTCACCTTCAGAGCCTAATTTCTTCACCCAAGTGCTGCATCCACCTTCAGGACATTGTAGCACACACGTAGTCACGAACTGGTTCCCAGTGGCCTCCCACAGCTGCCTGAGGGGGAAAGAGAAACCAGCTGAGGGCAAACACCTACAGAGCAAAGGGAGCCCTGGAGCACCTATCTAAGCAGACGGCCCGGGGACGCGCGAACCAACCTGAGAGCTCCAGGAAGAGGAAAGCGTGTCCCAAGTCGGCTGGGCCCCTAGCACCTTGTCTTCCTGTATGGTGCCACAGACAGGGGCACGGGCAATGGAATCGAGCCTGCGTGCTCCCCACAGTCACCCTGTCCAAGGCAACCGGGAGGAAACAGAACACAGGTGCACGTGACTGAGCCTCCCACTGCACTCACTTTCAACCACACCGTCCCACAGGCAGGGCAATCGTTCCAAGAACAACCCGTGGAGCTAAATGTGCACGTGGGCTAGATCCACAGAGGGGAGGCGGGGGACAGAAAACAACTGGAACAGTAAACAAGGGGGTGCTGACCAAAATCCTTTCTCGTGGAAACACGTACGTGTAGAGTTCTGCATAACTACCTGCCCGTGTGTGGCGTGTGTGGGGGGGGGGGGGGTAGTGGGGGGGCACGTGTGTGCACGTGCGTGCTCAGGAATAGGCACGACTACTGTCATGCATGCGTGGACGTTGGGATGGACGCGGGGACGTGGAAAAGCTTAAAGAGCTTATAGAACGTATGTAAACTGTGGGCCAGTTGAAGCCCCCAAGCCAGGGAATCCAGCCCAGAGATACCACCCGTGGAGCAAAGTGTAAGGGGCATCACACGCCAGCACCCTCGACCAGGGGCTGAGACTAGAGGGAGGAAGAAAGCACCTGTGGAAGGACAGGGAGGATGCAAAGTACATGAGAATCACAAAGGGCCCGATGCCCAGGCCCAAAGAGGAAAGACCCACCCCCCACCCCTCCAGCCCCACTCCCATCTCAGCTACAGCCACCTTTATCTCCTTCTCCAGTGCACGAGCAACCTTTCCCCCACCCCTGTGTAGGCCCTTGAGAAACACCTGGCCTTTTTTCCGTAAGCTTTGGCACACCGACCCACACCGAGGCATAACCGACTGCCTCACACTGATTTTGCTGGTTTAAGACATCACTCTAATGTTCTGACAACCCTTGTGGCTCAGGAGTATGGCCGTGATGGCTTAGCTGGATTCTACCCCCGCTCGCCTGTCCCACAAGACTGGGGCGAAGGGCTGGGCTGGGATGTGGTCTCATTTGGAAGGTGGACGAGAGCAGAACCACTTTCACAGGGCATCCTTAGGGTCGGCAAAATTCACATCCTCGGGTTGGCAGTGGTGAAGGCATGCATGCGTGCGTGGTGCAGTCCTCAGCACCTCAGTGTGTGCGCACGTGTCCAAATAAAGTTTCTGGCGTTCCCCAGTGCCACCAAAGCGTGTCGTCTCTCTCTCGGTCTCTCAAAACACAGGATGGCCAAGTCAACTTCGTCTTGTGCCATGTGTCAATGTCCGTTCCCGGAGGGACGCTTGTCACCTTATGTTGGCTAGCAGAAAGGCAATTTTTGCCTGCCACTCAAGCGTTTGAAAGGCACTATGCAAGCGTGTGGTCACACAAAGTCCGAGAACCCGTGGGTGCCAATCACACACGAGGAGAGCCCTTTTGGTGCCAGGCAAGGTAGAATTTCTCGGAGAGTTTAAGTATCCAGAGGGGATCCCAGGAGAGTGGGCCACAGACGGAGGGAGCAGATACATACAGAAACAACAACGCGCATGCACACACCACAGACACACACACACAGAAAGACAGAGGGGAGACAGACAGACACTCAGACGGAGCTCTTCACTGCGTGGCTTTTCTGCTCTTGAGCAAAGGAATTCAAGTCTAGCAAAGAGCTGGGTTTGCCGGACACTCCCCTCTCATGCCACAGAGCTTCGGGCTCTCTGTCCCCTGGAAGAAAAGTATCCAGCAACTTCGGCCACCATGCATTTCCTTGTACATTTTCTGAGAGTTCCCAGTGGTTAAAGGTCCCGAGGCAAACCGGATTCTGATTTTCTGATTTTGGAGCGGGAACTCCTGGCTCCAATGGCACAGGCACGCCAAAATAAAGTTAAAAACAGTAGTACTTGAAACGTTTCCCAATGTTTTACAATCCAGGGGTACTAACTTTCACTAAGATATATACTCAGAAAAGTTAACTGGTTCCATTTACATTTAATGGAAAATTGGTTTTATTATCATTATTCCCACGTTGGTCATCTGCCACTTGAACATGAATCAGAAAATAGATACTTAACCTCAAGATTTCTTAAACTCATTACATTCACATGTGTAAATTTTCCTTTCATTTATACTATTGCTTTTTTTTTTTAAAGGAGATGTTGGGGGTAGGAGTTTATTAATTAATTAATTTATTTATGGCTGTGTTGGGTCTTCGTTTCTGTGCGAGGGCTTTCTCTAGCTGTGACAAGCGGGGGCCACTCTTCATCGCGGTGTGCGGGGCTCTCACTATCGCGGCCTCTTTTGGTTGCGGAGCACAGGCTCCAGACGCGCAGGCTCAGTAGTTGTGGCTCACGGGCCTAGCTGCCCCGTGGCACGTGGGATCCTCCCAGACCAGGGCTCGAACCCGTGTTCCCTGCTTTAGCAGGCAGAATCTCAACCACTGCGCCACCAGGGAAGCCCTATACTATTGCTTTAAAAGGATAAAGGCACATAGAATGTCAGTAATAATGTAAACATTGTTTTTCAGCCTTTTTGGAGACTTCTCAAACCTTTTATATGTTTAAGCTTTCAAAAAGGAACATGTAATTTGTTTAGCCTAACTGGAAAACAGTCACAGCTTGCGATGGAGAAATAACACATTGCTTAATTTTGAATACATTCATGTTCAAAGACACAAAGGAAAAGTTTAGGCAAACAGCACAATTCATCCTCCAAACAAAAGTTTTATGCTTGTTTAACTCAGCAGTATAATTAACAAGAAATATTTCATGAAATTTTTTTACTCTGAAAATTCTGAGCATTACATTTTAAACACAACTTCTACTTTTCAACTAGCATTAACAACTATGAAAGTACTTTGAATAATTCCATGTTGTCATTTTCTCTGAATATTCATAAAGGGAAAGTTAATATATGCCTCTTCCCCCCAAACCAACATTTTTGTTTTAGTAGCAATCAAGCATCAATTAAAGAAAACAACTTAAACTTTTCCTTTGTAAAGAACATTTGGTACATAACTGAGTGTTATTTTTAATATCTGCTTTGGCCCTCTCATTCATATTGGCTTCCCGCATAACCTCCCCTGGAAGCCCCACAACCTGAGCTACTGTATGAGTCACGAGGAGCAAGGTAGCCCCCATTCACAGAGGGTGGAAACCCTGGTTGTTCTTGTCTTCCACGCTCACGACCACTTGAATAAGTATTAGTTTGGCTGCTTGAGTAACCTTCCGGACCTCCTCCATATCCATCTGTTGTATTGCTATCATAGCGACTGCTTCCACCGTAAGTCACAGGGGCCCTTTGTGCTGCTGGTGCACCACGGGAGTCACCTGTGAAGTTAATGATTCATAAACTAAATTTAAACATTACAAATTTTTCTGGTATCATATAACATGACTTAAAGTGCTAAATATTTGAAAAGATAAGCTTTATCTGTCTCTGCTATGAAAATATAAACTATGTAGCGACAGTGAAGGGCTTTCACATTTATTTAAAAGAGCGAGCAATATTTTTCAGGCTAAGTAGTTTATTTTAAAGTAAATGTTATTTTCTGAAAATGGACTGAAATTCTCACTTTCATAACGTTCCTATGCTTCATACTTTTAATAGCACTCTACTGATTATTTGAAAATGTTAAAATAGGGGCTTCCCTGGTGGTGCAGTGGTTGAGAGTCTGCCTGCCGATGCAGGGGACACGGGTTCGTGCCCCGGCCTGGGAGGATCCCACATGCCGCGGAGCGGCTGGGACCGTGGGCCACGGCCACTGGGCCTGCACGTCCGGAGCCTGTGCTCCGCAGTGGGAGAGGCCACAACGGTGAGAGGCCCGTGTACCGCAAAAAAAAAAAGAAAAATGTTAAAATAGTTTTTCTGTAATGAGAAAAAAAGATGAGACTGTCAATTTACCCTTCATTGCATTTTAAGTGAGCTATTAAGAAAACAATTCAAAGGTCTTTAATTTATCAAAAAGGCCATGCTAAACATAGTTTTACCTTTGAGGAATTGAAGTAAAATTAGAGTAAACAACGATCTGGTTAAGTCTAATTCTATGATTTACAGGTTGTAACTGGACTCTTACCATAACTCCCATATGAATCCCTGTAAGACCTTCCACTTCGATATTCAGAATAATCTCTATCACGACTTCCACCACAGCCATCACGATCACTAAATTTAAAAGAATGTCATAGATTTAAATTACGTGTCACGATCACATAATTTAAAAGAATGTTTTTATTTGATAAAAACACAAAACTTTATATTACCTATGTTCTCCAGAGGGATGATCATTCCAAGAACTTGAATGTCCATAATAACGGTATGCATTGACTCTACGTGGTGGAGTATAATCCTTGCTGTCTCGGGAGCTTGGATAAGCTCTGCTTGAATAAGTTAAATAAAGCAGATAAAATTTTAAATGCAACTTATAATATCCAGAATATATAAAGAATTCACACAACAGAAAGACAAAAAATTTTAAACGGGCAAAGGACTTGAATATACTTTTGTTCAAGGAAGATACACAATAACCAACAAGGACATGAAAAGCTGCTCAACGTATTTATTAGGGAAATGCAATTCAAAACCAAAATGAAATATCTACTTTGCACCTATCAGACTGGCTATAATTTAAAAAAAACAAACAGAATATATCAAGTGCTGGTGCAGATGCAGAGAAACAAATCATGTATGTGTGTGGCAGAAATGTAAAATAGTACAGGCTCTGTGGAAAAGATTAGCAGTTCCTTAAAAAATTAAAGAATTACTATATGTCCCAGGAATTCCACTCCTAAGTATATATACACTCAAAAAGAATTGAATACAGGTACCCAAATGCTTGTAGAGGAGTATTCATGACAGCACTATGATGGGAATAACCCACACAGATGGATAAACAAACCATGTTAACCACACATAAAATGGAATATTTAGTCAGCCAAAAAAAAAAAAAGATCAGAAGTAGTGATTCATGCTACAGCATGAATGATCCTTGAAAACATTTATGCTAAGGGAAAGCTGGATAATAAAGGTCACATAGTGTTTGATTCCATTAGTATGATATATTCAGGATTAGATAAATTCATAGATAAGGACACAGATGGGCACCTACCAGGGACAAGGCGGGAGAAAATGGGAGTGACTGCTTATTAATTTTATTTTGGGGTAATGAAATGTTTTGGAACTGAACAGAGCTGGTGGTTGCATAACACTGTTAAGTGTACTAAATGTTACTGAATTGTTCACTTTTAAATGTTCAATTTCGTGTTAGGTAAATTTCAGCAAGAACAACAAAATTAACCATGGCTTAATTCATATACTGTGTTTTTTCTTACCTATCTTTAGAAGCATAACCACCATCTCTTCGTGACATATAGCCAACTCTCCGAAAAGAGACTGGCTCTCTGTGAGGAGAAGCTCCATAATGTCTTCCACGTGATACTGAGCCTTTAATTTAAAAATGCTTGTGTTTAAGTATCTCAAAATTGACAGTAATGTTTCCAGGAAAAATTCAAAAGTCTGATATCCTTCCTCTCTCCAAAATCATTTTAAAAAACTACTCCTTCTAAAATTCCATTTATGCACATTTTTGTTTCCCTTTAAATGATACCACTGAACATTTTATTTTCGGTACATCTCCCGTTCCCTATACATTTCACATACCCTTTCAATTACCAGCAGTAGGGAAAACTTCTCAAAATTTGAGCAAATAATTAATTTTTGGTAACTACTGTCACATATTCAATCACCAAGTGGTTGGCTCTCTCCTTTATGTGTACAACCTTAATTATTGACCTTTTATGATGATAGCAATAGTGACTTCTATTGTTTATTAGCAATAAAGGGCTCATTTGAAAAACACTGTACCACTTCCAAAATATGAAACTATCTCCCATAAATAATGTTCTCTTCATGTGTTAATTCTTATTCCTAATTCCTAGAGGTCACTAGGACGTTGTTTGTTCTCTTCTCTTGTTTGTTCACTAGGCTAACCATCTAATAATGGAAAGGGTAGGCTTCTTAGCTTCTGTTGTATTTTGAAGTCAATACCGTGCTACATTTGGCTTCATTAATATTCTACACATAAAATGGCAATTTGAAAATGACTGTTTCAAGTCCGTACCATATTAAGGATCAGAAAACAGTGCTAAAAAAGTTAAGAGCACAAACTACAGTTCATATGGCAAGTTTCAGTTATTGTTTATAATAATTAAATAAAAAACCACGTGGCCAATATACATAGCTAAACTACTCTACAGACCAGAACATTCTCTCACAGGACATAGTTTTCATGAAAATTCTGATATTGAAACTATGTGATAAAGAAGCCTACTAACCAAAAAGTGTTAGCAACAACTTAAATTAAGAGGAATTCTATAGCAAACATGGACATACAAGCAATGTTTTCCCCACTGCACTGCTAATCACCTACTACATGTATAATTAGAAACTAAAAGATTATTTCCCAACCACAAATCAATCAATAAATTAGTGATTGGTAAACATGTTCATATACTTCTCACTTTCCATTTTGCTTAAACATTCTGTTTAAAATAGCTCACTTTCATTAATAAGAATCAACTGTCTCTGCATTACATAGCATTTACCTTGTCTTCCCATCCCACTACTGCTTGGTCTTTGAGCAGATCTTTTAGGAGGAGGACCTCCACTTCTCGAAGATGGTCCTCTTTTAACTGGAAAGGGTCCCCTGGAAGAACTCGCATTGAGACTAGGAGTATATCCACCACAACCTGTGTTTAAATGAAATCTTTTTAGTTAACTAGAATCAACATTTTTTCATTGGTCAAGTTTCACTTATTGTTATAAATTTTCACTAAACAATTACCCCAGTCTTCAGCTTTCATATTTGTCTAAACCAGTAAGATTGTTTGCTCATATGACACATAAGTTAGTACAGTTCAAAGACTTACTGTAAAAGTCAGTTTGGAAAATCTAGCAAGAAATTCAAGAACCACTGGTATGAAAGCAGTTTGGGGAAAAGAGAGAGAGTACAGAAAAACCTGGATAAATTAAATGTAAACCTGAATTTTTGATCAGTTTAGGAGGAAGATGATAAGTTATTAGTTATATAATTCTGGTGTCAAGGAAGCTTTTTTTTTTTTTTTGCGGTACGTGGGCCTCTCACGGTTGTGGCCTTTCCCGTTGCAGAGCACAGGCTTTGGACGCGCAGGCTCAGCGGCCGTGGCCCATGGGCCCAGCCGCTCCATCCTAGGTATAGATCAAAACATTAAAAATAAAAAAGATGAATAAAAAATGCATTACCTAACAGTTAAGTATATACATACGAACAACCCCCTTTGCAGGAGAATATCTGCTTATAACTTTACAGTTGGCCCAGTACCCCTAGTTCTGCATCCATGGATTCAACCAACCTTGGATCACGTAGTGATGTAATATGTATGTATTGAAAAAAAAATCTGCTTGTAAGTTGACCCACAGTTCAAGCCTGCGTTATTCACAGATCAACTCTTAATGTTGATTTTTCAGTGAAAAGGGCTATGTTGCGTTCAATTTTAATAGTATTTAAGAAATGCACATTAAATACTGAAAATTTATGTTTTATCTTTCTAACCAGAAAGATGTTTAGATATATTCCAATTCCCCTGTAGTGCCACAGGCAAGAAAAAATGAGTATTCTTACACATGGCAGAATACGAACTGGTAAACTTTTCTCAAGATCAAGTTAGTGGGAAAAGAACAAAACTATGTTATCTTAAAATGGGCACACCCTTTAACTGAACTTTCAAAAAACATTTCCTAAAATTCACACATCTAATTAACACAAAAAGAAACCAAATGTTTTATTTCTGAAGACTGGTTATGGTTAATAGGTGAAGCAAAGGTTGTTAAATATATGGAAGTTTTTGAAATACAAAGTGCTTTTCCTCCTTTTCTTACTAAGTAGAAAACTTCTCTGAAAAAATTCAAAAAATATATTTTCAACAACTTTCTCCTCTAATACACACAGAAAGAAAACATACATGTTTCTGAAGCAGAGGTTTTTACTCTTTTCCTGAATCAAAGACACCTTTTAGAATCTAAAGCCCTATTTATTTCCCTAAGGTATTTTCCCCCAAATGCAAACAACAGACCCAGGGAGGAAAGCCTCATATCAAAACGACAATGGAGATTTGCTTAGATTTCTGAACACATACACTTAAGACAAATACTGCAAGGTGAAACCTAAAATATGAAGTGTTTATCCCTGAATTGTGGATATTCTGAGTGACTTTTATTTTCCGTGGTGTAGTTTTCAAGATTCTCTAGTATTTTTATGATGCAATAAGTCTACTCTCAGAATAAAATTAATCAATGTATTTTTAATAGATTATTAATGAATCATTGACTTAAACTCATATAAAGTTATTGGCCCTAAAGTGAAAAATTCTAATGTATGATCGATAGTAGTACACTCTGTAGAAAACTTCTTGAAGAAAAGAGGCAATTAGTAATAATGGTAAAAGAGACTGAATTTAGTTTAAAATTTATGCTATTTCCCTATAAGGTGATTAACTTTTTGCATATTATCTAGTTAAGTCATTTTATAACTACAATAATTCTTTACCACTTAGAAATACTTCTGACTATCAATGTAATTCATCATCTAATAATTCTTACAGACTACTTTGCTCATAAAGGATGGAATAAAAACTGAGATGTTTCTATACAGTTAAACTTACGATTTTTCGGTCCTATGGCTGCAGCCTTGTATTTTAAAACATTACCCAAGTGTCCTCCACGTGAGGGATGCTCTCTTGCTCTTCCATTTCCTCCTCTTCCATTTCCTCCTCTTCCATTTCGTCTTCTTCCATTTCGTCTTCTTCCATTTCGTCTTCTTCCATTTCCTCCTCTTCCATTTCCTCCTCTTCCATTTCCTCCTCTTCCATGTCTCGGATTTCTCAGATGGCCCCTGTTTCTTGCAGGAGGTTGTGGTCTCTGTTTACCACCGCTGTCAAAAGATGGTTTGTTGGCTCGCTCTACTTTAATTGCTTTTCCATCCAAAGACTAAAAAGATTAAGTATAACATTAGTAACATTACATCAAATTTATTTACTACTGCACTAGTTCAAGATCAGTATTTTTTCCACAAAGCAAACATTTTCTTCTGAAATGATTGTGTCCTTCACCGTGCCAAATAAATGAGATTTAATTAGTAACAGTCTTTCAGTAAGTCATCCAACACAAAGTGTATGTATTGGCAGTTACAGCTCCCTGAAATGTCCTCTGGTATTAAAAGAAGATTAATACCTCTCACTTATCATGAGAGAATATACCCTTTTATTTTCTATAATGGATAACTAAACTCACTTCATTTCTGTACTTCTACCATTCAAAGTTTTCAGTGTCCCAAGGGTATATAAAAGTATACGTGTCATTTAAAAAATAAAATTATTCATTGGAATAATGGAATTATCCATTATTCAAAACGGTTATTCCTACTCTAATTATTTTTAGCATTTATTAAATATTAAGAGAAAGAAAATTTTCCAACATGATTGCTGTTCTGTATTTACTTCTAATAATTTCCCTGGTTTTTTTTTTAAATAGAGCACTTATTTGGTCCTTAACATCTCTTGCCTTATTCAATTGTTTAAACATGTCCCCAAAGAGTAACTTATTATAATACTACTTCATATTCTTATGTTTCAGAAATGCTTACATTTCTTAATCTTCCAACAGCTTCCTAAATTAACCTTCTATAGATGCCAAAGTGATTTTTGAAAACATAATTCAAATCATCATATAACTGCTCTACATAAAACACTCTAGCTGTTTCATGTTATTTTTGGAAAACAATTTTAAATGCTGAATTCCTACTAAGACTTCTGGTGGATATGGATGGGCCCTGGCCCAATACAAACAGCCTCAACAGCCATGTGTTCCCACCTTAGGGCCTCCTTTTCTGTTTCTGGGTCCAAAATATTTCCCATAGACTTATGAATGGCTGCCTCCCTCCCAACATTCAGGATATAACATTGTTAGATCTATATGTATAGAAATAGTGTCCACCACTCCCCTTAAGCTCTAATGAAATTACTTACTTTATTTCCCTTAATATTTTTGCATATGAAATTGCATTTATTTTTACTTGTATGCTTCTCATCTTTCACCCTAGAACACAACTGTCCAAGAAAATAGGTATTTTGTCTTACCCACAACCATTAATCAATTGCTAAATCAATGCCTGCCAATAAAATATCTGTTGAATAAAGAAGTGAAGACTAATGTCTACACAGACTACGCGTTCTTGTGCTTGAAAACAAAGAAAATGGGGGTGGCGGATCACCATCAACTGTTCTTCATAACGCAACTTTATCTCTGCACCCAAAATAAAATCATGAGTCAAAGTCAACTTTTAGGTACTACCATACCTTAAAATATGAAAGTAAAGTAAAAGGGTCAACATGTGCCAAGTGCCTGCAGCATACCAGAAACCAAGCTATAGAGAAAGGGAATTAATGTATGTGTTCCACACTATGAGAACTGAGAAGCACTGGAGGTAATTTTAACAATTAACAATTCACAGTATGATGAATATAAAAAGATATTACCTGCAATATAAAATGGGAAAAATATTACCTACAATATAAAAAAAATCTTGGAGCAAATATGCAATTAAAAGTACAGTTTTGGGCTTCCCTGGGGGCGCAGTGGTTGAGAGTCCGCCTGCCGAGGCAGGGAACACGGGTTCGTGCCCTGGTCCGGGAAGATCCCACATGCCACGGAGCGACTAGGCCCGTGAGCCACAGCCACTGAGCCTGTACGTCTGGAGCCGGTGCTCCACAACGGGAGAGGCCACAACAGTGAGAGGCCCGCGTACAGCAAAAAAAAAACCAGAAACAATATGGGATATTGGGGAGAGCTCTACAGGCTAAAACTTATTTACTTTTATGTTTGAATGCTAAAACAGGTTTAAAATATATTGTTAAAGCTAATGTTAATTTCAATCTCTTTCCAACCAGACAATCCAGTACTTATGTGACAAAAAGGAGAGTGAAGGCTTATATGGCATTATGTTAGTTTAAAAAATTAGAAAAAAGAGAAACAATCTAGAAATAGTACTAAATGGAGAACACAAAATATTATTAAAAGACTCTTACCTTTCCATTCATATCTTTGGCAGCATCCTTTGCATCTGCAGAATTCTCAAAAGTAATAAAAGCAAAGCCTCTAGACTTGTTTGTTACCCGATCCTTCATCAAAATAACTGTAATACACATAAATCTTTTTAATTTAAAATTTCACATAAAATTGAACTTTTCATATTTTCAAAATAATCAATCCTTTGACAATTTCTCATAAGGCCTCCTTAACTCAATTTGATGTTATGGACACAGTACAGTAACAACCTCCTGAAAGTTACTTAACACTGAAACAAAAAACAAAAACACATAAACCAAAAAAACCCTTTCCATTTTATATCATTTCCAGTATTTTAAAAATAGAGTCAATAATTTCAACCATTCTACAATTAGTATCTCTCTTCCCATTTCATGTCCTATGACCACAGTATATTTAAAAAGCCCTGGGACTTCCCTGGTGGTCCAGTGGATAAGACTCCACTTTCCCAATGCAGGGGACACGGGTCTGACCCCTCTTCAGGCAACTAAGATCCACATGCCGCATGCCACTCGGTGTGGGCTTGATCCCTGGTCAGGTAACTAAGACCCTGCATGCTGCAAAGCACGGGTCGGGGGAAGAAAATAACGCTGCTTTTTTCCCTTCTCAGTAGTAGGAGCCCCTAAGGTGTACACTTTCCCTCATTGCCCAGTGCTTTCCTAATAAAAAGTAGAAACTTAAATAAAAAGTGCTCATGTGTTAAAAACAGAAAAAGCATTATAACCTAGCTGTCCAGTGGTGTATGTTTAATACACATTTGCTTTGAATAGATATATATATTGGTTCTAAAAATTACCTTCCATAATGTGACCATATTTCCCAAATACCACTTCAAGAGAATTTTCATTGGTGTCAGCATGGAGGCCTCCTATGAACAGTTTCCCAGGCTGATCTGCTTCCACCATTTTTCTGTAAGTAATTAAAAATATATCTTTATACTCATAGCAAAAAATAAATTATAAGCCAAAAGTATCAAGCTATTACACCTGTTTAAAACTCAAGTAAAGTACCCAATATCAGTGAAATTATTTGCCATTTCTTACTTAAAAGAGAGGAAACTTGAAACACAAAGCAAAATAAGCACTGGCATAACAAATGCTCCATTTTTTATAGATCTCTTACAAAAACCTGTATGTAAAAATCAGATTAGAAGGCAACTGTAAATTCTTTTGAGCTGCAGGGTTCAACGCTTCATTTCCAAAAAACAACAAAAAAATAAGCAATAAAAAATGCTCCTGGATTCTACACATCTAACAGTTAATAAGTTTTATGAACTGTGCAGAAAATACCTTAAACATTATTTTCAAAATTTTCCCATCTACTCACATTTTTCTTGATTATGCATCAAATACTGTTTAAACTTCAAAAATGGTAAGTCATAAAAGCAAAGGAGGGAGTTACATCCTTTACTGAGGGAAATTTAAACTGTTTTACTTATACTGAGAGACTTTAAGAAACACTGGTCCGAAGAGAGTAACATACTTTATGTGCAAAATTAAAATCTGACGGTTTTTGTCAAGTGAATCAACATTTTGACATCTGATAACTAAAGTTACAGGTTTTAAATCATTTAAGTTAAAATAGTTAGGTATCTTGCCTCTATTGTTCAGTACCTCTGCTTTCACAAAGAAAACCCGTAAGGAAAAAAAAAGTGCACGCAGAACAAAATGGCACCCTGGCGTACGCTCCACTACCCGCATGTGAGAGAAAAAAAAAAAACTTAAACAGCAAAGAGGGTACGCGTTAATCAAAGGTAAATTTCTCAGTCCGCCCCCAGGTGTAAACAAGTTAAACAGCAAAGAGGGTATGCCGCTAATCAAAGGTAAATTATCTACTCGGTATTCCCTCCCACAGCATTTCAAACCTATCTCCACCCCTTTCCCCACCCTCTCAATTCACGGACAAAATCCAGGAACTTCACTGGCTTTCCACTGCTGCCTTGGGAACTGATTATCTGGAAGAACAAAACTTAAACGTACTGTTCAAGAACAACTGATAGACTTCTGGAGACAGTGTATATTCAGACATATGTCTACAAACACAACTTACTCGGCTCTTAAATCTTACAGAGAAAGCCTGAGAGAAAAATCAAAATCTGAATTACCATGCTTTCTCTGGGAACAGGAGAAGATACAGGTATCAACTCTTTCTCTTGAGGTATAAATTATTCTCTCCTCCCTAAAATGCCGAATTCCTTACCTTACTTTGTCCTCTTCTTCAGAAGTCTTCCTCCCGCGTCTCTTCAGACGACCGCTAAAGAAACTAACGGTCAAGAGCAAGCGCTCTACTTATAGAAAGATGATAAGGAACCGGATGTAGCGCTGGGTGGAAGAAGGGATGAGCTGCACTAGAGTTAGGGAAGATGAAAGATGTAGAGGTGGGGGAGGAGTGAAGAGAGACACTCGCGAGAGAGACTGGCGAGAGCAACTCGCGGGAGAAACTCTGAAGAAAACTGCAACGACAGAATGTGTTCTCTACTTTTTTACTGCATACATTTCCCAGTTGCTTTAATTTAATCAATATAAAGGAGAAGGACTTTCCTGGTGGCGCAGCGTTTGAGAGTCCGCCTGGTGAGACAGGGCACATTGGTACGTGTTCCGGTCCGGGAAGTTCCCACATGCTGCAGAGCGGCTGGGCCCGTGAGGCATGGCCGCTGAACCTGCGCGTCCGGAGCCTCTGCTCCGCAACAGGGGAGGCCACAAGGGAGAGGACTGCGTATCGCAAAAAAAAAAAAAAAAAAAAGTAAAAGGCAATTTGGGGGAATAATGTGAATTTCCATATAATCAGTAGGGACAGTTCAGGGATTTTTTGATACATGAGAAATGGGGAGGACCAAATCATGAAGCATTTTGCTTGCTATGCAAATATGCTACCTACTTTATTTTTTAGTGGAACTGTTCAAATAATTTTAAACAGAAATGTGAATGTCTACAAGATAAAATGCATATGGTACTTTAATATGATACAAAGGAAGGCAGACAAAAAGTAATCTAAGCTTCAAAATTTAGTAGTTATATGAAACTGGGGAAACTACCTAAACTCTTAAATTTACCCAGTACAGAAACAAGATGATAAAGAATGATCAGATAGGGTTATTGTGAGGGAAAATGATGTACTGAGCACATTGAACACAACGCCTAAAAACATAATTCAGGGTTCAAAACAAAAGGGTGGAACTATTGTAATTACTTTTATATTAAGTGAGAGCCTGAGCTTAATTTGTAATCCTGCCTATTTTCGAGACTGGTCAAACTCATGATACTGCTTTTTTTGGGGTTTTTTTGCTGTACGCCGGCCTGTCACCTTTGCGGCCCCTCCCATTGCGGAGCACAGGCTCCCGACGCGCAGGCTCAGCGGCCATGGCTCACGGGCCCAGCCGCTCCGCGGCATGTGGGATCCTCCCGGACCGGGGCACGACCCCGTGTCCCCTGCATCGACAGACGGACTCTCAACCACTGCGCCACCAGGCAAGCCCCGAAACTGTTTGTTTTCAATTATGTTCCTTTGCATATTTTGTATAAAGTAAATAATCATTGTATATTTTCACTAATAATAAGCCTAAAAGAGCATAGGAAGACATGACAGAACACACACACGATTGGAGTGAAGAATAATTATTAACAAAAAGATATGAAAAATAATTAGTAGAAATCTTTGGTGGATAACAAATGATTTAACAGAAGACAGTTTACCAATAATTATTCAAGAAGTAGAAACCCCATACGTAATTTATAGTCAATTCTAGGAGATAGCTGAAATTTTGCTAAAAAAGCTAGTATACTGATGATAAATATAAATAAATGCTATTACTCAGATGACAAAGGTTGTGTGTCAATACTGTTTACAGACATAACCTCTAAAGATAGCATGCACAAAAGGTATGACAATACAAATGGTAATGAATTAGAAGCAGGGCCACTTCCTTTCTGGGAATAACTACTGCAGACTAACTGGTCAAATAAAAATATCTAATAAATATTGTGGGCTGGCTACTATAGAAAGTGCTTCATTTACTTATGAATTTAACTATCTCATTTGATTATTGTCACAGTCCTATAGACTGCTATTCTTATTCTCATTATACAGATTAAAAACTTTTTTTCTCAGGTATGTGCAACACTTTTTGAAGAAGAAAACAGTAAAATTCTTTGAAATACTTGAAAAATGACTTGAGCAACTGGAGATGGATGTTCTAATATGACTTCCATATGACCTTAAATAATATGTAAATAATATAAATAATGTGAATGAAAATTATAAGGTTATCTCATATATATGTATATATGTATTAAGGTATCTATATTTATATATGTATATATCTGTGTATATTACATATTTACTTATATATAATCTGTATATACATATTACACATATTGCATTCTCAATTAGATTTTTAGAGTTTATTTAGAAGAATTAACATTCAGAAATTTAGAGCACATTCTAACAAATGGCATCCTTTCTGGATATTAAACAGGATTATAAAGCCATGGTAAATGGAATGATTTAGTGAACACACAGAAAAGTAATAATCAGAAAGCATGTCCATAATAATAAAGGAACAACTGGTAATTTTAAAGTGTTCTCGATAAAACAGAAGGCAAAGCGCAATCAATACATTTTGCTATCGAATTTTTAGATAATATTGTGGGTAGAGGAACATGTTGGATATGTTGCATCTGCATGGATAGATTCAAGACTGCATGGATAGATTCAAGAAGCAAAATTCAGACTATAGGAGACTATATGGGATAATCAATATGGATTTATAATAAATTGTAAAAAAAATAAAGAATTGAAGGGGAAAACTGTTTTAGAAAACATTTAAAAACATTTGAACCAATTGCAAAGTTCAACCCTTATTTGGATTTTATTTTGGTGAAACTGAAAACATTTTTAGTTTGCCATTTATGAGAAAAATGGAAATTGGAACATACTTGATATTTAATGATTTTTTAGAAATTATTAATATCCTTGTGGGTCTTTTTCTAGTAATGTGATGGCCTACAATTGTCCATTACATATCTACTGGCTTGGCTTGACCAAACTGTAATCAGCCTTCTCTCCTCCTCACAGTGTGCTAAACTTTGACCTGCCCCTCAGCTTCGGGGAATCACTAATATACTAAGGTCAGAACATATTCCGTAACAGCTTATTCTGAGAATCAGCTGGCAGGGGAAACATTTTCTAATAAAATACCCCTACTTTACTTCCTGCTCACCCCTCTGCTTCTGTCCCACTAGGTTTCTGCTGGCCTTGCTCATCCTTTCCTCTTAAAAAATACTTTTTCTACTTGATTTTGAAATACTTGAAGATTCTGAAATCAAAGTGTTCTTCTATTCAATCGTCTTTGTGAATAAACTCTTTCCTTACCTAGGTCTTAATTTGGTTTTCAGTTTTCTGGTGCTATGACGCAGATAAAGTGTTGAGAGCCTTTTGATCTTTATCATCCTGACTAACAGTGCTGCCCAAACCGGAGGGGTTCCAGCCCAGGATTTGTGTCTCAAATGAAAAAGTGTAAATGTTACCCTTGAGTAGAACTCCACCCTAACTGAGGCCTTAAACGGAGGTGTTCTCTCTCTATTGCCCAGGAGTGGATAGCACCATGAGACAGATAGTTCTTGACAGATAGTTCTTGTTCCCCAAGAACATGGCACCAAGCAGGTGACATCAGGAGTTAGTCAGCTTCTACCCAAGACACTGGAACAAGGTCCCCAGCTTCCAGGAATTCCTTATCTTTCTACCCTCACCGTTTTAACTGTCTTTCTTTGCTGATCTTTCATCTCTGTCCACTCCACCATCACTTTTGCTATCCGTATAACTGATCCTATTACAACTGTAGCTCTCCATAATAAGCCTCACGTTGTATTACCTAGTTTTAAATTAATTTTTCATAGGAGTAGAGTTGATTTACAATGTTGTGTTAGTTTCTACTGCACAGCAAAGTGAATCAGTTATATATACATATGTCTCCCCTCTTTTCTAGATTCTTTTCCCACATAGGTCATTACAGAGCACTGAGTAGAGTTCCCTGTGCTATACAGTATGTCCTTAGTCTCTGTTTTCTATATAGTAGTGTGTATATGTCAATCCCAATCTCCCAATTTATCCCTCTCCCTCCCTTCCCCCCTTGGTGTATTACCCCTCTTTAACTTCTTCCTTACATGAGCTGTTTCCACCGTAAGAATTACTCTGTCCCTTCACGGAGCCCCAGATGTATAGTATTCCTTCCCATGATTCAGAGCTAAACCTCACAGTCCTACTTCTGATTGATTTTATCTACCCACTTTCCTTTGGAAACCTGCAGTTTTCCCCAAATTGCTATACTGTCTCAGGTTTAAGGGCATCCTTTGTGTTGACACTTAGTAAGGGGAAACTTTAGATTTTCTCTGTAGACTTCAATACTTTTTAGAAAAAGCAATGCATATTTCCACTGTAACATAACCAACAGCTGTTTCAAAGATCTAGGTATTTTAAATTATACTACTTTGCCACCAATACAAATATTTACACTATTATTACGGGAGGTCAAAGTACATATTCCTTACCTTGTTCTTTTAATATAGTATACTGAGAAGGTCCTAAATACAATTTAACCTTTACTTGGAACTGTGTCCTGCCATCAAAAACTTGGGAACTTTCCTCTTCCAAAATGGATGGGACAGTACTTTCATCAAAAGGGTCATATGAACTCTGAAGTATAAACCCATCTGACAACCATTTTCATGAACTCTAGGTAACTCCTAATGAGACATATTTATGACTACTTTGCATATTAGTATCTTTCTGCCAGATGAGCTGGTATCTGTTATCTAGCTAATTAGTCCCTATCAAATCTTTAACTAGATTATCTTCTTTCCTCACGTTAACTACATTTTTACCTCTGATTTAAGTTTTCTAGGAACCTGATGACTCTACAAAGACACGTGACAACTACAACTTAGGTGCAGAATTCCACCTAAGCATGCATGTGACCTTTCTTGGTCACGAGGTTCTCAAGAAGCCTTAGAAAACGAGTAAGAGATTGAGAGTTCAATTAAAAATTTGACTATTGCAGCAGAAGACAAACAAGCAACCTTTACTCTTGGAGCTTGTGCTGTGTAGGCCATTCAGAAAGGTCACCAAAACTCCTGCATCTTCCATGTTCTCCTTTAGTAAATAACTATGACTGTGGGCAATCTTATCGAAACTACCAACATCATCACCAGAGAACTCCAAAACTCCACTGAGTATTCCTTCATAATTGACTGGCATTGAACATGATTCTGGCTTCCTGCCTGTGGCCATTCTGTTGTAGCTGGAAGTACCTTCTCTGCATGTTTGCTGAAACCTCTCTGTTGTCTATGCCATCACCAAAACATTCAGACATCTCCTGAGCTTAGTCTTCTATGGTATTGTCCCTTGTTCCTTGAACTGAGTCTGCTTACCCTCAGGAATGTGTAGATCTCCTGAGCTGAGTCTGGACCTCTGAGGAGGGTCTTTGTCACCTAGGGTGGACCTAGGTTTCCTTGTGTTGAGTGTGAACATGTTCAGGTATTGTTTGGAGATAACTGAGCTGAGCTGATTGGGTCCCTGTGCTGAGTCTGAATGTCTTATGTGGATTTGTCATCTTCTGTGTTAGTTTTTCGTGCATCTTTATGTGGATGGAAGATCCATAATTTGAGCTGGGAGCCACCTACCATGAAATTTGAGGTCCTCGATCTAAGTGTGGCTATCCTGAGAATATCTGGTTTACCTGCGCTTTTTAATGGGCCCAATAGGTTTTGGTTCCCTGTTATGGGTATGGGTATACTGTGGTGGGACTGGGTCTTCAGATAAGGGTCTAAGACCCCTGTGATGTGGCCTGGGCATGCCTTAACTGAATTGGGGTCTCATAAGGTGGGTGTGGGATCTGTTAACGTAGATCACTGGCCCCCAAACTGACTCTGGGTCACCTGACTTGCATCTGCAGTAACTACAGCTGCATTTGTGTTCTCTGATTGTGGCTTGGGATCTCTTGAGCTTACCTGGGGTATCTGAAGCTGTCTGTAGTCCCCTGAGGTGGGTATGTGATCCCTGAGCTGAGTATGCACCCCCCCGGTGTGGGTCTGGGGATTTTGTGAGTATCTGAGTCTCTGTGGTGTTTTTTTTGAGGATGTCTGATAGACTTCTGGAGACAGTGTATATTCAGACATATGTCTACAAACACAACTTACTCGGCTCTTAAATCTTACAGAGAAAGCCTGAGAGAAAAGTCAAAATCTGAATTACCATGCTTTCTCTGGGAACAGGAGAAGATACAGGTATCAACTCTTTCTCCTGAGGTATAAATTATTCTCTCCTCCCTAAAATGCCGAATTCCTTACCTTACTTTGTCCTCTTCTTCAGAAGTCTTCCTCCCGCGTCTCTTCAGACGACCGCTAAAGAAACTAACGGTCAAGAGCAAGCGCTCTACTTATAGAAAGAGGATGAGGAACAGGACGTAGCGCTGGGTGGACAAACCGATGAGCCGCACTGGAGTTAGGGAAGATGAAAGACGTAGAGGTGGGGGAGAGGCGAAGAGAAAAACTCGCGAGAGCAACTGGCGAGAGATTCTCGCGAGAGCAACTGGCGAGAGCAACTCGCGGGAGAAACTCTGAAGAAAACTGCAGCGACAGAATGTGTTCTCTAGTTTTTTACTGCATACTTTTCCCAGTTGCTTTAATCAATATAAAGGAGAAGGGCTTTCCTGTTGGCGCAGTGGTTGAGAGTCTGCCTGCTGATGCAGGGCGCATGGGTTCGTGACCGGATCCGGGAAGATCCCACATGCTGCAGAGTGGCTGGGCCCGTGAGCCATGGCCGCTGAGCCTGCGCATCCGGAGCCAGTGCTGCGCAACGGGACAGGCCAAGACAGTGAGAGGCCCGCGTACCGCAAAAAGAAAAAAAAAGAAAAAAAAGTAAAGGCAATTTGGGGGTATAATGTGAATTTCCATATAATCTAGGGAGAGTTCAGAGATTTTTTGATACATGAGAAATGGGGAGGACCAGATCATGAAGCATTTTGCTTGTTATGCAAATATGCTACTTTATTTTTTAGTGGAACTGTTCAAATAATTTTAAACAGAAACATGAATGTCTACAAGATAAAATGCATATGGTACTTTAATATGATACAAAGGAAGGCAGACAAAAAGTAATCTAAGCTTCAAAATTTAGTAGTTATATGAAACTGGGGAAACTACCTAAACTCTTAAATTTACCCAGTCTACAGAAACAAGATGATAAAGAATGATCAGATAGGGTTATTGTGAGGGAAAATGATGTACTGAGCACATTGAACACAACGCCTAAAAACATAATTCAGGGTTCAAAACAAAAGGGTGGAAATATTGTAATTACTTTTATATTAAGTGAGAGCGTGAGCTTAATTTGTAATCCTGCCTATTTTCGAGACTGGTCAAACTCATGATACTGCTTTTTTTGGGGTTTTTTTTGCTGTACGCCGGCCTGTCACCTTTGCGGCCCCTCCCATTGCGGAGCACAGGCTCCGGACGCGCAGGCTCAGCGGCCATGGCTCACGGGCCCAGCCGCTCCGCGGCATGTGGGATCCTCCCGGACCGGGGCACGACCCCGTGTCCCCTGCATCGACAGACGGACTCTCAACCACTGCGCCACCAGGCAAGCCCCGAAACTGTTTGTTTTCAATTATGTTCCTTTGCATATTTTGTATAAAGTAAATAATCATTGTATATTTTCACTAATAATAAGCCTAAAAGAGCATAGGAAGACATGACAGAACACACACACGATTGGAGTGAAGAATAATTATTAACAAAAAGATATGAAAAATAATTAGTAGAAATCTTTGGTGGATAACAAATGATTTAACAGAAGACAGTTTACCAATAATTATTCAAGAAGTAGAAACCCCATACGTAATTTATAGTCAGTTCTAGGAGATAGCTGAAATTTTGCTAAAAAAGCTAGTATACTGATGATAAATATAAATAAATGCTATTACTCAGATGACAAAGGTTGTGTGTCAATACTGTTTACAGATATAACCTCTAAAGATAGCATGCACAAAATGTATGACAATACAAATGGTAATGAATTAGAAGCAGGGCCACTTCCTTTCTGGGAATAACTACTGCAGACTAACTGGTCAAATAAAAATATCTAATAAATATTTTGGGCTGGCTACTATAGAAAGTGCTTCATTTACTTATGAATTTAACTATCTCATTTGATTATTGCCACAGTCCTATTGACTGCTATTCTTATCCTCATTATACAGATTAAAAGCTTTTTTCCTCAGGTATGTGCAAGACTTTTTTGAAGAAGAAAACAGTAAAATTCTTTGAAATACTTGAAGAATGACTTGAGCAATTGGAGATGGATGTTCTAATATGACTTCCATATGACCTTAAATAATATGTAAATAATATAAATAATGTGAATGAAAACTATAAGGTTATCTCATATATATATGTATTAAGGTATTTATGTTTATATATGTATATATCTGTGTATGTATATTACATATTTACTTGCATATCACATGTATATACATATTACACCTATTGCATTCTCAATTAGATTTTTAGAGTTTATTTAGAAGAATTAACATTCAGAAATCATTTAGAGAATATTCTAACAAAGGGCCTCCTCTCTGGATATTAAAGAGGATTATAAAGCCATGATGAATGGAATGATTTAGTGAACACACAGAAAAGTAATAATCAGAAAGCATGTCCAAAATAATAAAGGAACAACTGGTAATTTTAAAGTGTTCTCGATAAAACAGAAGCCAAAGCATAATCCATACATTTTGCTATTGAGTTTTTAGGAAATATTGTGGGTAGAGGAACATGTTGAATGAGACTGCATGGATAGATTCAGAAGCAAAATTCAAACTATAGGAGACTATATGGGATAATCAATCTGGTTTTATAATAAATTGTAAAAAAAATAAAGACTTGAAGGGGGAAACTGTTTTAGAAAACAATTAAAAACATTTGAACCAATTGCAAAGTTCAAACCTTATTTGCATTTTATTTCAGTGAAACTGAAAACATTTTTAGTTCGCCATTTATGAGAAAAATGGAAATTTGAACATACTTGATATTTAATGATTTTTTAGAAATTATTAATATCCTTGTGGGTCTTTTTCTAGTAATGTGATGGCCTACAATTGTCCATTACATATCTACTGGCTTGGCTTGACCAAACTGTAATCAGCCTTCTCTCCTCCTCACAGTGTGCTAAACTTTGACCTGCCCCTCAACTTCGGGGAATCACTAATATACTAAGGTCAGAACATATTCCGTAACAGCTTATTCTGAGAATCAGCTGGCAGGGGAAACATTTTCTATTAAAATACCCCTATTTTACCTCCTGCTCACCCCTCTGCTTCTGTCCCACTAGGTTTCTGCTGGCCTTGCTCATCCTTTCCTCTTAAAAAATACTTTTTCTACTTGATTTTGAAATACTTGAAGACTCTGAAATCAAAGTGTTCTTCTATTCAATCGTCTTTGTGAATAAACTCTTTCCTTATCTAGGTCTTAATTTGGTTTTCAGTTTTCTGGTGCTATGACGCAGATAAAGTGTTGAGAGCCTTTTGATCTTTATCATCCTGACTAACAGTGCTGCCCAAACCGGAGGGGTTCCAGCCCAGGATTTGTGTCTCAAATGAAAAAGTGTAAATGTTACCCTTGAGTAGAACTCCACCCTAACTGAGGCCTTAAACAGAGGTGTTCTCTCTCTGTTGCCCAGGAGTGGATAGCACCATGAGACAGATAGTTCTTGACAGATAGTTCTTGTTCCCCAAGAACATGGCACCAAGCAGGTGACATCAGGAGTTAGTCAGCTTCTACCCAAGACACTGGAACAAGGTCCCCAGCTTCCAGGAATTCCTTATCTTTCTACCCTCACCGTTTTAACTGTCTTTCTTTGCTGATCTTTCATCTCTGTCCACTCCACCATCACTTTTGCTATCCGTATAACTGATCCTATTACAACTGTAGCTCTCCATAATAAGCCTCACGTTGTATTACCTAGTTTTAAATTAATTTTTCATAGGAGTAGAGTTGATTTACAATGTTGTGTTAGTTTCTACTGCACAGCAAAGTGAATCAGTTATATATACATATGTCTCCCCTCTTTTCTAGATTCTTTTCCCACATAGGTCATTACAGAGCACTGAGTAGAGTTCCCTGTGCTATACAGTATGTCCTTAGTCTCTGTTTTCTATATAGTAGTGTGTATATGTCAATCCCAATCTCCCAATTTATCCCTCTCCCTCCCTTCCCCCCTTGGTGTATTACCCCTCTTTAACTTCTTCCTTACATGAGCTGTTTCCCCCGTAAGAATTACTCTGTCCCTTCACGGAGCCCCAGATGTATAGTATTCCTTCCCATGATTCAGAGCTAAACCTCACAGTCCTACTTCTGATTGATTTTATCTACCCACTTTCCTTTGGAAACCTGCAGTTTTCCCCAAATTGCTATACTGTCTCAGGTTTAAGGGCATCCTTTGTGTTGACACTTAGTAAGGGGAAACTTTAGATTTTCTCTGTAGACTTCAATACTTTTTAGAAAAAGCAATGCATATTTCCACTGTAACATAACCAACAGCTGTTTCAAAGATCTAGGTATTTTAAATTATACTACTTTGCCACCAATACAAATATTTACACTATTATTACGGGAGGTCAAAGTACATATTCCTTACCTTGTTCTTTTAATATAGTATACTGAGAAGGTCCTAAATACAATTTAACCTTTACTTGGAACTGTGTCCTGCCATCAAAAACTTGGGAACTTTCCTCTTCCAAAATGGATGGGACAGTACTTTCATCAAAAGGGTCATATGAACTCTGAAGTATAAACCCATCTGACAACCATTTTCATGAACTCTAGGTAACTCCTAATGAGACATATTTATGACTACTTTGCATATTAGTATCTTTCTGCCAGATGAGCTGGTATCTGTTATCTAGCTAATTAGTCCCTATCAAATCTTTAACTAGATTATCTTCTTTCCTCACGTTAACTACATTTTTACCTCTGATTTAAGTTTTCTAGGAACCTGATGACTCTACAAAGACACGTGACAACTACAACTTAGGTGCAGAATTCCACCTAAGCATGCATGTGACCTTTCTTGGTCACGAGGTTCTCAAGAAGCCTTAGAAAACGAGTAAGAGATTGAGAGTTCAATTAAAAATTTGACTATTGCAGCAGAAGACAAACAAGCAACCTTTACTCTTGGAGCTTGTGCTGTGTAGGCCATTCAGAAAGGTCACCAAAACTCCTGCATCTTCCATGTTCTCCTTTAGTAAATAACTATGACTGTGGGCAATCTTATCGAAACTACCAACATCATCACCAGAGAACTCCAAAACTCCACTGAGTATTCCTTCATAATTGACTGGCATTGAACATGATTCTGGCTTCCTGCCTGTGGCCATTCTGTTGTAGCTGGAAGTACCTTCTCTGCATGTTTGCTGAAACCTCTCTGTTGTCTATGCCATCACCAAAACATTCAGACATCTCCTGAGCTTAGTCTTCTATGGTATTGTCCCTTGTTCCTTGAACTGAGTCTGCTTACCCTCAGGAATGTGTAGATCTCCTGAGCTGAGTCTGGACCTCTGAGGAGGGTCTTTGTCACCTAGGGTGGACCTAGGTTTCCTTGTGTTGAGTGTGAACATGTTCAGGTATTGTTTGGAGATAACTGAGCTGAGCTGATTGGGTCCCTGTGCTGAGTCTGAATGTCTTATGTGGATTTGTCATCTTCTGTGTTAGTTTTTCGTGCATCTTTATGTGGATGGAAGATCCATAATTTGAGCTGGGAGCCACCTACCATGAAATTTGAGGTCCTCGATCTAAGTGTGGCTATCCTGAGAATATCTGGTTTACCTGCGCTTTTTAATGGGCCCAATAGGTTTTGGTTCCCTGTTATGGGTATGGGTATACTGTGGTGGGACTGGGTCTTCAGATAAGGGTCTAAGACCCCTGTGATGTGGCCTGGGCATGCCTTAACTGAATTGGGGTCTCATAAGGTGGGTGTGGGATCTGTTAACGTAGATCACTGGCCCCCAAACTGACTCTGGGTCACCTGACTTGCATCTGCAGTAACTACAGCTGCATTTGTGTTCTCTGATTGTGGCTTGGGATCTCTTGAGCTTACCTGGGGTATCTGAAGCTGTCTGTAGTCCCCTGAGGTGGGTATGTGATCCCTGAGCTGAGTATGCACCCCCCCGGTGTGGGTCTGGGGATTTTGTGAGTATCTGAGTCTCTGTGGTGTTTTTTTTGAGGATGTCTGATAGACTTCTGGAGACAGTGTATATTCAGACATATGTCTACAAACACAACTTACTCGGCTCTTAAATCTTACAGAGAAAGCCTGAGAGAAAAGTCAAAATCTGAATTACCATGCTTTCTCTGGGAACAGGAGAAGATACAGGTATCAACTCTTTCTCCTGAGGTATAAATTATTCTCTCCTCCCTAAAATGCCGAATTCCTTACCTTACTTTGTCCTCTTCTTCAGAAGTCTTCCTCCCGCGTCTCTTCAGACGACCGCTAAAGAAACTAACGGTCAAGAGCAAGCGCTCTACTTATAGAAAGAGGATGAGGAACAGGACGTAGCGCTGGGTGGACAAACCGATGAGCCGCACTGGAGTTAGGGAAGATGAAAGACGTAGAGGTGGGGGAGAGGCGAAGAGAAAAACTCGCGAGAGCAACTGGCGAGAGATTCTCGCGAGAGCAACTGGCGAGAGCAACTCGCGGGAGAAACTCTGAAGAAAACTGCAGCGACAGAATGTGTTCTCTAGTTTTTTACTGCATACTTTTCCCAGTTGCTTTAATCAATATAAAGGAGAAGGGCTTTCCTGTTGGCGCAGTGGTTGAGAGTCTGCCTGCTGATGCAGGGCGCATGGGTTCGTGACCGGATCCGGGAAGATCCCACATGCTGCAGAGTGGCTGGGCCCGTGAGCCATGGCCGCTGAGCCTGCGCATCCGGAGCCAGTGCGGCGCAACGGGACAGGCCAAGACAGTGAGAGGCCCGCGTACCGCAAAAAGAAAAAAAAAGAAAAAAAAGTAAAGGCAATTTGGGGGTATAATGTGAATTTCCATATAATCTAGGGAGAGTTCAGAGATTTTTTGATACATGAGAAATGGGGAGGACCAGATCATGAAGCATTTTGCTTGTTATGCAAATATGCTACTTTATTTTTTAGTGGAACTGTTCAAATAATTTTAAACAGAAACATGAATGTCTACAAGATAAAATGCATATGGTACTTTAATATGATACAAAGGAAGGCAGACAAAAAGTAATCTAAGCTTCAAAATTTAGTAGTTATATGAAACTGGGGAAACTACCTAAACTCTTAAATTTACCCAGTCTACAGAAACAAGATGATAAAGAATGATCAGATAGGGTTATTGTGAGGGAAAATGATGTACTGAGCACATTGAACACAACGCCTAAAAACATAATTCAGGGTTCAAAACAAAAGGGTGGAAATATTGTAATTACTTTTAAGTGAGAGCGTGAGCTTAATTTGTAATCCTGCCTATTTTCGAGACTGGTCAAACTCATGATACTGCTTTTTTTGGGGTTTTTTTGCTGTACGCCGGCCTGTCACCTTTGCGGCCCCTCCCATTGCGGAGCACAGGCTCCGGACGCGCAGGCTCAGCGGCCATGGCTCACGGGCCCAGCCGCTCCGCGGCATGTGGGATCCTCCCGGACCGGGGCACGACCCCGTGTCCCCTGCATCGACAGACGGACTCTCAACCACTGCGCCACCAGGCAAGCCCCGAAACTGTTTGTTTTCAATTATGTTCCTTTGCATATTTTGTATAAAGTAAATAATCATTGTATATTTTCACTAATAATAAGCCTAAAAGAGCATAGGAAGACATGACAGAACACACACACGATTGGAGTGAAGAATAATTATTAACAAAAAGATATGAAAAATAATTAGTAGAAATCTTTGGTGGATAACAAATGATTTAACAGAAGACAGTTTACCAATAATTATTCAAGAAGTAGAAACCCCATACGTAATTTATAGTCAGTTCTAGGAGATAGCTGAAATTTTGCTAAAAAAGCTAGTATACTGATGATAAGTATAAATAAATGCTATTACTCAGATGACAAAGGTTGTGTGTCAATACTGTTTACAGATATAACCTCTAAAGATAGCATGCACAAAATGTATGACAATACAAATGGTAATGAATTAGAAACAGGGCCACTTCCTTTCTGGGAATAACTACTGCAGACTAACTGGTCAAATAAAAATATCTAATAAATATTTTGGGCTGGCTACTATAGAAAGTGCTTCATTTACTTATGAATTTAACTATCTCATTTGATTATTGCCACAGTCCTATTGACTGCTATTCTTATCCTCATTATACAGATTAAAAGCTTTTTTCCTCAGGTATGTGCAAGACTTTTTTGAAGAAGAAAACAGTAAAATTCTTTGAAATACTTGAAGAATGACTTGAGCAACTGGAGATGGATGTTCTAATATGACTTCCATATGACCTTAAATAATATGTAAATAATATAAATAATGTGAATGAAAACTATAAGGTTATCTCATATATATATGTATTAAGGTATTTATGTTTATATATGTATATATCTGTGTATGTATATTACATATTACATATCACATGTATATACATATTACACCTATTGCATTCTCAATTAGATTTTTAGAGTTTATTTAGAAGAATTAACATTCAGAAATCATTTAGAGAATATTCTAACAAAGGGCCTCCTTTCTGGATATTAAAGAGGATTATAAAGCCATGATGAATGGAATGATTTAGTGAACACACAGAAAAGTAATAATCAGAAAGCATGTCCAAAATAATAAAGGAACAACTGGTAATTTTAAAGTGTTCTCGATAAAACAGAAGCCAAAGCATAATCCATACATTTTGCTATTGAGTTTTTAGGAAATATTGTGGGTAGAGGAACATGTTGAATGAGACTGCATGGATAGATTCAGAAGCAAAATTCAAACTATAGGAGACTATATGGGATAATCAATCTGGTTTTATAATAAATTGTAAAAAAAATAAAGAATTGAAGGGGGAAACTGTTTTAGAAAACAATTAAAAACATTTGAACCAATTGCAAAGTTCAAACCTTATTTGCATTTTATTTCAGTGAAACTGAAAACATTTTTAGTTCGCCATTTATGAGAAAAATGGAAATTTGAACATACTTGATATTTAATGATTTTTTAGAAATTATTAATATCCTTGTGGGTCTTTTTCTAGTAATGTGATGGCCTACAATTGTCCATTACATATCTACTGGCTTGGCTTGACCAAACTGTAATCAGCCTTCTCTCCTCCTCACAGTGTGCTAAACTTTGACCTGCCCCTCAACTTCGGGGAATCACTAATATACTAAGGTCAGAACATATTCCGTAACAGCTTATTCTGAGAATCAGCTGGCAGGGGAAACATTTTCTATTAAAATACCCCTATTTTACCTCCTGCTCACCCCTCTGCTTCTGTCCCACTAGGTTTCTGCTGGCCTTGCTCATCCTTTCCTCTTAAAAAATACTTTTTCTACTTGATTTTGAAATACTTGAAGACTCTGAAATCAAAGTGTTCTTCTATTCAATCGTCTTTGTGAATAAACTCTTTCCTTACCTAGGTCTTAATTTGGTTTTCAGTTTTCTGGTGCTATGACGCAGATAAAGTGTTGAGAGCCTTTTGATCTTTATCATCCTGACCAACAGTGCTGCCCAAACCGGAGGGGTTCCAGCCCAGGATTTGTGTCTCAAATGAAAAAGTGTAAGTGTTACCCTTGAGTAGAACTCCACCCTAACTGAGGCCTTAAACAGAGGTGTTCTCTCTCTGTTGCCCAGGAGTGGATAGCACCATGAGACAGATAGTTCTTGACAGATAGTTCTTGTTCCCCAAGAACATGGCACCAAGCAGGTGACATCAGGAGTTAGTCAGCTTCTACCCAAGACACTGGAACAAGGTCCCCAGCTTCCAGGAATTCCTTATCTTTCTACCCTCACCGTTTTAACTGTCTTTCTTTGCTGATCTTTCATCTCTGTCCACTCCACCATTACTTTTGCTATCCGTATAACTGATCCCATTACAACTGTAGCTCTCCATAATAAGCCTCACGTTGTATTACCTAGTTTTAAATTAATTTTTCATAGGAGTAGAGTTGATTTACAATGTTGTGTTAGTTTCTACTGCACAGCAAAGTGAATCAGTTATATATACATATGTCTCCCCTCTTTTTTAGATTCTTTTCCCACATAGGTCATTACAGAGCACTGAGTAGAGTTCCCTGTGCTATACAGTATGTCCTTAGTCTCTGTTTTCTATATAGTAGTGTGTATATGTCAATCCCAATCTCCCAATTTATCCCTCTCCCTCCCTTCCCCCCTTGGTGTATTACCCCTCTTTAACTTCTTCCTTACATGAGCTGTTTCCCCCGTAAGAATTACTCTGTCCCTTCAAGGAGCCCCAGATGTATAGTATTCCTTCCCATGATTCAGAGCTAAACCTCACAGTCCTACTTCTGATTGATTTTATCTACCCACTTTCCTTTGGAAACCTGCAGTTTTCCCCAAATTGCTATACTGTCTCAGGTTTAAGGGCATCGTTTGTGTTCACACTTAGTGGGGGCTCTGTGCATGTTTAGCAGTAAACATTAGGGCAGACAGGAAGGGCACCCACTTCCTCTTTTCAGCCTCTCCTTCAGAGCCTAATTTCTTCACCCAAGTGCTGGATCCATCTTCAAGACATTGAAGCACACTCGTAGCCACGAACTGGTTCCCAGTGGCCTCCCACAGCTGCCTGAGGGGGAAAGAGAAACCAGCTGAGGACAAACACCTACAGAGCAAAGGGAGCCCTGGAGCACCTCTCTAAGCAGGCGACCCGGGGACGCGCGAACCAACCTGAGAGCTCCAGGAAGAGGAAAGCGTGTCCCAAGTCGGCTGGTTCCCTAGCACCTTGTCTTCCTGTATGGTGCCACAGACAGGGGCACGGGGAATGTAATCGAGCCTGCGTGCTCCCCACGGTCAACCTGTCGAAGGCAACTGGGAGGAAACAGCACACAGGTGCACGTGACTCAGCTCCCACTATGCCCACTTTCAACCACACCGTCCCATAGGCAGGCAATCATTCCAAGAACAACCCGTGGAGCTAAATGTGCACGTGGGCTAGATCCACAGAGGGGAGGCGGGGGACAGAAAACAACTGGGACAGTAAACAAGGGGGCGCTGACCAAAATCCTTTCTCGTGGAAACACGTACGTGTAGAGTTCTGCTCAGGTATCTGCCCCTGTGTGGTGTGTGTGTGCGGGGCGTGGGGGGGCACGTGATGCACGTGCGTGCTCAGGAATAGGCACGACTACTCTCATGCATGCGTGGACGTTGGCATGGACGCGGGGACGTGGAAAAGCTTAAAGAGTTTATAGAACGTACGTAAACTGTGGGCCAGTTGAAGCCCCCAAGCCAGGGAATCCAGCCCAGAGATACCACCCGTGGAGCAAAGTGTAAGGGGCATCACACGCCAGCACCCTCGACCAGGGGCTGAGACTAGAGGGAGGAAGAAAGCACCTGTGGAAGGACAGGGAGGATGCAAAGTACATGAGAATCATAAAGGGCCCGATGCCCAGGCCCAAAGAGGAAAGACCCACCCCCCACCCCTCCAGCCCCACTCCCATCTCAGCTACAGCCACCTTTATCTCCTTCTCCAGTGCACGAGCAACCTTTCCCCCACCCCTGTGTAGGCCCTTGAGAAACACCTGGCCTTTGTTTCATAAGGTTTGGCACACCGACCCACACCGAGGCATAACCGACTGCCTCACACTGATTTTGCTGGTTTAAGACATCACTCTAATGTTCTGACAACCCTTGTGGCTCAGGAGTATGGCCGTGATGGCTTAGCTGGATTCTACCCCTGCTCCCCTGTCCCACAAGACTGGGGCGAAGAGCTGGGCTGGGATGTGATCTCATTTGGAAGGTGGACGAGAGCAGAACCACTTTCACAGGGCATCCTTAGGGTCGGCAAAATTCACATCCTCGGGTTGGCAGTGGTGAAGGCATGCATGCGTGCGTGGTGGCCCTTGACTGGGTGCAGTCCTCAGCACCTCAGTGTGTGCGCACGTGTCCAAATAAAGTTTCTGGCATTCCCCAGTGCCACCAAAGCGTGTCGTCCCTCTCTCGGTCTCTCAAAACACAGGATGGCCAAGTCAACTTCGTCTTGTGCCATGTGTCAATGTCCGTTCCCGGAGGGACGCTTGTCACCTTATGTTGGCTAGCAGAAAGGCAATTTTTGCCTGCCACTCAAGCGTTTGAAAGGCACTATGCAAGCGTGTGGTCACACAAAGTCCGAGAACCCGTGGGTGCCAATCACACACGAGGAGAGCCCTTTTGGTGCCAGGCAAGGTAGAATTTCTCGGAGAGTTTAAGTATCCAGAGGGGATCCCAGGAGAGTGGGCCACAGACGGAGGGAGCAGATACATACAGAAACAAGAACGTGCACGCACACACACTCACACACACACACACACACACACACACAAAGACAGAGGGGAGACAGACAGACACTCAGACGGAGCTCTTCACTGCATGGCTTTTCTGCTCTTGAGCAAAGGAATTCAAGTGTAGCAAAGAGCTGGGTTTGCCGGACACTCCTCTCTCATGCCACAGAGCTTCGGGCTCTATGTCCCCTGGAAGAAAAGTATCCAGCAACTTCGGCCACCATGCATTTCCTTGTACATTTTCTGAGAGTTCCCAGTGGTTAAAGGTCCCGAGGCAAACTGGATTCTGATTTTCTGATTTTGGAGCGGGAACTCCTGGCTCCAACTGGCACAGGCCACATAGGTATCACAGGGCACCCCAGACACAAGGCCGGAGGCCTCCCTGGAGGCCAGCTCTTTGTGGAACCTGGGCTGCTAAGCCGGGCGTGGGGAACGGGTGTTTGGGGGGACCCGGCAATCCCAGAGGCCGGCCTGTTTCCACAGGGCGAGGGGCGAGGCAGCCGAGGGTGACGCCCACTGTCCTCGCCCTGATTGGTCGTGATGGGGCCCAGCGGCCTGGGCGTGGCTTGGAACTCCTTCCTGCCACCTGGACACGCATGCCTGGCGGCCAATGCTCCTGCGCATGCGTTTCAGCGCTCTTCACCGCAGAGGCTCCAGGGAACGGTTCAGTCCGCAGTGAAGCGTGATTCCAGTCGCTAGGCCTGCGCGGTGCTCGGCCCTCGTGCTGAGCTTCCAGCTGCCGCACCTTCGCCGCTACCCCAGCTCAGAGCCAGGTCCGCATGGGCAGTGAGGCGGGACCCGGGGTCATTCTAGGTGTGGGAGGGGGTCCTCAGGAAGCAGGGGCCCGCGGGTCCCCTGCTGTGGTGCGGGAGGTGGGTAGGGTGCTGGCACTAGTTGATGGTGGGGGCGAGGAGGCCGCCATCTTTAGCGGGGAGGTGGTGCAGCAATGCCCGGCCCTGTTGGAGGGAGAGGTGGCGCGTATCGGGGAGGTGTTTTGGCTGCCTGTGGAGGACATGATGGATGAGGTTGAGGTGGTGGCGGAGGAGCAGCAGCAGGAAGAGCAGGAAGAGCGGAAGCAGGTGGTGGCGGAAGAGCCGGAGGAGGAGCCCCAGGAGCAGGGGCAGGAAGAGCCAGGGCCTCGACCCACGATCACCGGGTCCCCGCTGGAGGCGCTGCAGGCGCTGCAGGCCCTGCAGTTAGAGCTAAGCACTCTGAATACCCAAGCCAGCAGGACCTACTCTCGGCTCAAGCGCAGGATCTGTCAGCGGCGGGAGTCTCACTTGGATGGCAGAAGCGCCATCATTCAGGGCATCCCTGGCTTCTGGACCAGAGCCGTATCCTTACAGAGGCCCCTTGGGGTTGGCTGCGGTGAAGGAGGAGCAGGAGTAGGAGCGGCGGGGGTGAGGGTGGGGTGGGGGAGGGGAGGGGGAGCGGTGGGCGCAGGTGCAGGCCAAGAGCACTGAGGAATGTGGGTACAGGAGGGCATGAGTGGCTCCAAAGAGGCAGCAGGAACAGAGGGAGGCCACAGCTGTAGGTGTCTGAGCGAAAACTTTGGGTGAATGGTCTTGGCCTGCAGCGTGCACAGCAGTACTTCCCCAGGGTGGAGGGAAGAGCCCGTGGCAAGGTCACAATTGGGAATAGCCCCGAGCACCCCTCACACAGAGCAGTTACTGGAAGTGTGCATTATCCCGGGGAACTGGCAGGAGACAAGCGGAAGTCCCAATACCCGTCGTGGTCAGTCAGAGCCCGTGTAGTTGTTCCAGCTGCCTCAGTGCAAAAGCACAAGGTCCTGCCTGCACACAGGGTGAAGTTGTAAGGGGCAGCTGTCCTTGGCCGGACACCAGGACCCCGGACACGCTCTTGGGCTGGCAAGAATCCTTACCTCCCCAGGCCTTTCACCAGCACACTCGAGTCTGTGGAAGACACACAGGCGCAGGCACGCCCCTGACCTCCCCGTGGACCCTGTGAGTCCTGCAGAGCTCCAGACACACCCACGCAGGCCCTTCTGAAGACAGGAAACAGGGCAAAGGCCCAAGGCTTCGTCTTTGAACACACACACACGCGCACGTACTCACACACACACACACACACAGGCACTCACACAAACACCCACAAGCCCATGCACACACGGCGTAAGAGAAGGCATGAGGCAGCGACAGCACATCTAGACTGCTTACGGAGTGACATGCCGGCACCCAGCACACACAGGTCAGTTAGAGATCAGGTTCGTTCAGGAAACAGGCCCTCCCCGGGTGGGTGCACTGGACCCCAAGGCAGCCACAGGCAAGAGCACGTCTGATGGCAGGGCAGGGGCCGAGGACGTCTTTGAGGGCCGGATGGGCATTAGCGCTTACGGATCTGGCAGATCTGCTGCTGCAGTCTTTTCCTCTGGCGGGTCTGGGGACTGGTTCTGCGGCTTGTAGCTCTTCCTTCCCTGAGGTGTGGCATGTGAAGCCTCCTTGACCTAAAGCAGATTATGAACCACCCCCAGATTTCGGCCGTGATCAGTGACCAAGATGAAGACCTGCTTAGCTACATGATCAATTTGGAGGTCAGTCTGGAGAGACTGGGGCGTCGTGGGTGGAGGCAGGTGGCCGGTAGGGAGGGGGCGGGGTTGTCCTTAAAGGTTGGGTGTAAGCAGCAGGAGAAGGGAAGGGGAAATGGTTTGTGGCTGCCAAGCAGGCAAGCTCAGGACCCCTAGAAGAGCTCCTGCCCTTCTCCTCCTCTTGGGCGTGGCAGGTGAAGGAACTGGGCCATCCGAGGCACCACTGCAAGTTGAAGTTTTTCTTTCGACCCAACCCCTACTTCTGGAATGACGTGATCCTTAAGGAGTATCACCTTAGCATCGCTGGTAGGAGGGGCTCCCGCGGGGCTGCGGGGTGAGGGGAGGCTGGGGAAGGGTGTGGATGCTGGGCCACCGTGACTGTGATCCTTGCCTGTCTCCCCTGTCTTCCTCCAGGATACAGGGCGTCTCGTTCCACTAGCATCTATTGGTTCTGGGATTATGAACGGGGAGCTCCCAGCCACAGGCAGGACCCCACCGGCCTTCACTTCCTCAACTGGTTGTCTGACCACAACTGCCCAGGGTCTAACAAGATTGCTGAGGTGGGGTGCCTCTGGTCCCCCTCAGCGGTGGTGACGCTGGAGTCCCCCGGCTGCTTGGGGGGAGGGACGTGGGCCTGGCCTGCCCTGTCCCGACCTGGCCCCTTTCCCCTACCAGATCATCGGCGAGGACCTGTGGCCCAATCCTCTGCGCTACTACCCGAGGGAGGAAGGCCCCACGGGGACAGGTAACTGAGACGAGGACAGGTGGTTAAGGAGCCCAGGGGCTGGGCGCTGAAATGAGTGTGGTCCGGGTACACTGGGGCTCTCCCTTTTCCCAAATGGGAAAGCTCAGGCTGAGAGCACACTGTGGGCGGAGCTGGGTTTCAGGTCACCCCGGCCTTGGCGGCGGGTGAGAGGGTGAGAATGGAGCCGGGAGGACTGTAGGGCACACGGGGTAGCAGGACTCTAACCAGCTAAACTTTCAGGGTGAGTGCCCCAGGTGTCTATGAAAGAGGCAAGCACCTCCTTAAGCAGGCACCTGTGTGTGAATCATCAGTCCCTGGCTTCAGCCTGCCCTCAGCTGGGGATCACCTGGGCCCCTCCCTCTGGCCCCTCCCTCCTGGCAAAGGCCTACAGATGCCGAGGAGCTTCATTCCGAGTCTCCTCCCGCCTCTTTGCTGACTTTCCGAGTCTTCTTTGAATTTTCACGTCCATCCCTGAGCCTCCCAGCACCACCACACAGACAGTCCCGGAAATGGCACAAGGCTAGCTGGGGACAATATTGAGGACCTGGGGCAGGAAATGGCAAGGGACCACAAAAGGGCCGGGCCTGCCACCCACCAACGCCATGTCTCATATTGCTGGACACAGCCAGTGTCCCCTGCTGAGACGCCTTGTGCCCCGTTTGTGTTCCCGTCCCTGTGCTCCTGTGTGTGTGTGTACGTGTCTGTGTGTCGGGCGCACTCCAGACCCAGAGATGAAGGCACCGGGGGAGCCTCAGAGGTTGGCCAAAGAGCACCAGAGTCAGGAGGCGTCTACAGATGTGGGAGACGGGTGGAGGTGTCTACCTACGCGGTTCGGGTGCCCACGGGAGAAACGAGGAAAGGATGGCCAATGAAGGTTCCAGAGAGCGGGGCCCCACGTGCCGGGAATGACGCCCAGAGAGACATAAACACGCTCACAAGTGCTCCTGTCTTGGTGTGTGTGTATAGGTACGGGGGTTCGTGGAGTATTCACGAGTGAATCAAGTGGTGTGGGGCTTCTTAGCCCGTGCCTGCGGCCCTCCCTGTCTGTGGGCGAGATGGCGGGCCTGGGGAAGTGGAGGACGTGGGGAGGGCAGGACGATGTGGGATTCCGGAGAGGCCCAGGGCCTTCCTCACAGGGCAGGGACTGGAAGGAGGAGGAGGCAAAGAAAGAGAGCCTGCTGAACTGGAGACTTGCTCCGCAGGCAGGGCAAGGAGACAGGGAAGGGCCCTGGCCTGCAGGGGCCTAATGGCCTGGTGCCGCCTAGGGCCCGTGCCTGAGCCAGCAGCCTCCATCCAGGACGTCTGGCGCACACTGGCACGACGCGAGGCAGGTGACTCCTTAAGCTCAGGCTGACCGTTGAGCACACAGGGTGGGAGCGTGGGATCCTTGCGGGCACTAGCAGCCCGCCCCGCGGGGCAGCGTTCCAAGGACGCGTGAGGCAGACGCCGGTGTGACGTGTCGCTGTGTGCCCCGGTGGCGGCGTGGGTGAGTGTGTGCATGCGGGCGAGCGAGCGAGCAGACAAGGAAGGCGGCCGGGTTGTTTGCATGCAGGGACCCTGGGACAGTGACAGAGAGCAATGCCTGCGGGCGCAGCAGACGGCTTGCTGGCTTCCAGGCTCTGCTGACTGGGGAAGAGAGGAACTGCCAGAGAGAAGCCCCGTTCCCTCGTGAGCAAAAGGCCGCCCGTGAATCCCTTCCTTTTCCTGGGCTCTCATCCCTGCATGCAACAGGCAGAGGGGCAAAGGTGAGGGCTGAGGGCTGAGGGGAAGCGGCTGAAGGGCACCCACCTGCCTTCCCAAACCGCAGGTGTGCCGCCTGCCTTGCTTCCCGCCCCGGCGATCCGAGGGGCAGCACGTAACTGTTACTCAGTCTCTGCTACACAGAGGCTAAAATCCTCTATCCGAGCCTGCCCTAGGGAGCGGAGGGGGCGGGACGCTTAGCGGAACTAATGCCCAAGAGGAGCACGCTTCTCCTCAAGAAACCGTCCGGTGAGCAGTTCTCGTCCTCTGGGAGCCTCCATCCGCACATCCCTCCGGCAGGCCTGGACCCCGCTACGTGGCAGGCTCCTCTCAGCTTACTGTGCGCCAGGCCTCGGGAAAGAGAAAGCCCTGGAGCAGACAGACCTCGGGCTGGGAGGCCCAAGGATCCGTTTTGGGGTGGGGCATGGGGGGTGGCCCGGGGCAGGTGAGGGGAAGGGATGGCGGGCACCGGGAGTGCTCCTTCCTGAGCGGACAGCTGCTTTCCAGGCACACCTCTGGCCCAATGCACGAGGTCCGGGACCGACTCTGCGGCAGCTGGGCTTGGGAGAGTGGAGCGCGGTCCCCCGCGCTCCCTCCCCGTTGCCTGCACTTTGGTTCCAAGGGGAGCACCTCTGTCCCTGTGGTACCGGCCACGCTGACCTTCCTTTGCTTGTTTGGACTCCTGAGACCACGTGGGTGCCCACTGCCCCCGCAGCTGTTTCAAGACCAAGGAGGGTTGCAGCACCAGGGCAGCTTCAGGAATCCTCGTCCTCGCCTCCCAGCTGCACTGGCTGCGCCCTGCCGTGCATCAGCCTTGGGGATCTGAAGCCCTGAGGGCCGTGGTGTACACTTCTAGGGTGGCACACAGCCGTGGCCTAGAGAGGAAGGCCTGCCCCGCTCCGGCTGCTGTCCCCGCAGGCAGAGAGACAGACACACAGACAGGGACTCTGTCCCTCCTCAGCTCCGTGATCCTTAAGCTGGAAGGGAGCCTCCCTCGTGGCTCCCACACTCCGGTGCCTAGGGTTCCCTACCGTGGACGCAAAGGGAAACTACGTGCAGTGGCCCTGCGGCTGCACGTGGGACACAGGGCAGCGGGGGACCTCCGACCCTCAGCCGGGCCCAAGTCCCTGGAGCCCTCTTGCCCTGGTCAGCGCTGCTGGGAGGGGCCTAGCAAGGATGAAAGGCTAGAGGGAAGGTTGGACAGCGTCCTCCCACAGCTTGACCTGGGCCACCCACGCGTAAGGCGCCATGGCTGGGTTCAGGTGCGGCCCGCCTGCCCAGGCACGATGTGGCAGAAATGGTCAGGCCACCCCCTGGTGGGGAAGGAAGGCTTACACTGCCCGCTGTGGCCCCGGGTGCCCACCGCCGGGGCCTCGTGGTCCAACCCAGTGGATGCACCTCACTGAGATTCACCCTGGGGAACAAAGCTTCGACTTTGAGGGTGGAAACCTGTCAGCCCCGCTGGGGCACGGCACGCGGGGCTTCCCCTGTAGCTGTTGTTCAAGGTGGAGGGCCCACATCCTCCATGCTGTCCCTCACCGCGTCGTCCCTTGGCATATCGGGTTATCGGGGCCCTGAGACGTATGACTTCTTGTCCAGCGGGGATCTCCCTCATCCACTCAGGAGGGAGCACGCAGGCTCCATCTCTGTGAAGACGGTTTCTGTGTTGAAGTCAGCCAGGGTCTTGGTGTCCTTGTCCCTTGTGAGGCAGCTTCTAAGCTCGGCCCTGCCCGTGTTGGGGGCCCTGCCATTTCCGTGCATGAGCTCGTGTCTTTTTCTCTGACTGCGGCCAGGAGCCCCTCTGTCAGATATCCCGCCTCGCTGCCTGTCTAAAGCGATCACATTCTCCGGTCCCTATGCCCTTCTCTGCTGGCACGTCTCTGCCCGGTGCCGCTGGGGGCACGTTCTCTCTGTGTATCACACAGAACCTGAAGGAGGTCTGCCCCAGGTGACACTGGCAGGGCCCCTGGTTTCTAGGTCAGGCTCTTCGGTGTCACCTGGCCAACCCGTTACCAGGGGGTCAGCGGACCTACAGCCGAGCGGTAGGCTCGGCCAACACAGAGCTACCGAGAGGAACGGAAAGGTAGCCTTGTCCTTGATGAAGTCAGTGAGGCCCCGAGTGGGCAGAGGGCCTCCCGGCGAATGAAGAGGGTGCTGCTTTCTGCACCAGGGACGGGTTGACGCTGGCCCCTGGGGCAGGCAAGATTCCCAGGGTGGCCATCAGGGTGGGGGCCCTGTGCGTGTTTAGCAGTAAACAGGGCAGACGGGAAGGGAGCCCACCTCATCTTTTCAGCCTCACCTTCAGAGCCTAATTTCTTCACCCAAGTGCTGCATCCACCTTCAGGACATTGTAGCACACACGTAGTCACGAACTGGTTCCCAGTGGCCTCCCACAGCTGCCTGAGGGGGAAAGAGAAACCAGCTGAGGGCAAACACCTACAGAGCAAAGGGAGCCCTGGAGCACCTATCTAAGCAGACGGCCCGGGGACGCGCGAACCAACCTGAGAGCTCCAGGAAGAGGAAAGCGTGTCCCAAGTCGGCTGGGCCCCTAGCACCTTGTCTTCCTGTATGGTGCCACAGACAGGGGCACGGGCAATGGAATCGAGCCTGCGTGCTCCCCACAGTCACCCTGTCCAAGGCAACCGGGAGGAAACAGAACACAGGTGCACGTGACTGAGCCTCCCACTGCACTCACTTTCAACCACACCGTCCCACAGGCAGGGCAATCGTTCCAAGAACAACCCGTGGAGCTAAATGTGCACGTGGGCTAGATCCACAGAGGGGAGGCGGGGGACAGAAAACAACTGGAACAGTAAACAAGGGGGTGCTGACCAAAATCCTTTCTCGTGGAAACACGTACGTGTAGAGTTCTGCATAACTACCTGCCCGTGTGTGGCGTGTGTGGGGGGGGGGGTAGTGGGGGGGCACGTGTGTGCACGTGCGTGCTCAGGAATAGGCACGACTACTGTCATGCATGCGTGGACGTTGGGATGGACGCGGGGACGTGGAAAAGCTTAAAGAGCTTATAGAACGTACGTAAACCGTGGGCCAGTTGAAGCCCCCAAGCCAGGGAATCCAGCCCAGAGATACCACCTGTGGAGCAAAGTGTAAGGGGCATCACACGCCAGCACCCTCGACCAGGGGCTGAGACTAGAGGGAGGAAGAAAGCACCTGTGGAAGGACAGGGAGGATGCAAAGTACATGAGAATCACAAAGGGCCCGATGCCCAGGCCCAAAGAGGAAAGACCCACCCCCCACCCCTCCAGCCCCACTCCCATCTCAGCTACAGCCACCTTTATCTCCTTCTCCAGTGCACGAGCAACCTTTCCCCCACCCCTGTGTAGGCCCTTGAGAAACACCTGGCCTTTTTTCCGTAAGCTTTGGCACACCGACCCACACCGAGGCATAACCGACTGCCTCACACTGATTTTGCTGGTTTAAGACATCACTCTAATGTTCTGACAACCCTTGTGGCTCAGGAGTATGGCCGTGATGGCTTAGCTGGATTCTACCCCCGCTCGCCTGTCCCACAAGACTGGGGCGAAGGGCTGGGCTGGGATGTGGTCTCATTTGGAAGGTGGACGAGAGCAGAACCACTTTCACAGGGCATCCTTAGGGTCGGCAAAATTCACATCCTCGGGTTGGCAGTGGTGAAGGCATGCATGCGTGCGTGGTGCAGTCCTCAGCACCTCAGTGTGTGCGCACGTGTCCAAATAAAGTTTCTGGCGTTCCCCAGTGCCACCAAAGCGTGTCGTCTCTCTCTCGGTCTCTCAAAACACAGGATGGCCAAGTCAACTTCGTCTTGTGCCATGTGTCAATGTCCGTTCCCGGAGGGACGCTTGTCACCTTATGTTGGCTAGCAGAAAGGCAATTTTTGCCTGCCACTCAAGCGTTTGAAAGGCACTATGCAAGCGTGTGGTCACACAAAGTCCGAGAACCCGTGGGTGCCAATCACACACGAGGAGAGCCCTTTTGGTGCCAGGCAAGGTAGAATTTCTCGGAGAGTTTAAGTATCCAGAGGGGATCCCAGGAGAGTGGGCCACAGACGGAGGGAGCAGATACATACAGAAACAACAACGCGCATGCACACACCACAGACACACACACACAGAAAGACAGAGGGGAGACAGACAGACACTCAGACGGAGCTCTTCACTGCGTGGCTTTTCTGCTCTTGAGCAAAGGAATTCAAGTCTAGCAAAGAGCTGGGTTTGCCGGACACTCCCCTCTCATGCCACAGAGCTTCGGGCTCTCTGTCCCCTGGAAGAAAAGTATCCAGCAACTTCGGCCACCATGCATTTCCTTGTACATTTTCTGAGAGTTCCCAGTGGTTAAAGGTCCCGAGGCAAACCGGATTCTGATTTTCTGATTTTGGAGCGGGAACTCCTGGCTCCAATGGCACAGGCACGCCAAAATAAAGTTAAAAACAGTAGTACTTGAAACGTTTCCCAATGTTTTACAATCCAGGGGTACTAACTTTCACTAAGATATATACTCAGAAAAGTTAACTGGTTCCATTTACATTTAATGGAAAATTGGTTTTATTATCATTATTCCCACGTTGGTCATCTGCCACTTGAACATGAATCAGAAAATAGATACTTAACCTCAAGATTTCTTAAACTCATTACATTCACATGTGTAAATTTTCCTTTCATTTATACTATTGCTTTTTTTTTTTAAAGGAGATGTTGGGGGTAGGAGTTTATTAATTAATTAATTTATTTATGGCTGTGTTGGGTCTTCGTTTCTGTGCGAGGGCTTTCTCTAGCTGTGACAAGCGGGGGCCACTCTTCATCGCGGTGTGCGGGGCTCTCACTATCGCGGCCTCTTTTGGTTGCGGAGCACAGGCTCCAGACGCGCAGGCTCAGTAGTTGTGGCTCACGGGCCTAGCTGCCCCGTGGCACGTGGGATCCTCCCAGACCAGGGCTCGAACCCGTGTTCCCTGCTTTAGCAGGCAGAATCTCAACCACTGCGCCACCAGGGAAGCCCTATACTATTGCTTTAAAAGGATAAAGGCACATAGAATGTCAGTAATAATGTAAACATTGTTTTTCAGCCTTTTTGGAGACTTCTCAAACCTTTTATATGTTTAAGCTTTCAAAAAGGAACATGTAATTTGTTTAGCCTAACTGGAAAACAGTCACAGCTTGCGATGGAGAAATAACACATTGCTTAATTTTGAATACATTCATGTTCAAAGACACAAAGGAAAAGTTTAGGCAAACAGCACAATTCATCCTCCAAACAAAAGTTTTATGCTTGTTTAACTCAGCAGTATAATTAACAAGAAATATTTCATGAAATTTTTTTACTCTGAAAATTCTGAGCATTACATTTTAAACACAACTTCTACTTTTCAACTAGCATTAACAACTATGAAAGTACTTTGAATAATTCCATGTTGTCATTTTCTCTGAATATTCATAAAGGGAAAGTTAATATATGCCTCTTCCCCCCAAACCAACATTTTTGTTTTAGTAGCAATCAAGCATCAATTAAAGAAAACAACTTAAACTTTTCCTTTGTAAAGAACATTTGGTACATAACTGAGTGTTATTTTTAATATCTGCTTTGGCCCTCTCATTCATATTGGCTTCCCGCATAACCTCCCCTGGAAGCCCCACAACCTGAGCTACTGTATGAGTCACGAGGAGCAAGGTAGCCCCCATTCACAGAGGGTGGAAACCCTGGTTGTTCTTGTCTTCCACGCTCACGACCACTTGAATAAGTATTAGTTTGGCTGCTTGAGTAACCTTCCGGACCTCCTCCATATCCATCTGTTGTATTGCTATCATAGCGACTGCTTCCACCGTAAGTCACAGGGGCCCTTTGTGCTGCTGGTGCACCACGGGAGTCACCTGTGAAGTTAATGATTCATAAACTAAATTTAAACATTACAAATTTTTCTGGTATCATATAACATGACTTAAAGTGCTAAATATTTGAAAAGATAAGCTTTATCTGTCTCTGCTATGAAAATATAAACTATGTAGCAACAGTGAAGGGCTTTCACATTTATTTAAAAGAGCGAGCAATATTTTTCAGGCTAAGTAGTTTATTTTAAAGTAAATGTTATTTTCTGAAAATGGACTGAAATTCTCACTTTCATAACGTTCCTATGCTTCATACTTTTAATAGCACTCTACTGATTATTTGAAAATGTTAAAATAGGGGCTTCCCTGGTGGTGCAGTGGTTGAGAGTCTGCCTGCCGATGCAGGGGACACGGGTTCGTGCCCCGGCCTGGGAGGATCCCACATGCCGCGGAGCGGCTGGGACCGTGGGCCACGGCCACTGGGCCTGCACGTCCGGAGCCTGTGCTCCGCAGTGGGAGAGGCCACAACGGTGAGAGGCCCGTGTACCGCAAAAAAAAAAAGAAAAATGTTAAAATAGTTTTTCTGTAATGAGAAAAAAAGATGAGACTGTCAATTTACCCTTCATTGCATTTTAAGTGAGCTATTAAGAAAACAATTCAAAGGTCTTTAATTTATCAAAAAGGCCATGCTAAACATAGTTTTACCTTTGAGGAATTGAAGTAAAATTAGAGTAAACAACGATCTGGTTAAGTCTAATTCTATGATTTACAGGTTGTAACTGGACTCTTACCATAACTCCCATATGAATCCCTGTAAGACCTTCCACTTCGATATTCAGAATAATCTCTATCACGACTTCCACCACAGCCATCACGATCACTAAATTTAAAAGAATGTCATAGATTTAAATTACGTGTCACGATCACATAATTTAAAAGAATGTTTTTATTTGATAAAAACACAAAACTTTATATTACCTATGTTCTCCAGAGGGATGATCATTCCAAGAACTTGAATGTCCATAATAACGGTATGCATTGACTCTACGTGGTGGAGTATAATCCTTGCTGTCTCGGGAGCTTGGATAAGCTCTGCTTGAATAAGTTAAATAAAGCAGATAAAATTTTAAATGCAACTTATAATATCCAGAATATATAAAGAATTCACACAACAGAAAGACAAAAAATTTTAAACGGGCAAAGGACTTGAATATACTTTTGTTCAAGGAAGATACACAATAACCAACAAGGACATGAAAAGCTGCTCAACGTATTTATTAGGGAAATGCAATTCAAAACCAAAATGAAATATCTACTTTGCACCTATCAGACTGGCTATAATTTAAAAAAAACAAACAGAATATATCAAGTGCTGGTGCAGATGCAGAGAAACAAATCATGTATGTGTGTGGCAGAAATGTAAAATAGTACAGGCTCTGTGGAAAAGATTAGCAGTTCCTTAAAAAATTAAAGAATTACTATATGTCCCAGGAATTCCACTCCTAAGTATATATACACTCAAAAAGAATTGAATACAGGTACCCAAATGCTTGTAGAGGAGTATTCATGACAGCACTATGATGGGAATAACCCACACAGATGGATAAACAAACCATGTTAACCACACATAAAATGGAATATTTAGTCAGCCAAAAAAAAAAAAAGATCAGAAGTAGTGATTCATGCTACAGCATGAATGATCCTTGAAAACATTTATGCTAAGGGAAAGCTGGATAATAAAGGTCACATAGTGTTTGATTCCATTAGTATGATATATTCAGGATTAGATAAATTCATAGATAAGGACACAGATGGGCACCTACCAGGGACAAGGCGGGAGAAAATGGGAGTGACTGCTTATTAATTTTATTTTGGGGTAATGAAATGTTTTGGAACTGAACAGAGCTGGTGGTTGCATAACACTGTTAAGTGTACTAAATGTTACTGAATTGTTCACTTTTAAATGTTCAATTTCGTGTTAGGTAAATTTCAGCAAGAACAACAAAATTAACCATGGCTTAATTCATATACTGTGTTTTTTCTTACCTATCTTTAGAAGCATAACCACCATCTCTTCGTGACATATAGCCAACTCTCCGAAAAGAGACTGGCTCTCTGTGAGGAGAAGCTCCATAATGTCTTCCACGTGATACTGAGCCTTTAATTTAAAAATGCTTGTGTTTAAGTATCTCAAAATTGACAGTAATGTTTCCAGGAAAAATTCAAAAGTCTGATATCCTTCCTCTCTCCAAAATCATTTTAAAAAACTACTCCTTCTAAAATTCCATTTATGCACATTTTTGTTTCCCTTTAAATGATACCACTGAACATTTTATTTTCGGTACATCTCCCGTTCCCTATACATTTCACATACCCTTTCAATTACCAGCAGTAGGGAAAACTTCTCAAAATTTGAGCAAATAATTAATTTTTGGTAACTACTGTCACATATTCAATCACCAAGTGGTTGGCTCTCTCCTTTATGTGTACAACCTTAATTATTGACCTTTTATGATGATAGCAATAGTGACTTCTATTGTTTATTAGCAATAAAGGGCTCATTTGAAAAACACTGTACCACTTCCAAAATATGAAACTATCTCCCATAAATAATGTTCTCTTCATGTGTTAATTCTTATTCCCAATTCCTAGAGGTCACTAGGACGTTGTTTGTTCTCTTCTCTTGTTTGTTCACTAGGCTAACCATCTAATAATGGAAAGGGTAGGCTTCTTAGCTTCTGTTGTATTTTGAAGTCAATACCGTGCTACATTTGGCTTCATTAATATTCTACACATAAAATGGCAATTTGAAAATGACTGTTTCAAGTCCGTACCATATTAAGGATCAGAAAACAGTGCTAAAAAAGTTAAGAGCACAAACTACAGTTCATATGGCAAGTTTCAGTTATTGTTTATAATAATTAAATAAAAAACCACGTGGCCAATATACATAGCTAAACTACTCTACAGACCAGAACATTCTCTCACAGGACATAGTTTTCATGAAAATTCTGATATTGAAACTATGTGATAAAGAAGCCTACTAACCAAAAAGTGTTAGCAACAACTTAAATTAAGAGGAATTCTATAGCAAACATGGACATACAAGCAATGTTTTCCCCACTGCACTGCTAATCACCTACTACATGTATAATTAGAAACTAAAAGATTATTTCCCAACCACAAATCAATCAATAAATTAGTGATTGGTAAACATGTTCATATACTTCTCACTTTCCATTTTGCTTAAACATTCTGTTTAAAATAGCTCACTTTCATTAATAAGAATCAACTGTCTCTGCATTACATAGCATTTACCTTGTCTTCCCATCCCACTACTGCTTGGTCTTTGAGCAGATCTTTTAGGAGGAGGACCTCCACTTCTCGAAGATGGTCCTCTTTTAACTGGAAAGGGTCCCCTGGAAGAACTCGCATTGAGACTAGGAGTATATCCACCACAACCTGTGTTTAAATGAAATCTTTTTAGTTAACTAGAATCAACATTTTTTCATTGGTCAAGTTTCACTTATTGTTATAAATTTTCACTAAACAATTACCCCAGTCTTCAGCTTTCATATTTGTCTAAACCAGTAAGATTGTTTGCTCATATGACACATAAGTTAGTACAGTTCAAAGACTTACTGTAAAAGTCAGTTTGGAAAATCTAGCAAGAAATTCAAGAACCACTGGTATGAAAGCAGTTTGGGGAAAAGAGAGAGAGTACAGAAAAACCTGGATAAATTAAATGTAAACCTGAATTTTTGATCAGTTTAGGAGGAAGATGATAAGTTATTAGTTATATAATTCTGGTGTCAAGGAAGCTTTTTTTTTTTTTTTGCGGTACGTGGGCCTCTCACGGTTGTGGCCTTTCCCGTTGCAGAGCACAGGCTTTGGACGCGCAGGCTCAGCGGCCGTGGCCCATGGGCCCAGCCGCTCCATCCTAGGTATAGATCAAAACATTAAAAATAAAAAAGATGAATAAAAAATGCATTACCTAACAGTTAAGTATATACATACGAACAACCCCCTTTGCAGGAGAATATCTGCTTATAACTTTACAGTTGGCCCAGTACCCCTAGTTCTGCATCCATGGATTCAACCAACCTTGGATCACGTAGTGATGTAATATGTATGTATTGAAAAAAAAATCTGCTTGTAAGTTGACCCACAGTTCAAGCCTGCGTTATTCACAGATCAACTCTTAATGTTGATTTTTCAGTGAAAAGGGCTATGTTGCGTTCAATTTTAATAGTATTTAAGAAATGCACATTAAATACTGAAAATTTATGTTTTATCTTTCTAACCAGAAAGATGTTTAGATATATTCCAATTCCCCTGTAGTGCCACAGGCAAGAAAAAATGAGTATTCTTACACATGGCAGAATACGAACTGGTAAACTTTTCTCAAGATCAAGTTAGTGGGAAAAGAACAAAACTATGTTATCTTAAAATGGGCACACCCTTTAACTGAACTTTCAAAAAACATTTCCTAAAATTCACACATCTAATTAACACAAAAAGAAACCAAATGTTTTATTTCTGAAGACTGGTTATGGTTAATAGGTGAAGCAAAGGTTGTTAAATATATGGAAGTTTTTGAAATACAAAGTGCTTTTCCTCCTTTTCTTACTAAGTAGAAAACTTCTCTGAAAAAATTCAAAAAATATATTTTCAACAACTTTCTCCTCTAATACACACAGAAAGAAAACATACATGTTTCTGAAGCAGAGGTTTTTACTCTTTTCCTGAATCAAAGACACCTTTTAGAATCTAAAGCCCTATTTATTTCCCTAAGGTATTTTCCCCCAAATGCAAACAACAGACCCAGGGAGGAAAGCCTCATATCAAAACGACAATGGAGATTTGCTTAGATTTCTGAACACATACACTTAAGACAAATACTGCAAGGTGAAACCTAAAATATGAAGTGTTTATCCCTGAATTGTGGATATTCTGAGTGACTTTTATTTTCCGTGGTGTAGTTTTCAAGATTCTCTAGTATTTTTATGATGCAATAAGTCTACTCTCAGAATAAAATTAATCAATGTATTTTTAATAGATTATTAATGAATCATTGACTTAAACTCATATAAAGTTATTGGCCCTAAAGTGAAAAATTCTAATGTATGATCGATAGTAGTACACTCTGTTGAAAACTTCTTGAAGAAAAGAGGCAATTAGTAATAATGGTAAAAGAGACTGAATTTAGTTTAAAATTTATGCTATTTCCCTATAAGGTGATTAACTTTTTGCATATTATCTAGTTAAGTCATTTTATAACTACAATAATTCTTTACCACTTAGAAATACTTCTGACTATCAATGTAATTCATCATCTAATAATTCTTACAGACTACTTTGCTCATAAAGGATGGAATAAAAACTGAGATGTTTCTATACAGTTAAACTTACGATTTTTCGGTCCTATGGCTGCAGCCTTGTATTTTAAAACATTACCCAAGTGTCCTCCACGTGAGGGATGCTCTCTTGCTCTTCCATTTCCTCCTCTTCCATTTCCTCCTCTTCCATTTCGTCTTCTTCCATTTCGTCTTCTTCCATTTCGTCCTCTTCCATTTCCTCCTCTTCCATTTCCTCCTCTTCCATTTCCTCCTCTTCCATTTCCTCCTCTTCCATGTCTCGGATTTCTCAGATGGCCCCTGTTTCTTGCAGGAGGTTGTGGTCTCTGTTTACCACCGCTGTCAAAAGATGGTTTGTTGGCTCGCTCTACTTTAATTGCTTTTCCATCCAAAGACTAAAAAGATTAAGTATAACATTAGTAACATTACATCAAATTTATTTACTACTGCACTAGTTCAAGATCAGTATTTTTTCCACAAAGCAAACATTTTCTTCTGAAATGATTGTGTCCTTCACCGTGCCAAATAAATGAGATTTAATTAGTAACAGTCTTTCAGTAAGTCATCCAACACAAAGTGTATGTATTGGCAGTTACAGCTCCCTGAAATGTCCTCTGGTATTAAAAGAAGATTAATACCTCTCACTTATCATGAGAGAATATACCCTTTTATTTTCTATAATGGATAACTAAACTCACTTCATTTCTGTACTTCTACCATTCAAAGTTTTCAGTGTCCCAAGGGTATATAAAAGTATACGTGTCATTTAAAAAATAAAATTATTCATTGGAATAATGGAATTATCCATTATTCAAAATGGTTATTCCTACTCTAATTATTTTTAGCATTTATTAAATATTAAGAGAAAGAAAATTTTCCAACATGATTGCTGTTCTGTATTTACTTCTAATAATTTCCCTGGTTTTTTTTTTAAATAGAGCACTTATTTGGTCCTTAACATCTCTTGCCTTATTCAATTGTTTAAACATGTCCCCAAAGAGTAACTTATTATAATACTACTTCATATTCTTATGTTTCAGAAATGCTTACATTTCTTAATCTTCCAACAGCTTCCTAAATTAACCTTCTATAGATGCCAAAGTGATTTTTGAAAACATAATTCAAATCATCATATAACTGCTCTACATAAAACACTCTAGCTGTTTCATGTTATTTTTGGAAAACAATTTTAAATGCTGAATTCCTACTAAGACTTCTGGTGGATATGGATGGGCCCTGGCCCAATACAAACAGCCTCAACAGCCATGTGTTCCCACCTTAGGGCCTCCTTTTCTGTTTCTGGGTCCAAAATATTTCCCATAGACTTATGAATGGCTGCCTCCCTCCCAACATTCAGGATATAACATTGTTAGATCTATATGTATAGAAATAGTGTCCACCACTCCCCTTAAGCTCTAATGAAATTACTTACTTTATTTCCCTTAATATTTTTGCATATGAAATTGCATTTATTTTTACTTGTATGCTTCTCATCTTTCACCCTAGAACACAACTGTCCAAGAAAATAGGTATTTTGTCTTACCCACAACCATTAATCAATTGCTAAATCAATGCCTGCCAATAAAATATCTGTTGAATAAAGAAGTGAAGACTAATGTCTACACAGACTACGCGTTCTTGTGCTTGAAAACAAAGAAAATGGGGGTGGCGGATCACCATCAACTGTTCTTCATAACGCAACTTTATCTCTGCACCCAAAATAAAATCATGAGTCAAAGTCAACTTTTAGGTACTACCATACCTTAAAATATGAAAGTAAAGTAAAAGGGTCAACATGTGCCAAGTGCCTGCAGCATACCAGAAACCAAGCTATAGAGAAAGGGAATTAATGTATGTGTTCCACACTATGAGAACTGAGAAGCACTGGAGTTAATTTTAACAATTAACAATTCACAGTATGATGAATATAAAAAGATATTACCTGCAATATAAAATGGGAAAAATATTACCTACAATATAAAAAAAATCTTGGAGCAAATATGCAATTAAAAGTACAGTTTTGGGCTTCCCTGGGGGCGCAGTGGTTGAGAGTCCGCCTGCCGAGGCAGGGAACACGGGTTCGTGCCCTGGTCCGGGAAGATCCCACATGCCACGGAGCGACTAGGCCCGTGAGCCACAGCCACTGAGCCTGTACGTCTGGAGCCGGTGCTCCACAACGGGAGAGGCCACAACAGTGAGAGGCCCGCGTACAGCAAAAAAAAAACCAGAAACAATATGGGATATTGGGGAGAGCTCTACAGGCTAAAACTTATTTACTTTTATGTTTGAATGCTAAAACAGGTTTAAAATATATTGTTAAAGCTAATGTTAATTTCAATCTCTTTCCAACCAGACAATCCAGTACTTATGTGACAAAAAGGAGAGTGAAGGCTTATATGGCATTATGTTAGTTTAAAAAATTAGAAAAAAGAGAAACAATCTAGAAATAGTACTAAATGGAGAACACAAAATATTATTAAAAGACTCTTACCTTTCCATTCATATCTTTGGCAGCATCCTTTGCATCTGCAGAATTCTCAAAAGTAATAAAAGCAAAGCCTCTAGACTTGTTTGTTACCCGATCCTTCATCAAAATAACTGTAATACACATAAATCTTTTTAATTTAAAATTTCACATAAAATTGAACTTTTCATATTTTCAAAATAATCAATCCTTTGACAATTTCTCATAAGGCCTCCTTAACTCAATTTGATGTTATGGACACAGTACAGTAACAACCTCCTGAAAGTTACTTAACACTGAAACAAAAAACAAAAACACATAAACCAAAAAAACCCTTTCCATTTTATATCATTTCCAGTATTTTAAAAATAGAGTCAATAATTTCAACCATTCTACAATTAGTATCTCTCTTCCCATTTCATGTCCTATGACCACAGTATATTTAAAAAGCCCTGGGACTTCCCTGGTGGTCCAGTGGATAAGACTCCACTTTCCCAATGCAGGGGACACGGGTCTGACCCCTCTTCAGGCAACTAAGATCCACATGCCGCATGCCACTCGGTGTGGGCTTGATCCCTGGTCAGGTAACTAAGACCCTGCATGCTGCAAAGCACGGGTCGGGGGAAGAAAATAACGCTGCTTTTTTCCCTTCTCAGTAGTAGGAGCCCCTAAGGTGTACACTTTCCCTCATTGCCCAGTGCTTTCCTAATAAAAAGTAGAAACTTAAATAAAAAGTGCTCATGTGTTAAAAACAGAAAAAGCATTATAACCTAGCTGTCCAGTGGTGTATGTTTAATACACATTTGCTTTGAATAGATATATATATTGGTTCTAAAAATTACCTTCCATAATGTGACCATATTTCCCAAATACCACTTCAAGAGAATTTTCATTGGTGTCAGCATGGAGGCCTCCTATGAACAGTTTCCCAGGCTGATCTGCTTCCACCATTTTTCTGTAAGTAATTAAAAATATATCTTTATACTCATAGCAAAAAATAAATTATAAGCCAAAAGTATCAAACTATTACACCTGTTTAAAACTCAAGTAAAGTACCCAATATCAGTGAAATTATTTGCCATCTCTTACTTAAAAGAGAGGAAACTTGAAACACAAAGCAAAATAAGCACTGGCATAACAAATGCTCCATTTTTTATAGATCTCTTACAAAAACCTGTATGTAAAAATCAGATTAGAAGGCAACTGTAAATTCTTTTGAGCTGCAGGGTTCAACGCTTCATTTCCAAAAAACAACACAAAAATAAGCAATAAAAAATGCTCCTGGATTCTACACATCTAACAGTTAATAAGTTTTATGAACTGTGCAGAAAATACCTTAAACATTATTTTCAAAATTTTCCCATCTACTCACATTTTTCTTGATTATGCATCAAATACTGTTTAAACTTCAAAAATGGTAAGTCATAAAAGCAAAGGAGGGAGTTACATCCTTTACTGAGGGAAATTTAAACTGTTTTACTTATACTGAGAGACTTTAAGAAACACTGGTCCGAAGAGAGTAACATACTTTATGTGCAAAATTAAAATCTGACAGTTTTTGTCAAGTGAATCAACATTTTGACATCTGATAACTAAAGTTACAGGTTTTAAATCATTTAAGTTAAAATAGTTAGGTATCTTGCCTCTATTGTTCAGTACCTCTGCTTTCACAAAGAAAACCCGTAAGGAAAAAAAAAGTGCACGCAGAACAAAATGGCACCCTGGCGTACGCTCCACTACCCGCATGTGAGAGAAAAAAAAAAAACTTAAACAGCAAAGAGGGTACGCGTTAATCAAAGGTAAATTTCTTAGTCCGCCCCCAGGTGTAAACAAGTTAAACAGCAAAGAGGGTATGCCGCTAATCAAAGGTAAATTATCTACTCGGTATTCCCTCCCACAGCATTTCAAACCTATCTCCACCCCTTTCCCCACCCTCTCAATTCACGGACAAAATCCAGGAACTTCACTGGCTTTCCACTGCTGCCTTGGGAACTGATTATCTGGAAGAACAAAACTTAAACGTACTGTTCAAGAACAACTGATAGACTTCTGGAGACAGTGTATATTCAGACATATGTCTACAAACACAACTTACTCGGCTCTTAAATCTTACAGAGAAAACCTGAGAGAAAAATCAAAATCTGAATTACCATGCTTTCTCTGGGAACAGGAGAAGATACAGGTATCAACTCTTTCTCTTGAGGTATAAATTATTCTCTCCTCCCTAAAATGCCGAATTCCTTACCTTACTTTGTCCTCTTCTTCAGAAGTCTTCCTCCCGCGTCTCTTCAGACGACCGCTAAAGAAACTAACGGTCAAGAGCAAGCGCTCTACTTATAGAAAGATGATAAGGAACAGGATGTAGCGCTGGGTGGAAGAAGGGATGAGCTGCACTAGAGTTAGGGAAGATGAAAGATGTAGAGGTGGGGGAGGAGTGAAGAGAGACACTCGCGAGAGAGACTGGCGAGAGCAACTCGCGGGAGAAACTCTGAAGAAAACTGCAACGACAGAATGTGTTCTCTACTTTTTTACTGCATACATTTCCCAGTTGCTTTAATTTAATCAATATAAAGGAGAAGGACTTTCCTGGTGGCGCAGCGTTTGAGAGTCCGCCTGGTGAGACAGGGCACATTGGTACGTGTTCCGGTCCGGGAAGTTCCCACATGCTGCAGAGCGGCTGGGCCCGTGAGCCATGGCCGCTGAACCTGCGCGTCCGGAGCCTGTGCTCCGCAACAGGGGAGGCCACAAGGGAGAGGACTGCGTATCGCAAAAAAAAAAAAAAAAAAAAAAAAAAAGTAAAAGGCAATTTGGGGGTATAATGTGAATTTCCATATAATCAGTAGGGAGAGTTCAGAGATTTTTTGATACATGAGAAATGGGGAGGACCAGATCATGAAGCATTTTGCTTGCTATGCAAATATGCTACCTACTTTATTTTTTAGTGGAACTGTTCAAATAATTTTAAACAGAAACGTGAATGTCTACAAGATAAAATGCATATGGTACTTTAATATGATACAAAGGAAGGCAGACAAAAAGTAATCTAAGCTTCAAAATTTAGTAGTTATATGAAACTGGGGAAACTACCTAAACTCTTAAATTTACCCAGTCTACAGAAACAAGATGATAAAGAATGATCAGATAGGGTTATTGTGAGGTTAAATGATGTGCTGAGCACATTGAGCACAACGTCTAAAAACATAATTCAGGGTTCAAAGCAAAAGTGTGGAACTATTGTAATTACTTTTATATTAAGTGAGAGCCTGAGCTTAATTTGTAATCCTGCCTATTTTCGAGACTGGTCAAACTCATGATACTGCTTTTTTTGGGGTTTTTTTGCTGTACGCCGGCCTGTCACCTTTGCGGCCCCTCCCATTGCGGAGCACAGGCTCCGGACGCGCAGGCTCAGCGGCCATGGCTCACGGGCCCAGCCGCTCCGCGGCATGTGGGATCCTCCCGGACCGGGGCACGACCCCGTGTCCCCTGCATCGACAGACGGACTCTCAACCACTGCGCCACCAGGCAAGCCCCGAAACTGTTTGTTTTCAATTATGTTCCTTTGCATATTTTGTATAAAGTAAATAATCATTGTATATTTTCACTAATAATAAGCCTAAAAGAGCATAGGAAGACATGACAGAACACACACACGATTGGAGTGAAGAATAATTATTAACAAAAAGATATGAAAAATAATTAGTAGAAATCTTTGGTGGATAACAAATGGTTTAACAGAAGACAGTTTACCAATAATTATTCAAGAAGTAGAAACCCCAGACGTAATCTATAGTCAATTCTAGGAGATAGCTGAAATTTTGCTAAAAAAGCTAGTATACTGATGATAAATATAAATAAATGCTATTACTCAGATGACAAAGGTTGTGTGTCAATACTGTTTACAGACATAACCTCTAAAGATAGCATGCACAAAATGTATGACAATACAAATGGTAATGAATTAGAAACAGGGCCACTTCCTTTCTGGGAATAACTACTGCAGACTAACTGGTCAAATAAAAATATCTAATAAATATTTTGGGCTGGCTACTATAGAAAGTGCTTCATTTACTTATGAATTTAACTATCTCATTTGATTATTGCCACAGTCCTATAGACTGCTATTCTTATCCTCATTATACAGATTAAAAACTTTTTTTCTCAGGTATGTGCAAGACTTTTTTGAAGAAGAAAACAGTAAAATTCTTTGAAATACTTGAAGAATGACTTGAGCAATTGGAGATGGATGTTCTAATATGACTTCCATATGACCTTAAATAATATGTAAATAATATAAATAATGTGAATGAAAATTATAAGGTTATCATATATATGTATATATGTATTAAGGTATTTATGTTTATATATGTATATATCTGTGTATGTATATTACATATTTACTTACATATCACATGTATATACATATTACACCTATTGCATTCTCAATTAGATTTTTAGAGTTTATTTAGAAGAATTAACATTCAGAAATCATTTAGAGAATATTCTAACAAAGGGCTTCCTTTCTGGATATTAAAGAGAATTATAAAGCCATGGTAAATGGAATGATTTAGTGAACACACAGAAAAGTAATAATCAGAAAGCATGTCCAAAATAATAAAGGAACAACTGGTAATTTTAAAGTGTTCTCGATAAAACAGAAGGCAAAGCATAATCTATACATTTTGCTATTGAGTTTTTAGGAAATATTGTGGGTAGAGGAACATGTTGAATGAGACTGCATGGATAGATTCAGAAGCAAAATTCAGACTATAGGAGACTATATGGGAAAATCAATCTGGTTTTATAATAAATTGTAAAAAAAATAAAGAATTGAAGGGGGAAACTGTTTTAGAAAACAATTAAAAACATTTGAACCAATTGCAAAGTTCAAACCTTATTTGCATTTTATTTCAGTGAAACTGAAAACATTTTTAGTTTGCCATTTATGAGAAAAATGGAAATTTGAACATACTTGATATTTAATGATTTTTTAGAAATTATTAATATCCTTGTGGGTCTTTTTCTAGTAATGTGATGGCCTACAATTGTCCATTACATATCTACTGACTTGGCTTGACCAAACTTTAATCAGCCTTCTCTCCTCCTCACAGTGTGCTAAACTTTGACCTGCCCCTCAGCTTCGGGGAATCACTAATATACTAAGGTCAGAACATATTCCGTAACAGCTTATTCTGAGAATCAGCTGGCAGGGGAAACATTTTCTAATAAAATACCCCTACTTTACTTCCTGCTCACCCCTCTGCTTCTGTCCCACTAGGTTTCTGCTGGCCTTGCTCATCCTTTCCTCTTAAAAAATACTTTTTCTACTTGATTTTGAAATACTTGAAGATTCTGAAATCAAAGTGTTCTTCTATTCAATCGTCTTTGTGAATAAACTCTTTCCTTACCTAGGTCTTAATTTGGTTTACAGTTTCTGGTGCTATGACGCAGATAAAGTGTTGAGAGCCTTTTGATCTTTATCATCCTGACCAACAGTGCTGCCCAAACCGGAGGGGTTCCAGCCCAGGATTTGTGTCTCAAATGAAAAAGTGTAAATGTTACCCTTGAGTAGAACTCCACCCTAACTGAGGCCTTAAACGGAGGTGTTCTCTCTTTGTTGCCCAGGAGTGGATAGCACCATGAGACAGATAGTACTTGATAGGTAGTTCTTGTTCCCCAAGAACATGGCACCAAGCAGGTGACATCAGGAGTTAGTCAGCTTCTACCCAAGACACTGGAACAAGGTCCCCAGCTTCCAGGAATTCCTTATCTTTCTACCCTCACCGTTTTAACTGTCTTTCTTTGCTGATCTTTCATCTCTGTCCACTCCACCGTCACTTTTGCTATCCGTATAACTGATCCTATTACAATTGTAGCTCTCCATAATAAGCCTCACGTTGTATTACCTAGTTTTAAATTAATTTTTCATAGGAGTAGAGTTGATTTACAATGTTGTGTTAGTTTCTACTGCACAGCAAAGTGAATCAGTTATATATACATATGTCTCCCCTCTTTTTTAGATTCTTTTCCCGCATAGGTCATTACAGAGCATTGAGTAGAGTTCCCTGTGCTATACAGTATGTCCTTAGTCTCTGTTTTCTATATAGTAGTGTGTATATATCAATCCCAATCTCCCAATTTATCCCTCTCCCTCCCTTCCCCCCTTGGTGTATTACCCCTCTTTATCTTCTTCCTTACATGAGCTGTTTCCCCCGTAAGAATTACTCTGTCCCTTCAAGGAGCCCCAGATGTATAGTATTCCTTCCCATGATTCAGAGCTAAACCTCACAGTCCTACTTCTGATTGATTTTATCTACCCACTTTCCTTTGGAAACCTGCAGTTTTCCCCAAATTGCTATACTGTCTCAGGTTTAAGAGCATCCTTTGTGTTCACACTTAGTGGAGGCTCTGTGCATGTTTAGCAGTAAACATTAGGGCAGACGGGAAGGGCGCCCACTTCCTCTTTTCAGCCTCTCCTTCAGAGCCTAATTTCTTCACCCAAGTGCTGGATCCATCTTCAGGACATTGAAGCACACACTTAGCCACGACCTGGTTCCCAGTGGCCTCCCACAGCTGCCTGAGGGGGAAAGAGAAACCAGCTGAGGACAAACACCTGCAGAGCAAAGGGAGCCCTGGAGCACCTCTCTAAGCAGGCGACCCGGGGACGCGCGAACCAACCTGACAGCTGAGGGAAGAGGAAAGCGTGTCCCAAGTCGGCTGGGTCCCTAGCACCTTGTCTTCCTGTATGGTGCCACAGACAGGGGCACAGGGAATGGAATCGAGCCTCCTTGCTCCTCACGGTCAACCTGTCGAAGACAACCGGGAGGAAACAGCACACAGGTGCACATGACTCAGCTCCCACTGCGCCCACTTTCAACCACACCGTCCCATAGGCAGGCAATCGTTCCAAGAACAACCCGTGGAGCTAAATGTGCACGTGGGCTAGATCCACAGAGGGGAGGCGGGGGACAGAAAACAACTGGGACAGTAAACTAGGGGGCGCTGACCAAAATCCTTTCTCGTGGAAACACGTACGTGTAGAGTTCTGCTCAGGTATCTGCCCGTGTGTGGTGTGTGTGGGGGGGGCGTGGGGGGGCACGTGATGCACGTGCGTGCTCAGGAATAGGCACGACTACTGTCATGCATGCGTGGACGTTGGCGTGGACGCGGGGACGTGGAAAAGCTTAAAGAGCTTATAGAACGTACGTAAACTGTGGGCCAGTTGAAGCCCCCAAGCCAGGGAATCCAGCCCAGAGATACCACCCGTGGAGCAAAGTGTAAGGGGCATCACACGCCAGCACCCTCGACCAGGGGCTGAGACTAGAGGGAGGAAGAAAGCACCTGTGGAAGGACAGGGAGGATGCAAAGTACATGAGAATCACAAAGGGCCCGATGCCCAGGCCCAAAGAGGAAAGACCCACCCCCCACCCCTCCAGCCCCACTCCCATCTCAGCTACAGCCACCTTTATCTCCTTCTCCAGTGCACGAGCAACCTTTCCCCCACCCCTGTGTAGGCCCTTGAGAAACACCTGGCCTTTTTTCCGTAAGGTTTGGCACACCGACCCACACTGAGGCATAACCGACTGCCTCACACTGATTTTGCTGGTTTAAGACATCACTCTAATGTTCTGACAACCCTTGTGGCTCAGGAGTATGGCCGTGATGGCTTAGCTGGATTCTACCCCTGCTCCCCTGTCCCACAAGACTGGGGCGAAGGGCTGGGCTGGGATGTGATCTCATTTGGAAGGTGGACGAGAGCAGAACCACTTTCACAGGGCATCCTTAGGGTCGGCAAAATTCACATCCTCGGGTTGGCAGTGGTGAAGGCATGCATGCGTGCGTGGTGCAGTCCTCAGCACCTCAGTGTGTGCGCACGTGTCCAAATAAAGTTTCTGGCATTCCCCAGTGCCACCAAAGCGTGTCGTCCCTCTCTCGGTCTCTCAAAACACAGGATGGCCAAGTCAACTTCGTCTCGTGCCATGTGTCAATGTCCGTTCCCGGAGGGACGCTTGTCACCTTATGTTGGCTAGCAGAAAGGCAATTTCTGCCTGCCACTCGAGCGTTTGAAAGGCACTATGCAAGCGTGTGGTCACACAAAGTCCGAGAACCCGTGGGTGCCAATCACACACGAGGAGAGCCCTTTTGGTGCCAGGCAAGGTAGAATTTCTCGGAGAGTTTAAGTATCCAGAGGGGATCCCAGGAGAGTGGGCCACAGACGGAGGGAGCAGATACATACAGAAACAACAACGCGCGCGGGCGCACACACACACACACACACACACACACACACACACAGAGAGAGAAAGACAGAGGGGAGACAGACACTCAGACGGAGCTCTTCACTGCGTGGCTTTTCTGCTCTTGAGCAAAGGAATTCAAGTCGAGCAAAGAGCTGGGTTTGCCGGACACTCCCCTCTCATGCCACAGAGCTTCGGGCTCTCTGCCCCCTGGAAGAAAAGTATCCAGCAACTTCGGCCACCATGCATTTCCTTGTACATTTTCTGAGAGTTCCCAGTGGTTAAAGGTCCCGAGGCAAACCGGATTCTGATTTTCTGATTCTGGAGCGGGAACTCCTGGCTCCAACTGGCACAGACCACATAGGTATCACAGGGCACCCGGGCACCCCAGACGCAAGGCCGGAGGCCTCCCTGGAGGCGAGCTCCTTGTGGAACATGGGCTGCTAAGTCCGGGGTGTAGAAGGGGTGTTTTGGGGGACCCGGCAATCCCGGAAACCGACCTGTTTTCACAGGGCGAGGGGCGAGGCAGCCGAGGGTGACGCCCACTGTCCTCGCCCTGATTGGTCGTGATGGGGCCGAGCGGCCTGGGCGTGGCTTGGAGCTGCTTCCTGCCACCTGGACACGCATGCCTGGTGGCCAAAGCTCCTGCGCATGCGTTTCAGCTCTCTTCACCGCAGAGGCTCCTGGGAACGATTCAGTCCGTAGCGAAGCGCGGTTGTAGTCGTTGAGCCTGCGTGGTGCTCGGCCCACGTGCTGAGCTTCCAACTGCCGCACCTTCGCCGCTGCCCCAGCTCAGAGCCAGGTCCGCATGGGCAGTGAGGCGGAACCCGGGGTCATCTTAGGTGTGGGAGGGGGTCCTCAGGAAGCAGGGGCCCGCGGGTCCCCAGGTGTGGTGCGGGAGGTGGGTAGGGTGCTGCCCCTAGGTGATGGGTGGGGCGAGGAGGCCGCCATCTTTAGCGGGGAGGTGGTGCAGCAATGCGCGGCCCTGTTGGAGGGAGAGGTGGCGCGGGTCGTGGAGGTGTTTTGGCAGCCTGTGGAGGACATGATGGAAGAGCTGGAGGCGGTAGCTGAGAAGCAGCAGCAGCAGGTGGTGGCGGAAGAGCAGGAGGAGAAGCCCCAGGAGCAGGGGCAGGAAGAGCCAGGGCCGTCCCCGAAGAGCGGCTCGCTGGAGGCGCTGGAGGCGCTGAAGGTCTTGCAGTTACAGCTGGAGCCTGTGAATAGGGAGTGCAGCCGACAACACTTTCGTCTCAAGGTCACAACACTTCGGAGGCGGAAGCCTTATCTGGAACACAGAAGCACCATCATCCAGAGCATCCCTGGCTTCTGGGTCAAAGTTGTATCCTTAATTTTGTATTTGAGAGACCACGTTGTGGCTGGGCTAGTGCAAGGGGTACCTAACATAGCGGGCCGTTTGGGTACCAAAATGTATCCGTTGGATTGTGCATTGTGGGCACACTCAGGGAAATGTGATCCTGAAATTGTGGGGGCATGCTGATTTTCTGCATAGCAGGAAGTAAGACTAGGGCTTTAGTTGCAGAGGTCCAAAAAGGTATTGTCATTAGTACCAGGGTCTCTTGAGACAAAAGAGTTGTCTTGTGCACAGGTTCTTCTTGGAATAACCATCAGGGAAAACGGAGGTGAGAGTGGGGAGTTACGAAAGCGCATCCTAGTTAGAGCCAGGAGTGTTTGCTGTGCGGAAGTAAGCTTGTTCTGTCCAGATGGAGATCAGGGCCTCCCTCTCAGAATCGGAGGCTCCCTGTTTTAGTGCACAGATATGCACACCCCGAGGGGCTCATTGTTCCTTCATGCAGTCTGTATTGAAGGAATAGGACTAGATGCTAGTGGCGCCTTGAGATCAGACACTCCCAGGCCGCTGTCCAGGCTCGCTCTGTTCTCCCAGCCCTTTCACCTCCGGCATCTAGAGGCTCCTTGACGTAAAGCAGTTTGTGAACCACCCCCGGATGTCGGCCATGATTAGCACCCAAGATAAAGACATGCTTAGCTACATGACCACCTTGAAGGTCAGGCTGGGGAGGAGAGGGGAAATGATTTATTCCGGAAAGCAGGAAAGAGCAGGTCTGCTGGAGAGAGATTTCACCCTCCGCCTCCACTTTGTCCGGCAGGTGGAGGAGTTCGCAGATCGCAGTGATTACCGCAAGATCATGTTGTTTTTTCGGAAGAACCCCTATTTCCAGAATGAGGTGGTTGTTAAGGAGTATCTCATTGAGGTCACTGGTAAGTGACAGCTCCCTCGATCGTGGGGGAGGGCAGATGGGGTGAGGTGAACTTGAAACGTGATTTAGGCCCTTGTCCCACGCTCCTTTTCCCGCAGGATATAGGGCATCTCATCTCGCTCCAATTCAGTGGCACCGTCGTTTTGAAGAGGAGGTGTATAGCCGCAGGCACAACAACAGCGGCCTTAACTTCTTCAACTGGTTCTCTGACCACAGCTGTGTAGGATCTAGCAGGATTGCTGAGGTGGGGTGCCTCTGGGCCTCCTCAGCAATGGCGATGTTGGTCGGGGGGAGGGGTGTGGGCCTGGCCTGGCCTGGCCTGTCCCGACCGGGCCCCTTTCCCCTACCAGATCATCGGCGAGGACCTGTGGCCCAATCCCCTGCGCTACTACCCGAGGGAGAAAGGCCCCACCGGGACAGGTCACCGAGAGGAGGACAGGTGGGTAAGGAGCCCAGGGGCTGGGCGCTGAAACGAGTAAGCTGGGTCGTTTATTTCACTCATGGAGGAGTTGAGGCTCAGAGGCATACAGTGACACCAGGGCGTGAGGGCGTCAGGGTGCGACAGCACGTCTGGAAAACTGCAGTGCAGGACTGGTTCTGACTAGGGAAGCTTTAGGCGAGTGAAGCAGCATGAGAGTCAAAGTCACTGAGATTCAAAGGTGCACGTCTCTGAACTGTCATTCCATGGCCATCAACCCCACCCTCAGGCCTCCTGTAATGCCCCCTTAAATTTGGGCTTGCCTTTGGGCTTGCCTCAGGTTTCCCCCACCACCCCGTTTCCACAAAGGTGTGTGAGTCCCCTTTGTGCAAAGCCTTACCCCGCTGTCCCATCATTTTTTTGTTTTGATCATCACCGTCATCTTTTACTTTTCTTATGCATTTTCTTCACCTGCCATGGCTATTGTGAGAACAGTGGCCATTTTGCGTCGATTATGAAGAAAAGTTTCTAATATGCGGTTGGAGGAAATGTAAGAGATCACAGGGGATGTGACTCTGTCTCCTGGGCAGGGCCTTAAAAAGTTAAAGCGGTCTTTAGCGTCGTTCAGAGAGGTTGGGTTATTATGTGTGTGCCTGTGTGTGTTTTCAAAGGCACTCCCTATCTTGAGATGCGTGTGATGGAGCATCACCCTTGACCTAAGAAGCTGCTTTGGGTGAAGGCGAACGGTCAACGTGGTTGTCGTGCACACGAAGAAACGAAGAGAGGTCTGGTGGTGAGACGTACAGAGAGGGAGACACCAGTAAACCTGGAATAAAACCGGAAGATAAATAAGCAGCATCAGTTGTATGTGTTTGTGTGGTGTTTGTGCAGGGGCTCAGGGTAGACACATCAGCCCCAGGCAGGCTTCTCAGTTTGCTGCCTGGGAATTACCAGGCCATGGAGAGTTGTAGAGGTGGGGGAAATCATACTTTGGGATTGCATCAGAGGATGCAGTTCTGCCTGTGGGATGGGGGTTGGGGAGGAAGGAGAAATAAGAGAAGGACTGGTTAACTGGGGCCTGTCATTTTTCCAAGGGAAATGCGGAAGTTCAAGGAAAGGGCCTGGTGAGCAAGGGCCTGAGATTGAAATGCTGGAAGTTAATTTTGTTGGATAGTGGTCCTCCATGTATCCTCCCTGTTGCATATCATCAGACACTTCAATGGGATACAACGGGGGGAAGCCTTAGCATTTAATTCACTGTTGGACCGGATGCGCTTCTAGTGCATATGAACACAGGGTCTTTTGCTGAGACAATTAGCCTCTCAGGGCTAGGGTTCCAGACAACATCTCAGGACATGGGGGTATAAGGTGTATGGAGGACATCTGAGGAGGTGAGGGAGACACGGGTGGGAAGGCAGTGAGGATGTTAGTTTGCTCTGGCAAAGGTGACCAGGGGAAAAGGTAAGTTTGCTGGGAAACGGCTAAGCAAACAAAAACGGAGTCCCTCACATCTGAGTGAGCTCACGTGAACTCTGTTCTTTTTTCCGGGGGACTCAGTTTGGGTACAAAAGGGCACACGGGGAGAGGGGAAAGGTGGGGGGAGTGGGGAGTTGGGGATGTTAAACAGGCAAGTGCCAGGCCACCCAGCTGTGTGCTCTCTGTTCCGTGACGGCACAGTGGTTAATACCCCTATTTTCAGACAGGCTTAAGCCCTCTGCCCAAGGCCCGCTTCAGGCCAGGTCCCCAGAAAGTAAACATTTTTCTCATGAACAGTCTGGTAGAGGTGTCCCATCCTCGCTGAATGGCTGGGCACACCGTGTTTCAACCACAAAGGCACTGTCCTTCTTCTGGGGCCTTGCCAGCACTCTGTGCCCCTGAGGCCAATGGGAAGACCTAGAGCATACCGAGCTCACCCAGGAAGTGGTGAGCACTTCGGGTGCTCCTTGCCAAGTGGCTGGCTGCTTCCCAGAAGCACGTCTGTCTCTGGACCAGGCAAAGGACAGACTCTGCCACAGACGGAGCAGGGAATGTTCAATGTTTGTCCCCCTAGTGTTCTTCTCTCTTCCCAGATACAGCGGCTCCAGCACAGGCGTCCCTGAGGGTGGCATATTGACAGTACCATTTCCGTCCCACATGTTGAGCTCTCGCTCAACGACTTTTGGTAGAAGAGCCTTCTCCCAAAAGCCCCAGCTCTTTCCAGGACGAGGGTTTGACAGTCAAAGTTCATGGAGTCACGGATGTCCCCTTCAGAGTGCACTGAGTTAGATCGCCTGCTCAGTGTCAGGTTTTGTAATGAACATCTACATCCCAGCTATGCCCCTTCTACAGTGGAGACGTCCGAAGGTCTAGAAGGCAAGGCTTGGCCTTTGCCCGCTGCTGTCCCCACAACCACCCCACAGACACTGTGGAAACAGGTCTTCTCAGCTTCTCGCACTGTACACCTCAAGGAACCCTTGGGGCTTCCACATGCTGGTCCCTGTCTTTCCTGGTGCTGGTAAAAATAAACTATGCTCTGATAACCCTGCAGTGGGAGTAGGACAGCATACTGGTGCGTGGTCTTAGGCAACCTCAGACGGGGCTTGTTCTAAGGACTCCAGGATGTTTATCCACATCCAGAACATTTAGTAAGGTCTTGCAAAGGACTTAATCACCAAAGCAAAGGTTGGGACAGGCTCCCCCAACTCCTAACATCTCCTGCCAGTGCTTAGGTACCAAGGCTATGCTTAGGCCTGACCTGTCCTGGAGTGAAGCTGGGCAGACGTTCATGGATCAGGTAGCAGAACTGTAAACTGTGGACGGTTGACTTGATTGTCATTCTCTGGAGACTTGGCATGATGTGTTCCCCAGAGGCTATAGCTTACTGAGTTTCCTCCTGGGCTACAGAGCTTAGACGCAGGTGTGACCCGGTCTCTTAAGGGCTTTTTCACGTGGGGCCTAATATCTAGGTGCGAGTAGATTGAATGCACAGTTGCACACGTTGCCTGAGGTTTCCTTCCGTTGAACTTCAGGGCATGTGAGGCCCAGCAGATTACTGATCAATCTATGAGCATTCTGGCTCAATCACTCTGAGCCACGTTTGCGTTTCCTGGTCTCTGGACATGTTCGTGTTTTCCTCTGTCTGAAATGAAGATGGTGTGTCCGTGTTGTGTTTGCCCATGATCTCTCACTCTGAGCGTGAGTTGGTGTTCCTTCCTCTGGCTTTGCCCATGCCTTCGTCTCTCTGATCTTCCACCCATGCCTGTGCCCATATGCACGCCTCTAGTGCCATAGCTGTCTCAGTCTGTTCATGTCCCTGTTTCGATACACATGCTCTGGGTTGCTGTTACTCACTCACTTATTTGTTAAGGTTTGTGTCTCTGAGTTGGTCTGTGCCTGCGTTCCACCCTTTCCTCCATTCCTGCATCAAATGCTTCCACCACCTTGAACTAGGACTTTTTTGTGAGTTCCGTTATCTTTGTGAGCAACAAGAAATGCTTTATTGCAGGTGGAGTTAGCAGTGACACACATTTGGAAACAGAGGAATAGGCATGCCCTTGTGGCAAATCACCAACAGACAAGAATATCTTGGTGGAGGTGAGAATATCATTTACGGCCCCCAGAGGGTGATGAGGACATTGAGGGAATGCATTTGCCAGGGAAGCTTCCAGGAGGAGAACGTTTGGGGTTGACTTGTTAGTGTTTTGTAAACACTAGTGCAGGAGTGAAGGAAGATGACTCTTATTCCTCCCCATTTTATTCTTGCGTTGGTCATTAAACCGACATTATGTGGGCACAATTTCTTCATGATTTTTAATAAAGCATCACCCGAACGATAGGAATTGGGGCTAGTCTTCCTGTGAAGAGAAAAGTTGTTAGAGAATCCTTGCCCTCGGTGACCTCCTATGACCCAGTGAGAGGGGGTGCATGAACAAAATACGGGCATACAGAATAGAAACTCGTGGACCAAGCACCTCACCCAGAGGATCAGGTGGTGCTGAAGGAAGGTGAGGGCTTCAGGAAGAGAGAGGTATGAGTAAAGGAAAGTTTGACGTGTAGATTCATGAGTTTTGCCATACCTGAAGAGTGTGAGGGGCATGATTTCTTGAAATACTTGTCCTGCCCCTTTCTCTCCTGTCTCCACCTGGGACTGCAAATACGTAAGCCTCGGATTGCTCAGTGGAGTCTGGCAAATAATCTAGGCTGTTACATTTTCTGCATCATTTTTGTTCTCTTTCTGCTCCTCAGCCAGGATGATTTCAATTAACCTGACTTTAGGTTTTGTGATTCTTCTGCCTGCTCAAACCTTCCTTTGAAGTCTCTACTGAAGGTGTTGATTCACATGCTGTGGTTTTTCAGCCCATAATTCCTATTTGTTTCTGCTTTAAATGTCTCTTTGTTGAGAGTCTCTATTTCGCTAGACCTTGGTCTCCTGGTTTCTTTTAGTTCTTGCTCCATCGTTTCCTTTGTCAGGTGAGCGTAGGTATGACTCTTGATTGAATGTCTGCCTACAGAATTAAAGTACTTGGTTTCCTCATGCACAGTTTCTATTAATTTGCTTATCTGACCTGTGATGGGGCAAACACACACTTGTTTCATTGCATGCCTTGTAAGTGGTGTTGAAAACTGGAGATTTTGAAGTTTGGAATGCAGTAAATGGGGAGAAGCTTCTTCTCCCTCGTATTCATGTGTGGCTGCTGGTTGTAGTTGATCCTTTCCGTTACTATGCCGAACTATTTTTGGTTAGACGGCTTTCTTTGCCGTGTGCTGTGTAGCCACTGGTGTTTCTGTTCCACTATGTGGGTGGACACAACCGATTATTATTTTTTTAAACCGCCGGGGTGCTGGGTCAGGGGGTTTGGGGAGGTAGCAAGGAAACACAAATTTCAAAAACCACTCTCCTGGTCTCTGCAGATTACCTTGGGGCTGGGTGCACAGCTTCATCACCGTATACACCATTTTCGTTTTCCCAAGTCGTCTCACCCAGTACACCTGGAGACTAAAGATCAGCCAGAGGTGAAAACTTAGGGTCTCCTCAAATCTTTTCTGAGCCAGTGAATGTGTGTGACCTTGTCTAGCAACACGGGGACGGGCAAATTTCTCCTTTACCCCTGTTGAGGTCCTTTTGGCTCTCCTAATAATTATGTGGACACAAGACAGATTAACAGGAAAAACAAACCAATTTAATTCATGTACACAGAGGTCTCAGAAATGGGACCGCCTGAAGTGACCAAAGCCCGCTGAATGTATCTAGTTTTGGACAAATAAATATTTTTGTACAGTCGACAAAACAAAGAGGCTTGTGCTTGCTTGGGCAAGCAGCCTAATGAAGAAGTGTCAGCGTTCGTTTATCCAGCTTTCTTAGCCTTGAATTTCCTAACTGTGGTGACAAGGATGCTTTCTAGCCTCCTGCCACAGGGAGGATACCGTCACATGGATTTAGTTCGCACTTTGGGGGAAGGCAGGGGGCCAGAGTATTTTTGTTGTGGTTTTCAATCATTTCCCCTCACTGACCGTTTCCCTGGTAGCCTCCGTTCAAAATAATCAACGTGCCAGTGAGGCATATCTTGGGCGGCCCGCTCTGAGCCCCAAGGATTCCCTCCTCTGCAACTTCCCTTGATGTTTCACAAAGAAAAGGCTAAGGTGATGGCCGGGGAGAGCAAAACTGGGTGAGTAGCTCAGTGCTAAGAGACCTGCAAAGGGAGAAAAGAACATAGGTTAGAATGAGGATGAAGAAAAACAGAAAAGAACAAATCAAATCAAAGTACATTTCCCCAAACCCTACCGAAACAGTTCCCCAGTCCTGGGAAGACATCAGTCCAATAAAACGGCTTTGCTTCATTTATGTGACGAAAGCATTTCCTTCACTTTTAATAAGTTGGAGACTATTTTTCCCATTTGATTTACGTAGAAGCAGTATTTTCCACCGATGATTGCATAATCTCATCCTCGCCGAGCAGTCAGGATGTCCAGAGCAAGTCCATTTTGGAGCACCACTGATGCTAGGCTGTTAACTTCTGACTGAAGTATTTTCACACTTTGCATAGGGGAACTGAACTCTTGTTCCACTACCATGGAGAGTTAAGATGGCTGTTCTAATTCATAACCTCCATAGCTTGGGAATAAGATCCTGAACAATGAAAAGAAGTTGGAGTTGTGATACCCAATGGATTGTCTATGACTTCCCTGCTGGCACCTTTATGGGACACAGTTTTATGAACAAAGGAGCCCAGGTTTGTAATTTGGCTGCATTTAGGGTGGAGTATTTGGTGACAGAAGGAGCCAGGTATCCAAGTCCCCATTGTCCTGACCGGTTAGGTGGACACCCTTTATATACTTTGCTGCCACCTAACATAAAAAGACCAGTGTGGTTTGCAGACAAGGTTACAACTGAGGCTCGGGCTTCGGAGGGCAGGTCCCAGGGAGAGGACTGGGGTTGGCTGCGTGAACACAGCCTGAAGGGGGCTAGTGCGCCACAGCTAGCCGGGAGGGAGTCCAGGGAAAAGTCTGGAGCTGCCGAAGAGGCAAGAGACCATTGTTTCAGGGTGCGCGAAGAGAGGGGATTCGGAGCACCGCCGAAACGAGCTTCAGAGACGGGCGCGAGACGCAGCTGTCGGTGAGGACAGAGACGGGCGTGAGACGCTAAGGCTGCTGCTGCCGCCACCAAGGAGCCTGTGTGCGAGCACAGGTCACGATCCACACCTCCCCTCCCGGGAGCCTGTGCAGCCCGTCACTGCTAGGGTGCCGGGATCCAGGGACAACTTCCCTGGGAGAACGCACGGGGGGCGCGCCTCAGGCTGGTGCAACGTCACGCCGGCCTCTGCCTCCGCAGGCTCGCCCCGCATCCGTACCCCTCCCTCTCCCCACTGGCCTGAGCGAGCCAGAGCCCCCGAATCAGCTGCTCCTTTAACCCCGTCCTGCCTGAGGGAAGAACAGGCGCCAGAGGGCGACCTACATGCAGATGCAGGGCCAAAGCTGAACCCCAGGAGCTGTGCAAACAGAGAAAGGGAAGTCTCTCCCCGAAGCCTCAGGAGCAGAGGATTAAAGCTCCACAGTCAACTTGATGTACCTGCATCTGTGGAATACCTGAATAGACAATGAATCATCCCAAAATTGAGGAGGTGGACTTTGGGAGCAACTGTAGACTTGGGGTGTGCTGTATGCGACTACTAGTTTATGATTTTAATGTGTATCCTAGTACAGTTTTAGCCCTTGGTATCATTGGTGGATTTGTTTATTGGTTTGGTTGCTCTCTTCTTTTTTTCCGTGTATTACTTTTTTATTATTTTTAATTTTTTTATTTTAATAATATTTTTAATTTTTTATTTTAATAACTCTAATATATTTTATTTATATTTTCTTTCTTCTTTATGTCCCTTTTCTTCTTTTGAGCCGTGTGGCTGGCAGGGTCTTGGTGCCCCAGCCGGGTGTCAGGCCTGAGCCTCTGAGGTGGGAGGGCCGAGTTCAAAACATTGGACCTCCAGCGACCACCCGGCCCCACGTAATATCAATCAGTGAGAGCTCTCCCAGAGATCTCTGACTCCCTGCTAAGACCCAGCTCCACTCAACGAGCAGCAAGCTCCAGGGCTGCACGCCCCATGCCAAACATCTAGCAAGATAGGACCACAACCCCACCCATTAGCAGAGAGGCTGCCTAAAATCATAATACGTTCACAGACACCTCAAAACACACCACCAGATGCGGCCCCGCCCACCAGAAAGACAAGATCCAGCCTCATCCACCAGAACACAGGCACCAGTCCCCTCCACCGCGAAGCCTACACAACCCACTGAACCAACCTTACCCACTGGGGGCAGACACCAGAAGCAATGGGAACTATGAACCTGCAGCCTGAGAAAAGGAGACCCCAAACACAGTAAGATAAGCAAAATGAGAAGACAGAGACATACACAGCAGATGAAGGAGCAAAGTAAAACCCCACCAGACCAAACAAATGAAGAGGGAATAGGCAGTCAACCTGACAAAGAACTCAGAGGAATGACAGTAAAGACGATCCGAGATCTTGGAAATAGAATGGAGAATATACAAGAAACCTTTAACAAGGACCTAGGAGAACTAAAGTGCAAGCAAACAATGATGAACAACACAATAAATGAAACTGAAAATTCTCTAGAAGGAATCAATAGCAGAATAACTGAGGCAGAAGAACGGAGAAGTGACCTGGAAGATAAAATAGTGGAAATAACTGCCACAGAGCAAAATAAAGAAAAAAGAATGAAAAGAATTGAGGACAGTCTCAGAGACCTCTGGGACAACATTAAACGCAACAACATTCGAATTATACGGGTCCCAGAACAAGAAGAGAAAAAGAAAGGGACTGAGAAAATATTTGAAGAGATTATAGTTGAAAACGTCCCTAATATGGGAAAGGAAATAGTCAAGTCCAGGGAGCGCAGAGAGTCCCAGATAGGATAAATCCAAGGAGAAAAAACGCCAAGACACATATTAATCAAACTATCAAAAAAGAAATACAAAGAAAAAAATATTAAAACAGCAAGGGAAAAGCAGCAAATAACATACAAGGGAATCCCTGTCAGGTTAACAGCTGACCTTTCAGCAGAAACTCTGCAAGGCAGAAGGGAGTGGCAGGACATATTTAAAGTGATGAAAGGGAAAAAACTACAATTGCGATTACTCTACCCAGCAAGGATCTCATTCAGATTCGACGGAGAAATTAAAACCTTTACAGACAAGCAAAAGCTAAGAGAATTCAGCACCACCAAACCAGTTTTACAACGAATGATAAGGGAACTTCTCTAGGCAGGAAACACAAGAGAAGGAAAAGACCCACAATAACAAACCCAAAACAATTAAGAAAATGGTAACAGGAACACACATATCGATCAGTACCTTAAATGTAAATGGATTAAATGCTCTAATCAAAAGACACAGACTGGCTGAATGGATACAAAAACAAGACCCATATATATGCTGTCTTTACAAGAGACCCGCTTCAGACCTAGGGACACAGACAGACTGAAAGTGAGGGGATGGAAAAAGATATTCCACGCAAATGGAAAGCAAAAGAAAGCTGGAGTAGGAATTCTCATGTCACACAAAATAGACTTTAAAATAAAGACTATTTTTCTTTCAGTAAAGTTACATGTACCTTTATTATATTAATATATACACTACCAAATGTAAAATAAAGACGATTACCAGAGACAAAGAAGAACACTACCTAGTGATCAATCCAAGAGGAAGATATAACAGTTGTAAATATTTACACACCCAACATAGGAGCCCCTCAAAACCTAAGGCAAACGTTAACAGCCATGAAAGGGGAAATTGACAGTAACAGAGGACAGGCATCTGTGTTCCTCCCAATCCCCCTAGTCTGTTCTAATGGCAGGTAACTAAGATCACTGGGGCACAAGACCATCTGATCTAGAACATTTAGGAGGCTCCTTTTGTCTCTATTAGGGATCTTTACCAGCATGCATCTCTGAAAAAGGAATTTTTTTAGGCAGAAAACACTCATTGGAAATACAGTTCAGCCAGTTGGCCTATTATATGCTATAGTATTTTCTTACAGGGAAACAGGCAAAGAGTACCTGAAATGCTCACCAAGCAATAAAATAAGACTTCCACTATCTATCTGATTGAAACTTTGTATTTTCGTAAAACTGTACAGCCCAGGAGACCTGTGAGGACAAATACAAACTATGAATGACGGGCTTAATTCTCCTCCATTAAATAATAAGGAGAGAGGTTTCCACCTCTGCCTTTTGCTCAGAGCAATTATTTTAGAAAACTTGTCGTTAAGTACTCTCTCCTCTTTTTGAAATGTGTATAAATCTTTCGGATGGGACTTTTCTCAGCTTTGTGACCCAGAAGTGTCCTTCTCAAGGACCTGGGGACTATCTCTTTGAAACAAAACCAGGAAGGGAGAGGGAGCCCATCTCCCAGGCTCTGTGGGAGGTGAGGGGCTGAGCTTCTGTAGGCTCCTGGCCCCAACCTGCAAACCTACCTCTCGTCACAAAGACAGGAGCGGTTCGTCTTTCCTCTGGACGAAGCTGATTAGCTACCACAGACGGTCCCTGCAATTCGCAGGTCAACTCGGGATGGCTGTGTATGTGTATAGTACACGCTGCTGCCAGGTCTTGCTGAGGCCTAGTCAGTGCTCATCTTGAGAACATTCACAGAAGGAGCTCTAGCTGCCTGGCCACATAAAAGGGTGAGATTTTCCTTCTGTCTTTGCCTCTCTTGGCGAATTCCCTGTGGTGTGCACCACATTCTGATTTAACACTTATCTGATGATAAAACTGCTGTCTTTCTCTTCTGCTTTGTGGAGAGGTTTGCTGGGGGTTGGGAGGAGATTTGTGTTTTAAGTATATTTCCCAAATGAACCTCAAATCCTTTGTGGAATAGGTGAAATACAGAAACATAAGCTACTATATACATAAGCACTGACTATACCTACGTACACTCAGATATTCTTTGTAAGAGTCAAAATCATATTTATTGCTAATTTCCTTTTCATCTACTGCAATGAAAACTATGTTAAATTTTTATAGCATATGCTAGTCATTAAATTTCCACTGGCTATGTCATCTATTCTCTAGGCTACAAAAAAATTATACGGTAATTTATTGACAAATAAAAGTGTGGAGCAAATGTATTACGTATTTGACACTAATGGAACTATTATTCCCTGTTCATCACACAAACGCATCCCAGGAACTCCACCATCTGATTTCTAGGGTTTCCAGGAGCTTATCCCGGTTAGTTACGTTCACAAATTGTGCTTGCATCTGTGCTTTTAATGTAGATTTAGAAAAAAATAGCTCTATTATAAATCTTCAGGGGCTTCCCTGGTGGCGCAGTAACAGTGGTTGGGAGTCCGCCTGCCGATGCAGGGGACGCAGGTTCGTGCCCCAGTCCGGGAGGACTCCACATGCCGCGGAGCAGCTGGGCCCATGAGCCATAGCCGCTGAGCCTGCGCGTCCGGGGCCTGTGCTCCGCAGTGGGAGAGGCCACAACAGTGAGAGGCCCGCGTACCGCAAAAAAAAAAAAAAAACAAAAAAAACTTCAAAACATGGCTTCTTATTTTCTTTGTGTAAAATGCTACCAGCGGGGCTTCCCTGGTGGCTCAGTGGTTGAGAGTCCGCATGCCGATGCAGGGGACGCGGGTTCGTGCCCCAGTCCGGGAAGATCGCGCATGCCGCGGAGCGGCTGGGCCCGCGAGCCATGGCCGCTGAGCCTGCGCGTCCGGAGCCTGTGCCCCGCAACGGGAGAGGCCACAACAGTGAGAGGCCCGCGTACCGCAAACAAACAAACAAAAATGCTACGAGCAAAGGAGAAATACCTTCAAAATGATGGAGTTAATTCATCCATTTGTTCCCTTATTTTAAAATATATATAAAGGTTGCTAGGCATTAGGAATAACAAGAGGAAATGTCTCCTGTCCTCAGAGTGAGCACAGTTCCTTGGGGGAAAATGCAACCTCTAAAGTGTCAACTAAAATTGATGTGATCTATGGGAAGTAGAGGAAGAAACCAGCCTGGTTCAGTGAGGGAAGCCTGTGCAATTTCAGATGGAATAATTTTGAAGTGACCCTAACAGTATGAAGTGGTTTTACTTGAATAAAAGAGAGGGACGACCCTCTCTATTAACATTCTATTTTTACAATACCAACAGAAATGTAAACTAGGTTATTTCTAGTACTGCTCTGACGGACAGTCTTATTCTGAGGGTTCCATATTGACTTGCGCTTCAACTCCTGTCTTCAAGGCTCTCTGCGGAGGGGGCGTGCTCACCGTGCCCGGGGGATGCCCCCAGATGCGGGACCACCCGGCTCTTCCATCTTCCTTGGGAAAGCCTGGCCTTCACCCCAGAATCCCACACTGTTCAGAGACTTTGTGCTCATTAACTTCTTAATCTGGTCCATTCTAATAACGCAAAGCAGTTTTACTTAATTATTATTCTGAAAGTCCAGTTAAGAATTTAATCATTTCTAAGCAAATCACTTAAATACTAGTGGGACTAACCATGGTGCAGCACTTAACGAATTACTTGGTCTCTCTCTGTAGGAATATTATTTAGTCAGAATTGGACATCTCCTTTCTCTCAGCCAGCCCTCCTCTTAAACGACAATGGTTTTAAAATTCCAATTTTATGACGTAGTTTACCACTCTGCACTGGCATTATAAGAGGCATTTTCTAAATTAAGTGTCTGAGGTCTTTTCCATGCCGCTCAACTCGGAAACTCAGAGTTTGAGCTTATGGGTAGATGTACGATTGTATACTGGATATTTTGGAGAGACAGTCCTCCAAGATTTCTACTAAAGTGTACCTGTTTCTTTGGACAACTGGAATTGCCCTCCTCTACTTCTGATAAGTACTACACCCTATTAATTTTATATATTTAAACATTTTTTCCCTCCTATACTGAGTGTTAGCTGGAAGGTAGGAAACTCGCTCCTGATTTAGGAAAAGGAGACATTCTAGTCCTATTCAGTGCTCTATAACTTGTCCTAAAATTTCCATCTCTGTATCTATCTGCCTTTCTAACTACCTACCTATTTATTTTTTTCCTTTTCTTCCTTCTTCTCCTCTTCCTCCTTCTTGTCTCTTTTTCTGTCTCTGTCTTTGTCTTTATCTCAGACACACACACACACACACACACACACACACACACACACACACACTCCTCATGTATATCTGGGGAAGATGCTGATGAGATTGCTATTCTTTACAACCCCTAAGTCTGTAGAGATGTCAATCTTTAAAAGACAGTGTGCGATCTCTCCTTTGAGAACCTGACACCCTTCTGGGAAAGCAGTATACTTGCTGCTTAGTGGTGATGAGATGTCCCAGAAGCTACTAAAACCTGACTCCTGTGTTTTTTCTTGAGAAATTTAATCATCAACACAATTGCTAATTCAAACCCTGTAAGTTGTCCTTCATTTTATGTTACAGGAATGTTTAAAGCCAATAAATTGAAGTCACAGGTGCTCCACTCTCAGAGTTATTAAACATAAAAACTCTTTTATGTCCCTGAAGAGTCTGCTGAATTCATTGTACTAAGTACTTGCTTGCAGTCCTGGAAATGAAGGGCAAAATTGTATCAATTGGTGGGTGTGGATTTGTGGGTCCAAGTCCATTTATCTGGTAGAAAACTGATCCTGTCTTTATTTAAAGTCTTAATATCTTGTTCATCATGTATTCTGCATCACTTCTGAGTTTTTAAAATAGTGCATTAAATATTATTCACCTCGATTACTGAATTTTTTTGGTGCACCCCTAAATTCTGTATCCAATGTAACAGCCTCACTTGCCACCCTGTCCCAGTCCGGCAGGACAACCTGACGTTAGTTTAAGTGCTGAAGTGATTGAGGACTTCACTCTTGCTTTTCTCTTGCTTTGTTTTTTTACATAGTAAGTAGTGTTAAGGGTATGAACACGATAAATCGCCACTAACAGAGAAATATCGATAGAGACATAAAATGTGTCCTTGCTTTTATGTGCAAAATATCCAAACCCTGGATGGGTATATTCTGGTCCATCTCAGTTTTTTGGTGTACATTTAAGTTTAACCACGTTAAAAATACTGATAAAAAGTGGCAAGTTGTGATAAAATACAAATGAAGTGAGTCAATGCATTAAGGGCATATTCCAGCTTTATCGCACTCTATCCACATGATCCCAACACCTTTAAACCTCAGCCATGCCATCCCCTTGTGGGGACAATACATATCAATTTTGTGAAGAAGGTTTTCATCCACGATAAAATAAAAGCAAGCGTAATGAGGTAGGAAGTGTGGACTAGGTTATATTTAAGAAGAGAATATGAGTACGTTACAATCTGTGATGTACAAAGTTCTATAGGTATTAGTCATTCGTTTTTCAGTTTTCACACCAGAGGTAAAACCTGGAGGCGGCGGCTGTGCCCCCGTCAGGAGTGTGGCGTGTGGACTCTACTCTCTGAATTACTCCAAGCCCACTCAGCCTGGTCACCCAAGGATCCCCGCATGAGACCACCTGCTTGCTTTTTGTTTCTTGTCTCCATGGCTCAGTGCTTTACTGCCAGAGAGACATGGGATTCCTCCTTTTCTTTTTCTGCTTCACGGAGACAATTGCCAGTGACAGAAACCCAGGAAAACTTAGCACAAAGCACAAAACCGAGTCTAAAACTCCCAGAGGGGAACTTTCTAAAAGGCCATTAAGTTTCCTAAATGATAACGTAAGTGTGAAAAACCTCATAGGTTGGTGCTTTCCGTTTCCTGACATGTAAAAATGGTAATAATCATCACAGCCAGTGAACGACACTGACAAATGACACTCCTATAGTCTCTCTTAGTTCTAAGCTCATTCACATGTGTCGTTTCATCTTTGTCCTCGCAAGGAACTTGTCAGATTTCCATCTCAACGTCCTCATGCGAGTGAGGATAATGTCAAAAAACTTACAGAGAGACTGTGACTTACTCGAGATCACCAAAAAGAAATCTGAATTTAAGGTTCCTGTATCTTAGTCCTTTTCTATTGCAACCACGCCTCGCTGTTTTACTTAAAATTACGTTCATTTAAATAACTGCTTCAGTAAAATGAAATGTTACAAGACTAGGAACCTTTGTAGGCCAGGTTAGACAGTGCTCTAAACACTTAACCTACGTTATGGTTTGGTCTGACCATTACAAATTCCGTACACTGCGGGCTTCGTTCTGGAGGTGTAACTTACACACAGCTTACATTAGCGTCAGGGGTACACGGTAATGCCTCGACATCGGTATACACTGTGAAATCACCACCAGAATAAGCCTAGTTAAAGTCTGTCACGACACACAGGTGCACTTTTCTTCCTGCAGTGAGACCGTGTTTCATTCAGTGTTACTGAGAAGTAACTGACGTCCGCCACTGCGTTAAGTCTACGGTGTGCGCAGCACATGGTTTGATTTAATGGTGAGAACCGCCCCGTAGAGTTCCAATACTACGCAGCACAGTATTGCTAGCCGTGGTCACTGTGCGGGACATCACATCCCAGGGCTTCTTTCTGTCACAACTAGAAGTTTGCACCTTCCGACCCCTTTTCCCCTATCTCCTCCACGCCCCGCCCCCACCTCTGGCGACCACCACTCCGTTCTCTGCATCTAGGAGCTGGTTTTCTGTCTGTCTGTGGCCTGGATCCCACGGAGAAGAGAGGCCGTGTGCTCTTTGTCTTCGTCTGGCTACTTTCACTCACCCTACGGCCCTCCAGGTCCATCCGCCGTCACACGTGGCGGCACGCCCTCCTTTTTCACGGCTGAGTGGCACCCATCGTGCGCGCGTGAGCGCCCCTCCTCTGTATCCGCTCTCCGCTCACGGACCCGCAGGGGCCCCCGCCGCGCCTACTGCGAAGAGCGCTGGGGTGAATGCGCCGCTGCAGACACCTGGCTGAGTCGGTGCTGACCCTGAGGGTTTGCCCAGCCCCGTCAGTGGCCCCAGGGGCACGGTCTCGTGAGCACCAGACTCCGGCTGACCCTCAGGCGCAAGCTCTGCACGGAGGCAAATGTAGGCAGTCCTGTGGGACCTCAAGCCTCAGCCCCTTCGGCCACCAGGGTCCGGCCGTGTCCCCCGGTGGCAGTTAAAACTGGGGCCACAGCCACTGACGTAAATCCGGGGTCACCGACGTAAATCCGGGGGTCAGCGACGAAAATCCAGGTTCAGCGATGTAAACCCGCGGTCAGCCACATAAATCCGGGGCCTCAGGCATAAAACCGGGGTCAGTGACGTAAATCCGGGGGTCACTGACATAAAACTGAGGTCACTGACGTAAAACCGGGCCTCCAGAGGTAAAGCCGGGGCCTCAGCCGTAAAGCCGGCGCCACGGACATAAAACTGGGGTCGCTGACGTAAAACGGGGCCTCAGATGTAAAACCAGGGCCTCAGGCGTGAAGCCAGGGCTGCAGACGCCTGTCAAGCCCAGGCGGAGTCCCTGGTGTGCTGGGCGGCGCGGGGGCCGCAGGAGGCCCGGCTCTGACCCCGAGGACACCAGGCCGCCCTGTGCGCCTCAGGCCACAGCCCTGCCCCTCCGGCGTCTCCGGGTCCCCATCGCCCCGCAGCAGCCAGGCGGTGAGTCCCCGGGCCTCTGAGAGCGGCTTCCGGGGGCCTTGTGGGCCCGGCCCTGGCGGTTCTCAGAGCCAGGGGTTCCGGGGCTGCACGCGGGAGGAGGTCTTAGAAGTCGGGGTGCCGCGTGTGGGGTTCAAACCCTGCTCTTCAGGGAGCAGCCCAGGGTTATGGAGAGCCCGCGTCCCAGAGTAGGCATCGCTCAGCCGGGTTTCGGGGGTTTTCAGAGGAAGTGGTTCCAAGTGTAGCTGTAGATCCCGTATTTGCGGGGTGCAGGGGAGCGAGTTCAGCATCCTCCTCGGTCCCCATCCTGAACGTGAACCCTGTGGTTCTCATTTACCCGACATTACAGATCAGGAAACCGAAGCCCAGAGAAATTCCGATTTTCGCTCGTAGTCACTCACGGTGAACAGGGACTCGTGGACTCAAGAGTCAGGCAGCCCAGGACCCCATGCCATCCTGCCTCCCAGGAAGCTGCGCAGACACTCACTGCTTCGATGCAGTGCGACTGCATTCCTGCTCATGCACCGGTCTGCACAGGGGCTTGCGCAAAAAACCACAGACTGGGTGGGTGGTTTCCAGGCCAGAGGCGTGTTTCCTCGTAGTTCTGGGAGCTGGAAAGCTACGATGGAGGTGTTGGCTATTGTGGCTTGTGATGAGGGGCCCCTTCCTGGCTTGTAGGTGGGTGGCTGCCTGCCTACTGCTCACGCGGCCTTTTCCAAGCGCAGAAGAACGGAGAGAGGGGTGTCTCTCCTCCGCCTCTTACCGTCTTAGGGCCCCACCCTTACGAGTTCCTTTAATCATAATCACCTCCTACGAGCCCTGTCTTCAGACACTGTTGCCTTGGGTGTTAGGGCTGCAACATAAGAGTTTTCGGGGGACACAGTTCCGTCCAGGGCATATTAGCAAGCACAAAAATAAATGATTACTAGATATTTGGAACCCTTTGCAATTCTGTGCCTTATGTTTCTGAGGGGCTGCACTGTCTTCCTTTCCGTATTGCATATTAATTTCTCATTGCTTCTGTAACAAACTACCACAAATTCGGTGGCTTAAAACAACGTAAATTTATTATCCTGCAGTTTTAGGGATCAGAGGTCTGGAGTCAAGGTGTTGGCAGGACTTTGTTCCCTCAGGAAGCTTCAGAGAGCGTGCGCTTCCTTGCCTTTTCCGGCTTCTGGAGCCGCCCTGCATTCCTTATCCCGTGGCCCCTTGCCCCACGCAGTGTCTTCCCCACACTGCGTCTCTCTGACAGTCCTCTTCTGTAGTCGGATCTCCCTTTGCCCTGAAGGACAGTTGCCATTCTGCTGGGTCTGCCTGACTAATCCAGGGCTCTGCCATCTCAATATCCTTAACTTAGTCACATCTTCACTTTTACCACGTAACATAATGTATTCACCGGTTCCAGGGATTTGGATGTCCGTGTCTTTGGGGGGCCATTACTTCGCCTGCCACGTGGTGAGTACTACATTGAAGCAAACTGCTTTCTAATATCATTATGCTATGCTAATCGATAAATTACTAACTTAATATTCTAAAGTTAGAGTCACATATGTTTCAGCTTACTAAAGTGGCAAATGGTAGGCACACCTTGGAAGACACACTTACAAGGAGATATTTCAGTTTCTCATATAATTAGCCTATTTTCCTTGGAAATCAAATCAGGACTTGCCAGTTGTTGAAATGGGCTATCACCAGAATCATTTACTTTCTCAATAATTTAAAAGTATGTGGTGAACTAACATGTGCTTAAAGATCCTGAGTCTGAGTAAACAATTTGTTAAGATCCCTTCTAAAATTCTTCTCATGGTTTGTTGAGGATACAGATAGATGGTCAGTTACTTTCTGCAGCATTTCTCCTCTGATATGGGATATACTTGGGAAGCATCTCTTAGGGTTAATGTTGAAAGTGTTGCTTATTTATTCTAAGTATTCTGCACCTATTTCTAACAAAACACTTTCCTTTGAATTCTGTGTCAGTTTTATCTTCTTCAGTGTACTTGAAAATTGCCAGGTAAGTCCAGCAACTTCATCAGCCTTCATCCTCCTCCTTAAGAGTAACGAAAGGAAGGATTCTTACTTAATTTGGGGAGTACCCTTCGGGGAATTTCATTGGCTAGGTTATTATGTAAGTGGATGAAAGATACTACATGAAGATTGGCCACTGCCCAACTAGAGGAAAGAAAAGAGTTCATCGTAAGCCTGCCTTAAGGCCTTCACAAGAAAACTACTAGGTACCTATAACCATAGAGAGTGAGTCATGTCAGAGAATCTCATAGCTGAGATTCGTTTGTTTGTTTGTTTGTTTTCCTTGAAATCTGCACTCCCTGCCCGCAGAGGGAAGTCTGTACTTGTCGGTGAGGCATCAGGGTCGTTCTCAGTAGGTTTTCAAAATATATTGGATTTAGGAGCCGAATCACTTGCCTCCTCCCCATGCCCCCAGCGCCCCTCACCCCTGCTCCAGAGTCTTCTCGGTGCCTTCCTGATATTCAGCACTTAGCCCCTCTCTTGATTTTTAGGAAAACTCTAGGTTAGTTCTAAACCCCAAATGTTTAAACCGAGCCTCCTCCGTCTAGCTCACCCCCAGACATCCTACAGATGGTTTTGTTTTGCTTTTGGTCCCAAGTCTGTGGTCCTTGGACACGTGCTCTTGGTGACCAGTTATCTGGTCCTTCATGTTTCAAGCTCCATTAATATCTCATTTCCAGAAAGCGCCATTCATAACTAGGTGTCATAAATGATTAACTCCAACAGATAGTCATGGCTATCTGATACATACATAATTTTTTTTTAACATCCTGAATCTCATTCTGATGAAGTACAGTAAATAATTCAGCTCCCATGGTCGAACGTTGAGAGTGAGCTCAGTTAGATGAATGAAGCTTGAAGATAAATACAATTCCATTAACAGAAGTTTATAATAATGATTTATCTAAACGTCTATTTGAAACGAAACAAAAAGCACTTGGGGTGGTGTCAGCAGGAAGTGCATATAGAATCGCAAAGTCAGTTCTGGGCCCCTCGTCTCTTAAACACGTGCAGCCCATCGACAGAAGCAGGAATGTAGAGATATCCACGTTCCTTTCTCGATCCTACTCTGAAGTCAGCAGGGTGGGATGCATGGCAGAAATTTTGAGGATGCTTTAAATGTTGAGTAATCTCCGTACATCTCATGTCTTCTTGGTCTTTGTCATTTGTTCTCAAAATGACAACATTTGTTCTCATTTGCACCAAAATACGTAATTCTGGTAAATTGTGATGTACAGTTGATGCTCGTTAAGCACCATAGGATTGATTGTAGGGTTACAAATCAGTTTTGGATTAGGCAAATTCCTATACAGGGATTCTGCAGGTAGTGAGCATCAACTGTGATTGGTGAATCTCTATGACCACGTTTTCTCTTTGCTCTTGTGTGTGCTTATACGCTCATTTATATGAGGGTTTATCATTGACTATTAGGGAATGATAACGGTGCTGAAAAACATGGATGTGGAACTTGGAAGGCATCCACATGACACAAGAAGTCATTCAGACCCAACTATTAGAAAGAGTGAGTGGGCTCTCAGCAGAATGGCGAGAAATAAAATGAAAAATTGCACTTGCTGCAAAATATAACTACCGGTCATTTATCAGACACTACGAGTGTGATGTGACAGTGTCACGAGTAACCTGGGTTAAAGAGACGATGAGCGACCTGGGTAGCTAGTGCATCTCAGATAAGCAAACTTTGGAGATTAAACAACAACCATGTTTTGGTTGTAGCTCATGACTTCGCGGGTTAGGTATTTGGAGAGAACTCAGCTGGGCCTTTGTGCTCCACTTGGCGCTGAGGGAGGTCTCGCAGCAGTGTGCAGATGGCAGATGGGGTCTGGAGGGTCCAGGGGGCTTCCACTCACAAGTCGGTTGCCCTGGTAAGTGGATGGAAATCTGGATTCAGCTGGTAATGCCCACCTGAGAAGATTCCAAGAGGCCCCAAGGATTCCAGGATTCCAGATGCTGTCAGATTTCTGTGATGTAGACTTGGAGACCCAGAATGTCCCTTCAGTTGGTCAAGCAGCTCAGCGCAGAGAGGAATGTAGCACGCTCTTTCTCTCTCTCTCTCGCTCTCTCTCTCAGTTGCAGAAAAGGCAAAAAGTGCACCCCGTGAAGTTATCCTTTCTACCCTTCAAAGTACCTGTAGTGAACATGCTGTACTTCTGTTGACTTCTACACCCCAAACCAATTAGTGGCAATACATTTACTTTAATGTATTTTAAAAATATCTTCTTAAATCAGGCTTGTTTGCTCATTAATATTTATTTTCTTAATCTAATCACCTAGGGTGAAAATAGAAACTATAAAAAGAAAGGAAATGTAGCTTGTGATGTGCAAATAATAGTATCATTTCCTTAGAAAAGTCCAGAAAGAACAAATAAAAGTTAGCCTCAGTATCAATTAGAGAAGAAAGAAATTTAATTCATGCATGTTAATTGTTTATCACCATTGTAATTGGTAAAGTTAGTTGAATTTCAATACTTTATTTATTGATAGAAAGATGAAAGTCAGAAGGTAGAAACATTTGGAACAGGGTTTTTTCATTTTTCATTTTTTAAACTCCTACTACTGACTGAGGCTATTAAGGGCTTAAAAAAAACCTAAGCTTATAAATGGAGTGGATTTTCCTGTGTACTAATTTTTAAAAAATATTTGGTGTCATACAGTTTTTATAAACTACCTTTATAGTAGTGCTAACAAGTCAATAGCTGGAGTCTTTAGTAGTTAGATCCCATATATTCTGTTGAATTTAAAGTTGTCAGTGTAAGAAAGTTATGTGTTGTAGTGACAGTGAATTAACTGTGGGGATTCTCAGATCTTTTAGGTGGTTTTCAGGCATGGAGACACAAATAATATATTAAGTAAACGAAAAAACAGGAGGTTAAGTTAAATGACAGAGAACTAAGCCAGTAAAATCAAGTTTCCCTGCAGAAGAGTGTGCTCAGCAGCCAGCCAGGAGAATCTGTGAATAGGAAACACATGCACAAGCTTTTCCGTCACCATCGAGGCCCCTCCCCTCGGTAGATGTCGGTTATGTGGGATCCTTCAGTTTTAAACCCAGGAATAAGCTGTAATAAAACATTAATGAAAACCAGTTTGATAAAACAGTAGAGAATTATTATTTGGTTTCTATCATGACAACTTCTCTTACCACAGCAGCGTCTCATATCTTTTGTCTTTATAAAGTTTTGCATGTGTGTAAAAGTAACCCACGCTTATCATAAAATGTAAATGTTGTAAACGTCTGTAACACAGCCAAGTGGAAGCACCACGTGACACTACAAACAGAGGAGTCCCGTCGTCAGTAGTTTGTACCAGGCTCGCGTTTAGTTCCTTTTGTAACGACAGTCGTCCCCAGAGTCAGCCAGGGATCCAGGGTAGAGAAAGGAGGGAGAGCAGCCCTGGAAGAAGGGGACCTGAGTTCCACTTGACTCTCTGTCTTATACCTGCTGTAAGTATGTGGTGATTTCCTGTAAAATGTACTTAGCAGCACCTGAAGTGATGATTCTCAAGTCCTGATCAAGGTCCTTTAACCTCTGAAGAGTCAAAGAGGCCCAGTGAATGGTCTCACCACCCAATACTTTCTCCACATAGCAGAGAGAGACCTCTGAGGACCACTTCAGCTGCCAGCAGACAAGATGCAGAAGACTTTTAACAGACTGACTGAGACACCACCATTGTCCAGTGGTGGCAGCAAGATTTTCTGTGTAGAAGGGTTTAGGGTTGGTATTCTAGCTGGAGCATAGGGGCCAAGGGATGTGAATCAAGCCGCTTCTTCTCAGCAGATCCATTTATTTCACGTAACTGAAGTGTTCATTGCACATAACTTCTAAGGAGTTGATGGAATTACAGGAGGAAGGACCCCATACCCACCCACACCCATCTACAGCTGTAGAATCTAAAGACCTAAAGTAGAGATATATATTTTAAATTTGAGATGAGGCATATTAGTGTATACACAGGATATTCAGTACAGATTGAACATTGTTTTGGTGTGAGTAATGCTATCCACATGGGGCTCTGGGAAATTTTGAGCACAGGGGTATTTGAAGTGAACGGGACCACGCTACCAGAGCAGACAAACCCATTACATTTCCCACTGTGTCCTTTCTACTGTGTAATTCACCTTTCTTTTCTTTCTTAGAAAAAAAGGCAAGGTTGTTAAATTTTATTTTCATCATCAAACACAAGTTAGTTCCATTGGCCTAGAATAAGTGACATCTCAGATAGGTAGGGAGAAGTTATTTGTTCAACCACTATGCTTAAAATGTAAAGTCCTGTGTTTCTATAGGAAAAAGAATTAAGTCAGGCTCCAGAATTGGGACTTAGTTTCTCACCGATCAGTAGGAAACCACATAGGTGGGATCATACTTCAGCTCGTGAACACTTAGAGTCAAACATCATTTCAGAGCTGGGACTTTTTTTTTTCCATATGTGGGACTAATTAGTATATGGGACTAATTTCCATATACTGTCAAGGGCATTGGTGTGTAAAAACTTGGGAAGTATTGGTAGCTGCATGCATTCTGATAAGGTGGGATTGCGGGCAGTGGGAAAGAGAAAGGCTGAGAAGAAGGTAAGCAGGAGTAAATCACAGAGGGTTTCATAGGTTTCAAGAGTTTCTATTAGAGTCTGTGGACAGCGATTCAGAAATTGTGCTGTGTTTAGGAATCAGCTTGTTAATTAAATGGTGCCTCCAGGGTTTCCCTTTAAAAAGTCTAATGAAGTCGATCTGGGTAAGACCCAGAAATGGCTTCGTACTCTTTGAAGGATATATGTTAGTGGAAAGGAGCTAAAAGTTGTACAATCCAGGTCACATAATTTTACATGTTACGTAGCAGAGGGCTGATCCAGTGAAAATATAGATGAAGGCACAATTATATAAGATTTGCCTGTGATAATGTCTGTCAGAAAACAGTGTTCCATGGGTGTCTTGCATCTCTGCACTTCTTGTGAGCAGAAATACCAAGTGCCTTTTTTCTGCTCTATTTTTAAGGAAATTTCTGTAGAGAACATCCTTGGAAAATAGATGCGGTGTCTCCTTCCAGAGTAGAAGGCAGGTTTTCCTGCTGTGGAGTGCAGTAAAGAGAAAGTGTCCCTTGAGATGCTGAGCAGGTCTGCTTGCAGGTTGGGGTTTCCTAACTGTAATACATGCCCACCGTGCATGCCGCAACTGCCTGAGCCGCCTCCGCCCCCAGGAACATGCCATGCATGCTACTGCACCAGCTAACTGTAGCTTGCAGCTAGGATAAAATCTTTGAAACGTCACAGTACTTGACATGTGCTGCTGCGTTTTCATCCTACTCGTAGTTTGTTGAGCTTCTTTGATCTTTACGTTAATTTTTAAATTAATTTGAGAAGACTTGGGCCATTACTACAAAATAGTTTTCTGCTCCTTCCTGCCCTCTTCTTCTGAAACTCCTATTTCACTTATATTGGAGGGCTTGGCACTGAGGCTCTGGTTGTGTTTCTTTTTCCTTCAATATTTGTTTTCCTTTTTTAAAATTTTGACTGGATAACTTCTGTTATCTACTTTCAAGTTCACTGCTTATTTCTTACACCGTCTAAACATCTGACGTTAAGCCCATCCAATAATTTTTTCATTTCGGTTGTTGTACTTCCAACACTAGAATTTCCCTTTGGCTGTTTCTTCTGCTTTCCATTTCTCCCTTGATATTTCTTATTTGTAGAATCATTGTTAGTTTATAGTCCGTTAATATTCAGAACATATTTATAATTGCTGTTTTGACATTTCTTTATACTAAATCCAACACCTAGTCCCACGCAGTCAGTTCCTATTGACTGCTTCGTTTTTATTTTTATTTTTTCCAATATAGCTCACACTTTCCTGATGCTGTAGCTTGTAAATTTTGGTTGAAAACTGACATTCAAGATGAAGTACAGCAAGGACTCTAGATTTTCTCCCATAAAGGCTGCTGAATTTTTTTTTGTAACTTCCCTGAACTTCAGCTACAAAATTAGCGTCTCTCCTGATGTGCAGCTCTTGCCGTGTCCGTTGATTTTATTTATTTGCCCATCTGTTTACTTATTGAGTTTTGCCGACGTCCTTAGAGGTGGTTTCTATCTCTGCGTAGTTCAGTGATCAGTTCCAGTGGTTGGGACAGGAGTTGTGATCAGGCAGCTTTATTTCATAAGGCTTCTAACTTCCGCCAACTGACTTGTCTGTGGGTTGAGAAATATATTCAGATGTGTGGCCGATGCTCAAGTCTCTCTTGGCTTTCACTTATCACAGTGTCTTGGGTCTGCCTCAGGCTTGCATAGGACAGTAGTCAGGAAGAGGTGTGGACAGCATATCTCAGTGCATCTATGGTTTTCCTCCTTCTAGGGTCTTCCTATTAAATCTCTGACTGGATGGCCACTCACCCTGAATACGTAACAGCCAACTTGAGCTACGAAATCTATGTGATTCTCCCCATCTGCTCTGAACTAAATCTGCCACTTTTAGCCAACAAAGCCATGGTTTATGAGTGACCTTTGCCCTGACTCAGTGAGCCACTTCTGGCCCTAAAGCTAGTCCAGTAGCTAGTCCATCCTTCTTTGTTGAATCATTGTTAGTTAGTATATCGTCCTTTAATAGTCTGATGGACTAGCTAGGAATTCTAGGCCATCCAGACTAAGCAGAGAATGCTATGACGGTTGAGCAGGAAAGATACAGACTCACGGACAAAACTTGCCCAAAATTGTAACAGTTTTTTGTTTTTTTTTTAAGAATTAACGCTTCCCAATTTGTTGTCATCTGCATTGGTCGAATGTTAAGGAAACTGAAATAGTTGTTTTTCACATTTTGTCTAGGAATCTACCTGTTTTCTACAAAGGGGAACCAACTAAATTTATTATAACAGCCCAACCAGCAGTGGGCTCACTTATAAAATACCAAGTTAAAGATGTTCAACTGTCATTTTGTAAAAGACTGAGTGAAATTTAGGCAGTCTACATAATTTTAAGAAATTCCATATGTTACCTAACAGTGTAATAGCTGGATCACATGAGAAGTACACTTTAAAATTTTTATTTTTAACTGACAAAGTATTTCTCAGATTGGCTGCATCGTTTTACATTCCCACCAGCAACATATGAGGTTTCCCACATTCTCACCACCCCTTGGTGTTTTCAAACCTGTTTAGTCATTATAGTGGGTATGAAAAGTTCCTCCAAGAAAAACAGGGTAATTGTAGAAACCATCTTATCTGTGTCACCTCTCTCAAGAATCAGAGTCCTGATAGAGATGTTTTCCACTGTATGAAACTGATTTTCATGTATTTTTATGGGTTTTCCAGCTGTTTACAGCAGGAGGGTAAGTTTCATTCCAGTTACTCCACTGGGGCTGATAGCAGAGACTCATAGCTAGAATTTGAACTAAGATTCCCTGGTTCTTTTGGTAGCTTTTCATTTCATTTGTAGGTAATAATACTTAGGAAGCAATAAGCATGCCAGTTACCTTTTGGACTGTGTCAGAGGTGGTTTGTCTAATTGATTGTTTCTACATCATTAGATACAGGCTAACCATGTCTTGTGTTTATTTACTGAGTCTATTATGTTTTATATGGGGTTTTGTTTGTTTGTTTGTATGTCTATGTGGTCCATTTCTTTGCTCCCTTTTTTGAATTTATTTCGCTGTCTTGAGTGTTAGGAGGTCTCCAAACACAGCCTCCACACAGTTCTGCCCCTCTCCTTGTACAAAGACCACTCCTCCCACCAGTAGAGCTTGTGTTCCTTCCCCTAGCAATGTGGCTGAGTATTAAACCACAGTGACTGGGGGTGGATTCTTACGCAGCAATATATAACCCCAAATTTCAGGAATATTTGTATTTTGTTTTCATGTGGACCTTTATATGTTTATAATGTCCTTATTCTCATTTATCCTTTCTTAGTTTTCTACTCATTTATTTATTACCTTTAATTTTCTGACTCCCACCTATTATATTCCCCCCACCCCAAAGACACTCTGTTTCCTGTCTTTCTCTTGAGGATTCTTTTCATTTACAGTTGTGTTATTTCTAAATTGTAAGGACACTTAAGATTATTATACTGTTTTCCTATCCTCATTGCACTTTTCTTTAGTTATATTTTCAATTTAAATATGTTTAGTCCTTGACTAGTTCCTTAACTGGTCCGGTTTGCACCTAATCATCCCATTTCTTGCTGTGTGTAGGACAAGTCAGCGTTCAACTTCTGACAGAAATTCACAGGTATCCTTGACACCACTGATTCAGTAACACATAATATATTCCACTTTTTTTTTTTTTTGCAGAATAACTGGTGATGAATCAGTAGTCACAGGTGTTCCAACACCTTACGTTTTCAAAGACATTTTATACATTTTTGTAAGACTTTTTATGTTCTACATAAATTTTCACCACCATCCTTTGTAATACACAGATTCAACTTTGCATTGTACTGAATCATTGTTTCCTCAACTTCTTTGAAAATAATGTCGACTGTAGTTATATAATAGGCTCTTCATAGACGCTACTTTTTCAGTCATTTCAACCTTGGCATTGACTCCTGGAATAAACAACAAGGTAGTATTGGTAACATCCATTGACTCATAAAGGGCCAAGAAAGTCACTTGAAATTATTTGTCTTGGTATTTATTGACTAATGATAATACTTCCAATGTCATTAACTCATCAAACAACTGTTCTCACCAAAAGACTAATAGTCTTTAAAAAGGCCACTTTACACACATTGCTTCAACTGCTGCAGTCAAATGTAATTATTGATAATTCATCATGGGGACCCTGCTTTCCCTGCTTGACTGGAAAGAGAATCACTCAGAAAATTACTTTATTGCAGCCTTAATTTATTATTATTTTGTATTTGTGAAGGAATTCTGTCCTGATGTTAGACTGCTTTATACATTTAGTAATTTTTCTGAATGCTGCTTTTCTGTGAGGTGGAAAGAGTGGGTTGAATGTATAATCTGATAATGTTGGTGTATATTGTATTATTTTAGCCCAAGTATAGTGTCATTACATAATAAACACAATGTTTACCATCTATTTTATTAAGAAAATAGTGCATACTCCATAATGCCTGAAAAATCATGAGAATCAAAGTTTACTTTTTTCTTCTTTTCTTCCTTTGACCTAATGGGACCTTTAGTTTCCCCACTATCTGATGATCTTGTTTGTCACTTTTCAGAGCCCCTTCAGCATAAGAAAGGGATCTAACAATCATTCAGCCTCTTTGATTATGTTGTGTAGCTCTTTTATGTGCGGCTTTCTTAATTCACTTGATTCGTCTGGGACTGGTAGATATCGTGTCTCCTTCTGTTGTTTTGACCACCTCAAAACTTTGTGTTTTCTCTAGTTTTTGCTTCGAGGAAGTTGTGTCTTTCATTTGTGGCACAGGGAGCATTAACCTTTTGTATGTGCTTTGCATACTTTAGATTTTTAAATGTCTCTCTCTGGTCTGGATCTGCCTTGGCTTGAATCAAAAGCATATTCCTTGCGTTGGTTTTTGTTTGCCTTTGTCTATCTTTTCACCTATATCCTTTTTTAAATCACTTTGCTTGAGTGCAGGGAACATTGAGTGGAATTTTGTTGATGACAAAAACGAAAAGCCTTTTTTCTTCTATAAACTTACATTTATTGTTGTGGCAGATATTTAAAATCCGAGTTTTCTTGCTTTAGATGTCTGTGACTCTGTGTGTGTGTGTGTAAAACTGTTGTGGTGCGCCCATCTCCGTGTTAGTGGTGCCAAGGAGAGTCTAGTATTAGGTTCGTACCTGACAAACACTTGATGAGTAGAGGAATGGATGTTTAGGATCACGCATTTTAGTCTCGGGTGAACCCAAGCCTCGCCACTTCCTAGCTATGCAATCTTGAGAAACTCATGGAATCTCTGTTTTTTTAAAATTCATCTGATAAATTGAGACATTACCACCTGCCGCACAGTGTTGTTGAAAAAGTTGCACGCAGTCCTGCTTATAAAATCACGGTGCTGGCATGATTGAAGTGATCGAGAGACAAGATACACAAGTTTCCTCACATCCTGCCGTGTCAGGTCCGACAACCAATGTCGGTGGGATCCAACCCATGTTTTGCTTTAAGTGAAATTCCTTGAAGTACCTAAGCCTTTTAATTTCTTCAAGAAAACCATGACCAAACTCAACTTTGGATTGTTAGACTAAAAGCAGTTTATCAATCCAGTGCCTGAGAGAATGCAGTTGTTTCAAAACAGGAACAGACGGCCTTGTTAAAGCATTCCAAAAATAGTGTTCCAGAGGTGGAAGGAATTGGACACAAAACAGATCCTTGTCCTCGTTGTTGAATTCACCAGTGGTGAGAGGTCGGCTTCCGGGAGTTAGATATTTAATTAGGCCACTGATTCATACCGTGATAATAAAAAAAGTGAATCGTCTTAGTTTCATACTGAGAATAATGATTTTATCTTATCCAACTACATTAAACATCGTGCAGCCAGCGTGTCAATTACAAAGATAGTGTGTATCAGAGAATGAGAGATCTTTCTGGGTATTTTTTAAACTTAGTTAATTGATGTATTTATTTTTGGCTGCGTTGGATCTTCATTGCCGCGTGGGCTTTACTCTAGTTGGGGCGAGCGGGGGCAACTTTTTGTTGTGGTTCGCGGGCTTATTAAGGTGGCTTCTTTTGTTGGGGAGCGCAGGCGGGCTTCAGTAGTTGTGGATCGTGGGCTCTAGAGCACAGGCTCAGTAGTTGTAGCGCACGGGCTTAGTTGCTCTGCGGCATGCGGGATCTTCCCGGACCAGGGCTCGAACCTGTGTGCCCTGCATTGGCAGGCGGATTCTTAACCACTGCGCCACCAAGGAAGTCCCTTTCTGGGTATTCTTTATCATATGAAAATGGAACTTTTTTTTTTAACCTGCTTATTGTCTGTTCTCTGAATAGAATTAAGATCCGTGAGGCCACAACCCATGTCTGTTTTGTTTACTTAAACAGTGCATGGTACACAGTAAATTCAATCAAAGTTTATTTTTAAAACATTTGAATGAATGAAGTCTTTCACCTGAAAAATGAATGGAATATTTGATCTTTGATAGAGATATCCCTGAGGCATGCAGAGGAGAGAAACTGTATTACTCCTTTCTTCCTCAGGTAGGCTAAATTATTTCTGTGAATACAAAGCTGCTACCTTCTTGAGTTATCCACTGCGGTGTGTAGTTTAGAGGAGAGACCCATCTGAAGAGAGTGTTTCAATTATCACCTAACTGGGGAATTTCTTTCACAGCAGGATTAAACTAGATGGGAGAGGTGACATAATAAAGAATGACTGAGAGTTTCTGCATGTTGAATAGTCAGAGGACATTGTCCAGAAGTGCCTGGGTGATGGGAAGAATGAGCTAGACCCCAGGGAGACAAGCGTTCCAGGCAGAGGGAGGAGCACAAGTAAATGTGTGATGTGAAAACAGACTTCTGTTCAGAGTAAAAACTAGCTTACTTGTCTGGGAGTGTAGTGAGTAAAAGAGGAGAGGATTTAAAGATAAGGTAGATTTTATTTACTTAACTTTTATTGTTTTCACTTTTAATCCAGGCGAGGAAGTTTGCTTTTTATCTTAAGCGTTTGGTGTATTTTAAACAGAGTAGTGACACTGTCACCTTCACCTTTAAATGCTTTTTAGAAGATCACTCTGGCTCCTTGTGTGGAGAAAGCATTTTAAAGAGGATGTAAAAAGAGGATTTAGGGGACTGTTACACTCAAGGATTATAAGGATTTGGAGCAGTGTGGAGTTCAAGAAAGTAAGACACATCTGGATGCATTTTGTACATCGAATGGACGGGAATTGAAAATGGTGGATTGAAAATGGTGGATTGAAAATGAGGAACCAAAAATCAGAGCTAATGGTAGAAAGAATTTGGCGCTTCAGCAATTGAATTGCTAAATGGTGACCTTTATAGATCTGGAGAAGAAAGGAAATGGTATAGGATTGAGGATGGGTTGGAATTCAGAGTTTGTTTTGAGATCCTGATGTTGAGATTCCCATTACACAAGTAGGAGGAGATGTCGCGTCTGAACTTAAGGGATTTGTTCCCATATACGTGGTATTTAACAGTATTAAACTGTGCAGTTCCACGGCAGACATTTGTAAGGTAGAAGGGAAAAGGACCCCAAAGAGATCCCTAGGAGTTCTATAACATTTAATTTTTGAGCCACCAGGCAGGGGCTCTTAAAGAAGACGGAGAAGGAGAAAGGAAAGCCAACCAAAAAAAAAGATTCGAAAAGCAGAGAGTGTTTACCCCCGTGGAATGCTGCTCAGCCATCGGTCCTGACATGTCACGTCTGCAAGAGCAAAGCAGTAATCGTTGGATTTGAGGACTAGCAGGGGTGCTGCCCGGGAGCTTGAGAGGTTTAGTGTAGCTGGGATGGTGAGAAGTAAAGCCAGAATTGTGTGGGAGAGTATGGAGTTAGGAAAACAGAGACTGAAGGTAGCCCATTCAGTATGTTTTGATTTGACGGAGAACCAAAGATGTGTCCTCTCGGGAAGAAGCCGTGGTGGTGGTTAGGGCGTTGTTGGACAGGGGGCCTGGCAATTGTGCTGCAGCACTTCAGCCTTCTACCGAAATGGGACCAAGCTCATCCAGAAAGACTCTTGGACGTACCTACAAGTCATGTTTGATAAGGTCACCCTTGACCAGTCAAGTTGACGTGCAAACTAATCAGATCACAGATGTGTTCCTCCATCCATTTTCACTGCCTGCCTTTCCCTTACAAAGCCTAACTTGTATCTAAAGCCATTCTTGAACCCACCTTATCTGACACTCAGACTTCCCCAACCACTAAGCTTCCTACTGGCCATTCAGCTTGAAATCTGCAGACAGGAGATACAGAACCTCTTAAAGCAAGCGGGTCCACCTTTGAGATCCCTGCTGTCAAATTCTTCCTAAGGGATCGTCCCTCAGTAACTCACACTTGTTCTGGTTCTGACTGAATGGTTAGGAATACATGAAATCCCTACTTGATATATCTATCCTTCAAATATTTGAAAACTGCTATCTTACTTTTTGGAGTTAATTTTCTTCACTTTTGTGCATTATGTTTTAACAATACAAATTCTTGCAAGGCTCAGTTCAGCTCTACTGTTCTCTAAGTGTATGGGCTTTGCTGTTGCTGATCTCCTCAGAATGTGTGATGTTCACCACAGAATTTGGACAACAGGAAGGGACCAACTGGTACACATATAGTGGTCCATGACCCCCACCATAATTTCTACACAAAAGTGAAGCCCTAGAAACGGAGGAAATACAGCTCCTAAAGATACTTGTAAGCAATAGACATACTGATTTCTAGAAAGATTTAACATTGCTTTCAGGGTTTAGAAGGCCAAAATAAAGTTTTTTAAACTCTGCAAATAATATGCTGTGGGAATTAAAAAGAAATCCTGAAAATTTGTATGCTTTGAGGAGTCTTATATGATGTAAATGAAATCAGTTCCCGACCAGGCTGGGTTCCACTGCCAGTCATGTTTGCATCCTGCATTGTCCCCAGAGTGTAGCCCAATCTTTGAATTGGGAGACCCTGAGCCTTTGGAAGTGAGAACTGTGTACAGTGACAGCATGTGTGGTGGCACATGGAGGCTCTGTTGACAAGTAGTCAGTTCAGTAGCTATACTTTTGTACATAACCTAAGAGAATCGGTTTGTTAAAAATATATGTATTTCTGTGTCAAACGACATCTTGAGAATAATAAAAATATGTTAGGCAGGCAAAGAAACATAAGGAACAGGCTTGTTCTGTATCTGTAATACGAGTATGGCCCAGGAGGACGTATGACCAGGGACTGGAACTGCTCTAGATGTTATGCTGTAGGACGTATTTTTCTTGGCATGGGAGTGAAAGCTGTGCTAGGTAATACTTAACTCTGACTCATCTTTGCAGTAATTGGAAGATTACTAAGAAGATGTCCATGTGGCGTAAACTTCAGACAAGCGTGTAGGTGAAGCCAGTGACTAACGTTTATAAGTGCACGTGTGGCTGAGAACGCTAGTGGTCTGCATTGGGAGGATTATAGATCTGTAAGAGCTTTGACAGCACAAAACAGTTTCTTCTGGGAATAAACAGTGGGAAAAGTCCCATAGTTTATGCTTTTAAAGAATATAGTAAATGCAAGGGAAACGAGAGGGAACATTAGAAAAATGTATGTTTATATCCAAGCTGCCAATCATTATTGAGTATAATTTTTGCAGTCAAATGTTGTATGTATGTATTTTGGAAACACATAGAAGGTTCATTCTGCTGCCTATGGAGTCCTCTTAACAAATTGCATGTAGAACTTTGGCAGGAATGTTGTACTAAATTGTTCAAGTGGGCAATTCAGTGAAAAAGAATGTGGCCTAATTAACATATTGAGGTATCTTCAACCTTACTAAAATTTACAGAATCGATAACTTAAACAACAATAAAATGGCACCTCTGGAGTATTTTTTTAAATATGGAAAGGTAATATCCTTACTGGGAAGTTGCAGTGAGATGGTCTCTCTTCTACAATCTTAGTGGAAGTGTAAATTGATACTACATTTTAGAAAGCCTTTTGGTAATGTCTAGTAAAATTGTAAATATTATGTGCTTCATAACCTGGCATTTCTTTTGTTTTGTTTTGTTTTGTTTTTTTGCGGTACGCGGGCCTCTCACTGTTGTGGCCACTCCCGTTGCGGAGCGCAGGCTCAGCGGCCATGGCTCACGGGCCTAGCTGCTCCGCGGAATGTGGGATCTTCCCGGACCGGGGCACGAACCCGTGTCCCCTGCATCGGCACGTGGACTCTCAACCACTGCGCCACCAGGGAAGCCCTGGCATTTCTGATTTTAGCAATTTATACTCTAGAAATATTTCCTCAAGTCTAAAAAAATATATACAAGAAGTTAGCACTGTGTATATTAGCGACATGTTAGGAATAACTCGTCAAATATAATAAATTGCTGCATATTTTTATAAGAAACTACTATACCGTGCTTAAAAAGAATGATGGGATAGTTGTATTTCTTAACATGGAATATTGTGCAAGCAGAATAGCCAAAAGAAAGCGACATGTTGCCATACGTGGGACAAAAATTTTAGAATAGCTAAAATAAAACGTCAATTTTTGTACAAGGCATAATTTACTTTTTATAAAAATTTTATAACACTTGTATATTCAGAAGGAAAAATCAAAGAAATATTCAGAATGTCAGGCAGTAGTAATTTATTAGGTACTGCACCAATTTGGGAGACTTCCACTCTTTTAATACGTGAGTGGATTTTGTAATGCTTGAATTTGGATGGTTTTTATACACTCTAATCAGGAGAAATGTAACAATGTTAGAAAACAATAGGAATTAATGGAAGAATAAATTAGTATATTTTTATTTCTATCCAAGTTACCTCTGGGACGGTGTCCACAGCCCTCTGGCTGGTCTGGTGATTCTCCTCCTTCTGATCTTATCTCTCACTTTTCTGTCCATGAATCTTGGTGTTTAGTCAGGCTGCTCTGACCTACTCTGTGTTTAAAAAATCGGATTTGCACAAGCTCCCATCCTTATTTCTGTAGGTGCCAGGCTCTCCTTAACACATGGTATTGACTGAAGGACCAAGGGTGACATAACACTCATCGACATTCGTCCACTGGAATACATTAGCACTGTCACATCACTGACGTAAATTCCTAGGACTCTTACAGACTAAACAACAGCAATTACAACAAGCAGACGGATTTCACAGGCCAGTGTGTGCTCAGATCCATATCTGCTTTGCTGACAGGTCAAAATACTGTTGAGTTTCTATGCTTCCACAAACTGGGAAACTAAAGAGTTTCTCTTTTTTTTATTTTTCATACCACCATGCTTGGTTCACACTTGGTATTCCATGTAACGGATTTATCTTAGAGGTTCCAAATCGAAAAGTCAGTGGAGGGAGGAGAGATACAGAAAGAAGCTACTATTTCTCATTTTGTAATTTAATAAAATATGAGAACAGAACTTCAGTTTTTACTTTGACTCTTTACAAAGCTTTGGGAATAACCACTGTCTACTGCTGCTCTTGGCAAGTAACCCTACAGCGTCCCTGGGCTACCCTACGGCTGCCACAAACAACACTGCTTGCAAAGATCGTATCCACCTTACATCTGGCCCTTCTTTTTGTTCCTGAAAGCTTGTATTCCTGATGTGCTATCCCAAATACATTCTCTTTCTCTACAGATTATTATTGTTATTATTATCATTATTATTATTGCCAAGTCTCTGACATGTCGCTTTGCCATGTAGATTTTGTTTTGTGAAGAGAAATGTGGGAAATGAAACACTCCAAGCAACAGAGACACTTAATTTTCAAGGGCATCTGGAAAATTCACTGAGGTAGGTCATATTTGGGGCCACACAATAAATTTCAATAACTTTAAAGGATTTAAGTCATTCAAATTATGTTTTCTGGTTACAGCAGAACTAAATCAGATATCCAGTAATTTGTAAAGTATGCCAGAATTTGAAGTTAGACAATAAACACCTCAGCAGTACCTGGGTCAAAAGAAATCACAAGACAAATTAGAATATGTTTTGAATTTAACAGAAATGAGCAACAATGTATGAAAATTTGTGGGATGCAATAAAAGCAGAACAGAAGGAAGTGTACAGCTTTCATTTTGCTTTTTTTAATGAGAAAAGAAGGTCTCACATTAGTGAGCTAAGCTTCCTCCAGGAGAAACTAGGGAAGGAATAACAGATGAAATCAAAACCTGGCAGAAGAAAGTAAGTGAAAAAGATATTATAAGAAATCAATGAAAATGAAAACAGAAAACCACCAGAGGAAATCAGTATGCCAAAATCTGGTTTCCTGGAAAGATCAATAAAAATGATAAACGTTCTAATCAGAATGGTCAAGAATAAAAGAGAGAAGACATGAATTACCAATAGCAAGCAAGAAAGATACTATACCACTAACGATTCTACAGATGCTAGGAGGACACAATAAAAGTGTTATGCCAGTGAATTAGATAACATAGGTAAGGTAAAAATAATCCTGAAAAATTACCCAGTCAGTCAAGGGAAAAGGAGATGACCTGACTGACTCTGCCTATTGGAAACATAGATTTCGAAGTTTAAAAAAATTTCCACAAAAATGATACCAGGCACAGAGAGCTACACTATTGTATTCTACCTAACATTTAGGAATGGAAAAATAATAATGGCACCAATCCTAACAAATTCTTCCAAAACTTAGAAAGGGCGGGGGGGACACTTCTAAAGTCAGTTTAAGACCTTTGCCTAATCTGTATTGAAATGTGAAAAGAGACATTTCAAGAAACGAAATTATCTTTATAAACATAGATGTGGATTTGAAATATGGATCAAGGGGCAATAGTGGTTGAATATTAGCTTTCCATAGGTCTCTAGTTCTGAATTAGTTTAGAAGTTTCTCCCCTCTTTCCACTAACACTTAACAGCAACCACAGCATGAGTGTAGAAACAGACAGTGTGTTGGATGTAATCTGGGGTTAGCCATTTGCACATCAGCGTAAAAGAAATGTGTGTGTATGTGTGTACGTGTCCTTAAAGCATACGCTGGCCTCTCTCTGCCCTTCAGTAACTCCATCCTCTGGAAGGTGGAGTGGGTTAGCTGATGGATGCGTTTGGTAGGAATCACTGAGCAGGTACAGCTTGGCTTCATCCTTCCTCCCTCGGGAACCGTCCTGTCCGCAGAAAGCGCGTGCTCTCGTCTGCAGCCCCAAGCTGCACATTGTAGAGAAGTCCACAGCTTTTGGAGGAAGCTCGCCCTGGTCCAGCGCACTGGAAGTAGTGATAAGCCTGCAAGCTTTGAATTCAGTATGAGCACGGATGTCTTTCTAACAGAAGTAACTAAGCCACATTTATGATGATGTTGATTTGTGCACTTCTGTATCTGCATGTTTTATTTTACAGCTTGCTCTGTAACGGGCTCATGAAGAACAGTCCAACTCCTAGGGACCCCTCAGAGACCTCGGCAATGCTGAGAGCAGGAGTGATTTGGGACTAAGGAAGTTTATGGAAGTGTCAGGTGGATGGAGTGTTTATGAGTGATGTTTCCTCAAGAATAAGGAAGATGAGCAATGCTGGCAAGCATGAGGTAAAGAGGATCTAGATACCAGAATCTTGAGGGGGACGTGCTAAGAAGATTCTACTACAAAATGTGTGTGTGCGGGGCGTGGGTGGGGGTGGGGGTGAGGCGGGCGGGCGGTTTGAAAAGCACGCCCTTGGAGTTGAAGTTTGAGAAGAATAGGAGACTCGGAATCAGATGCTAATAAACACAAGAGATCAAGGTCTCTGAATAAGGTTCTCTCTCAGAAAATAGTAAAATAATGCCCGTAGGTGAGTGAAGTTTTGTGTCAGTTCTAAAATGGAATTATCTCCTTGGGACCTTGGCATTAACCTTTCAAATAAGAATACACGGTTATTGTTCACAGCATTGCTTCCATTCTATACTTACTTTTCACAGCTTTGGGACTTCTTTTTTGGTAGCCAGGGAAGTGAATTTAAACAATTTTTCTTTCGTTTTGCTTTTATCCTATTTTGAAAACTGGCTGTGTGTTTATGGCTTAGACTTTCAATCTGTCATTTCTCTTATAAAATTTGTACAGTGACACTGATGCCAGGTGTCAAGTCCAGCCACCTCTAAAATGCCACTGTTCAAACCAGCCATCTTAACACAGGAGCCATAAGACTTTATTGCTCTGGGGGATTAAAAAATATCCTAGAGTCTTGGTGGGGCTTTTGAGGTCTTGCCATGAATTTGTAGTGATAGCCAAAACAAAGCGGGGATATTTCTGAAGAGTGGCACTTTAAAAACTCTTTTCCTTGCTCTGCTCCATTTTGGATAGGCATGGAAATGTTTTCTGGGATGCCTTTTTCCTGATCTTACTGGAAAACCTTTCAGTGTTTTGTTGTGGAATATGATATCCGCTGTAGGCTTTTCGTAATGACCTTTGTGATGTTGAGGTAATTACTCTCTATTCCTACTTTCCTGAGAGCTTTTATCATGAAATGCAATTGAATTCTCGCAAATGCTTTTTCTGAATCTCTTGAGATAAGCATATGACTTTCACCTTCCATTCTGTCCATGTGGTTTGTCATATTAATCAATTTTCATATGTTGAAATATCCTTGCATCTCAGGGGTAAAATGCACTATATCATGGTGTAGGATCCTTTTACTGTGCTGTTGACTTCAGTTTGCTAGTGTTGTGTTGAGAACGTGCGCATCTGTGTTCATCAAGGATATTGCCTTTAGTTTTCTTTTCTCATGGCGTCTGACTTTGGTATCAGGGTAAGGCTGGCCTCATAAGATGAGTTTAGAAGTGTTCCCTTCTTCAATTTTTTGGAATAGTTGTGGAGTTAATTCTTCTTTAAATATATGATGGAATTCATATATATACATATATACATGAGAAATGTCACAGTATGTTATGTGATTTCTGGGGAAGCTTTGGATATTCTAATCAAGTTTCCAGGACCTCTTTAAAAATAGCCTGCCGAATGTAAGATCAAGCTTCTGGCATCATCCAGACTTGGTCTTGAGGAAATCATTAATAATTGAAGATAGAAATGTGTGGGATTAAAAGTAAAACTTTCTGGAAACAGAGTATCTGAAAGGCATCTGCAATTATTTGAAAGCAGCCTAACACCCCACAGCGAGTGCTGAGCTGTGCTGACCATGGGCAGGAGGTCTGAGCAGTAACAGAGGGCAGCGTGAATAAGATACCAGCCACCTGCCAGCTGTATAGTGAAAACAGATGAAGGCTGCTGTGGGGATTTAGCAGAAGGCACTCAGCGCTGCAAGGGTTCCGGGCTTCAGCGTGTGCTTCACATTAAACTCTGTGCCAGAGGAGACTCTCAATCCCTAAGATCAGCCAAGTAGGAATAAAGTGAAATTGTCAATAGGATGCTGAATACATGAACACATTACTACATGTCAGATATGTAAGTAGAACCCAAAGGAACAATTGTATAAATCCTCCGAGAAATGACAGTAGAGAACAATGTAAGCAATAGCATGTTAAATTAGATTTTAATTTGAGGCTGAATGTCAAGAAAAATTTATATGATTATCAAATTGAGCCTGATTTGCATAGTTCCTTAAAATTATATATATATGTGTGTGTGTGTGTATAATATGTATGTCTATATATGTATAATATATATACACACATATATATATATACACACATATGTATATATAGAGAGAGCGCACGCGAGAGAGAGGCAGAGAGAGAGTATGTAATCAGCTTAGCTGAGTTAAATTTATAAATATATATACAAATTTTACTCAGCTAACTTGATTAAATTTTTAAAAGTTGTAGCAGGCTTTGGGAAAATGCGAAAGTTTGAAGTTCAGCACGTTGTTGCATATATAAAACGGAAACAGACATTAAAAGCCCTGATATAGATGTGTATCCCCGTGTTAGCTTCTTAACGTGAGACTCACCTGCATTATGAAGCAGGGATTATAATCATTTTTCTCTTTTACAAAACTGTCCTGAGAAGCAGACATGGTAATATATATTCAGATCCTTGGAAAAGTTCTGTGCAGTTGTAGAGGGTCACTGAAATGACCCACGACCTTGCGTTATAGTTCTGAAATTTGCCATTTTTTGCCACCCTGTTTTTAAATCAAAGTGCTTGGCCCTTCAACAGCACCATAAGCTTTGTGAGGGAGAGCCCCGCCCCTATGAAGTCACAGTGATGGGGAAGGTAACCCGAGGCCTCGTCGGTCACTGATCAGTTCAGGACCTCTATCTCCGGGGGATAAGACAGTGGCTTCTTCTGGGACTCACCCCGCTGAAGCTGTCGGAGATGCAGAGTCGCTGCGCTCACAGGCTGGGCTTGAAGCTGCCGCCGACCCTCTTCCCTCATGTGAGTAAAACCTGGGTTAAGTTTTAGCCTAATGGGTGTGGCCAAAACTGACAGCTCAGCACAGGCCTCTGAGTCTGGTTTCTAACTCTACAAATGAACTGCAGAAAATGGCTTTGTCTTTTGAGTTGAAAAACAGGATCTTGAAACTTTCAGGTGAGACAGTGTGGTCTTGAATCATGTTTTTAATCCTCAAGTGTCCTGTCTTTTGAGTGTCAGAAGGCCCAGCCCTGGAAATTTGACATGAACAAGGAAAGGGGAAAAGCTGAAATGAAGGCCTACGCTGTCCTCAAATTAAATAGACTGGACGAGGGGGATTCCCAGAAAGTGAAAGGCACCGAGGCCTCGTGGTTGGTCTGGGAGATGTCAGAAGGAGCCCCAAAGCAGGAGAGACTCCTCCAGGGGATGTTCTGGGAAACTCCACACTTAGAAGAGGTGAGGCAAGGGTAGAGCAGGATCCTGTAGCTCCATGGAAAGTTTTGGGAAAGAACCCACAAAGGCACCCAAACCTGCTGAGGTCCAGAAGATGTGTCAGGTAGCGTTAACAGCGCTGCCCACAGATTCCCAAGAGGAAGGTGGGAGGGTGAGGAGAGGGGTGACGTGCCCTGAGGACGCTCCCAGACTTGTGAATATGCCCGGTGAATTTTCACTGCCTAAAAGTCAAGGCTTAACAGCAACCGTAGGAATGATGTCATAGGGGGTATAAAACTGATATGCTGAAAATTGTGGAAAGTGTTTTACCTTGTTGACTACGTGGCACCTGCTATAAGGCAGAAATAAATGCTGTAGGAAATAATGTGTATAGTTATAGAAAGATGAGGTTATATTTTGCATTATATGTGGCTTATAAAATTATATATGCTGGGATCCAGAAAGTATAGTGGTCTGGTATTGCCTTATTTTGTTTTAAGTGTTAAAGTTATGTTTTCACTGTGTTTCCTTTAACCTTTTAGGCACCAAATTTGAAGCACTTCTAAATTCAAAGGAGAGAACAAAAACAAATACACTGTCTCCACCAAGTGTCCAGATATGTAGTGCCAAGGTCTCATTTTTGTTCATTTCTAACACATTTCCTTTGACATTCTTTTGAAGAATCCGTGGAGAAACTGATAATTGATTATGTTAGTTTCCAAGTGCCCTTGTTCTCAGTACATTAAATGTATCTGAAAGAATGGTTTGCTTAGCGTCCCCCTCAAAGAGCCGCCCGCCCCCAAAAAAAATGTGTTTGCATTTTTATGTCTGCCCCATGGTGAGAAGAGGGAGGATGAGGGAATACTGTCTGCTGACCATGTAGTTCAGTGAATAATAAACTATTAGAGACACAGACTAGTTGAATCAAAATTAAGATGTAAAAAGTGAATTAAATGATGGGAGAGAGCAGGAGAGTGGGAAGTCAGGTAGAGCGAGACACAGAGACACTGAGACCAGCACGTGGCACTTCCTGTGTGACCAGGACAGTCAGCACAAGAGAAGCCGCGTCAGCCTGGACCCTGGAAAGCTGGGATTCCAGTTTGTTCTTGAAATGACTTGCTAGTTCAGATTTCCCTGTGCATCCTTCCCACGTGCATTTGAGGCTTTTTCTCTTGTTCCTCTGTGTCCTTGTAAGTGAGAGCTCAGTGTACACATGGCTGCATTTGTCCTAGTAGCATCTGTGTGCCCTCCTTTCCTAGGGGGTCTGGAGGGCCCTTCCCGGGCGGCCCCAAGACTCGCGGGTGATTCTCTTGGAACAGTGCTTGTCGGGAGCACTGAGTTCATCAAAGGGGGTAACATTTCTCAGGGTGATGACCCTTCCTCTCTGCTTTGACCGCACGTTCTGTTCTGTTCTCCTGTAAAGTAAGCTTCTCATATGATTCCATCAGAGTTAACGTGCATGCTACTCTGAATTCTCCCCCTCCTTCAGCAAGGAGACCTGAGCTGCTGCTGGGGGCAACTCAGGGACGGGCTGTACCTCGACTGGATGCATGTCCAGCAGTGTCCAAGATTAGTCTTTTATATACAAGCACAGAAGAGAATGAGTCAGAGACAGAGGCAGAAAGAGGGACCAGGAGACAGAGAGAGATGGGAGAGATAGACCAGAGATACAGAGAGACAGAGACAGAGCCTGCACAATAAGCCTTCCTAACACCCCGGATACCCCGTTTCCCCACACACTGGAAAATCCTCTTCCGTTTAGGTTTCATGTAGAGTTTAATTCCGAAAGGGGAAACAAACGTTACCAATACCACCTGGTGTACATATTAGTAAAGGTATAAGATGCTCTTTTTTACTTTGTTAAGAAAACATAATCGTATACTTGTGGTTTTGTTCTGCGGTTCTCAAGTGGGGCTGGGAACCCTGGAGAGAAGTTAAGCGTGTGACAACGCGAGGCGTGTCAAGAGTCTTTCTCATGAACACCTGGAGGAGGCCCAAGGGAAAGGGCTTGAGGGGTGCACCGACTTCCCTTGTGTCTTCAGCGCTCAGTGATTCTAAACCAGCCGAGTAAGCCACCTAGGACTGCTAAAAAGTTGTCCAAGTCTTCCCCTCCTTCACGGCAGCCCCCTGCCGCCATGCTCTAGGAAGGTGGAGGGATCCATATACCAGCTCTTTGGAGAGCTTGTTCCTGCGTGGAGTCCGTGCATTTGAACTTCTTGAAATCTCAGCTCTCCGGTGGGCTCCAGTACAACTAAGCCTTCTGTAGATCATTCAGCATTTTCTGTTGGTTTGTACGGAGTGATGTTCTTCTGAAACGTTCCACCTCATGAATCCAAGGGCAACTCTGGGTTGGTTTTGAATTGGCAGCACATTTTGAATTTTGTCAGCATCCCCTCTGTCCAACCCTTGGTGGCCCCTGACCTCAACGTTTCAGGCCGCGACCCACGAGTCTGAGGGAAGATGCCCTTGGCACCTTCCACCGGCCACCGTTTCCAATTTCAACGTCCTCAGAACTAGGGAGACCTCCACTGCAGGTTTCCTTTGCTGGGGCTCAATCTTGTCCTTGATGTTGGCCACATAGAACTTCAGTACCTTCCCTGTTATCTTCAAGCAGATTTTCTTAAACATAGTTTGTCCATTTTTTCTACTTACTCACTGGAGGATTTTGTCTAAGTTAGCCCACCGTGACTGGAAACAGATAATTTTCTTTATTTTCTCATATAAGTGTTGCCGTTTTATGGGGTCCTGCTATGTATACAGATGAATTTAGGAATCAGTTGCCAAGTGTCCTATTGAGACTTCCTGTCAAACAATGTGTCATTTTCAGCAGTGGATGGGGAAATAAGCAAATTTTCCAGTTGCTTTTTCTTTTCTTGTCAGAAATCATCATTTGCAAAATTTAAGATACGTTCAAAAGAAGAGACACTGATAAGGGAAAAAAGTAAAAATTAAAAATGTTTTTTAAGTGTCTTCTTTTCTAAATTTCTTTCAGGGATTCAGACATAAGGGCATTGTACCGTCAGTATTGTTCGTTGATACCCTAAGTAAACTCAGCTGCTGGAGATCACAGTGAGGTGCCCCCTTCCTTCACCTTTCCACACATGCTGTAATGAGAGTGGATGTCAAATCGATTCATACATTTATAATTAATATTTATATGCAGTGCATTTTAGTATTGGGCTAAATGACATGTAAAGCTTCTGCATAGTCGTAGTGGTATTGAATATTTGATCAACACCAAATGGAAACTTTGGACTGTTTATCAAATCAGTCACTAAAGTGAGAGTAAAGATTCGAGGTAAAAGGAATCTTTTCCAGGTCTGGCATGGCAGAAGGAACCTATAAATAGCACTTAGATGCTCACACTAAATTTAGAGAACAGTTATCTTACATATTTGTGTTCAGTACTCATAATGGTATAACCTACAACTGACAAAAAATGAATTTCTGCTGCAAAGGAAGAAATAAACTCTCCTTGTGGCTAACAAATTGTATGTTAACTGTGAAACAAATATTGAGTTTACATTTTATTTTTTATTCTATAAGCCCCACAGTCTTAAGATCCTTATGTTTTAAATACATTTAATATTTTAAAGGTACTTAAAAACTTTATGGCGACAGTTTACATACTTCTCAGGTAGCAAAAAAAGGAAAACTTTGAAGACCAAAATATTGTCATATTCAAATGGGAAAACTTTGAGAAAAAAGTGGGTTTTAAAGTCAACAGCAATAAAATTTAGGGAGAGAACAATTATTCTTCATTTTTCTCTACTATGCAAAATGTATTTAACTCCAAGCAGGCTTTTATTTTAAAAGAGATTCCTTTGAAGTGCATCAGCTGAACAGACTTTATGAACCTCAAAGCTGTCTTCATTTGTGCTGCATGCAAGTGACAGGGAGTGTGCAGTGCTACACACTACCCAGGGCTTCATGGCGACCAGACTGACATGAGGCTGTCGGAAGTTCATTTGGACAAGCGCGGCTTGCGGCAGGGGCTGTAGGGAACCCAGAGTGCTGAAGGAGGCGGTTGGGTGAGTTTCAGTTCCACCATGAAATCCACTCCCACCCCCCCCTCAGAGGTCTTCTCCTTCACCAGGGCGGAAGGCCCCTAAACCCATGGAAAGCCCACCAAAAAAACAGCACTGGAACCAAAAACTGCAGGAGACTTGCCTGCTAAATTATTAATTCTGCTGCAGGGCATAAGAGGTCTGAGGACAACCCTAATCCCAAACACAATTCTCTTCGCCTGGGGGATGCCAGCCTGAAAAACAAAGCACAGCCTTCCTTTTCCACCCTGATAGCTGTTTCACAGGAACCACCGCCTCTCATAGGTAGGCTCTGTGTGTCTCTCTTTCTGTATTTCTCTCCTCTGCTTTTCCATCGTTGCAGGCCATAAATGGATGTTTCTCCTTGTCTTCTGGTCTGAGATTGAGTTATTGCAAAAATCCTGTCCCCAGGAGCCACGGGAAACAGTAGAGCCCAGGTGCAAATCTCCTGTCACTATTTGAATATTATGCAAAGAACAGTCCAAAATGCCCGTAAAAATGTGGCAGCTACCATAGGGCTCAGCTTTCAGGCTCCCAGATAGAGAATGTGAGATGCTTCCAGCAAAAGGTATTTCCAAAGCTATTTTAGGAGAAAAGTAAAACCCAAACTTTGGAGTGTATTCAGTGCTCTCTGAAAAGCACACCACCACTTGGAGTACAACAGTGAGTGTTCCTCTGTGGGACCATCCTGTGCTCATTAAAAAACAATGCATATTCATCACTGTGCTTAGCCCAGCCGGGCTACATGTAGTCCCTCCCCACTCCTCACCTCTTTTTGTTTCCTAGTGTATGTTTTATTTTTTAAAAATCTTTATTTACTTATTTATTTTGGCTGCGTTGGGTCTTAGGGCCCTTCATTGCAGTGCGTGGGCTTCTCTCTAGTTGTGGCTCGAGGGCTTAGTCCTGACCCGGGATTGAACTGGTGTCCCCTGCATTGCAAAGCGAATTCTTAACCCCTGGACTACCAGGGAAGTTCCCCTGCTCCTCACCTCTTTTTTTTTTTTTTTTTTAACATCTTTATTGGGACATAATTGCTTTACAATGGTGTGTTAGTTTCTGCTCTATAACAAAGTGAATCAGTTATACATATACATATATTCCCATATCTCTTCCCTCTTGCATCTCCTTGAGGAGCAAACGCCCTGGGGTACTTTCCATGTCAGACCTCCCATCTCTTTTCAATTGTATCTTATTCTTCATTGAATCCCCAGCCCCAAGGACGTTGCTGGCCCACAGCTAATCAGTATTCAATTTTTTCCAATAAAAGAAAGCCACCTAGGAGACAGTGGATTTGGAAATGCTTTGAAAATGTGAAGTTACTTTATCTCTATTCACTTCGTCAAATGTTTAATGAGTGACTAATACATGTTAGACTGTCAGCAGATATCTGAACATAGTTACAAAGATAGAGAAATGCTTTCTACATAGTGTGTCTATAACAAAACTGGGGCTACATTAAAAAACTCATAAAGGACATATCCCAGTATTATCACAGGATAACAGAATCTTAAATTTGAAACAGAGCTCAGAGTATACTGAATTCAAATTCTGCCTCATACAGTTTCTCCCTTCTACAACGTTTTGACATATTACTCTTGAAATTTTGGTTAAATACTCTATGTGAAATATTCTATATCTCTGAATAGCCCCGTAATTGGTCTAAGGCTTTGAATGTTTTACAGAGGAACTCACCTGAGGCCTGGAAAGTTACACAAGTGACAAACAGATTGTTCTCTACCAGCTTCATCCAGAAGTCACATCGTCCACATTTACTTAAAATAGGAAGTGAAGTTTGAGGTGATGCTGTCAATTCTTCTCTCCTTCAGGCACTGAGCTGAAAGGGAGTGTTTTTGAAGGACATCCCCGATTTTCTTAAGGTCTTTAAGGCCAGTTCCTCCCAGAACTGAAGTGACCACGTGTCAGAGAAGAGGTGCTGTTGGAAGCCTTTGTTTCCACACAAGCCTGTCAACCTTGCCATCTGGTTTCTAGAGTGTACAGCTATCTCCTTGCCGTTAGGAGTGCTTATTTGCCAGGCTTTCAACAGAGGATGCAGCCTTGAATCATGTGCTCTTACTGAAAACTTAGATGAAAAAACTACGATTGAGGTTTAAAAGTGAGCCTAGCCAGTTGTGTTTGTCTAAGTCAACAGTGAGGCTGTGCAGATCACGGAGAGGGATGGGGACTTTCTGTCGCAATGTACCCTTTTCAGCATCTCAGTTACCCTGAGCCCGGGTCCCTCCTCTTGGAGTGCTGATCAGGTTCAGGATACCCCCCAAATGCTTGACATTCTCTAGAGTAACAGCCAGGAATCAGGTGGCCCACACTCTCTTTGAGGATTGCAGTGTGTTATTTTGGTGTGTGCTTCTAGAAATTACATCTTTTCCTTCTCACCTCGGAAGTGGCTGGATCCCTGCAGTAGTAAGCCCATGTGTGGTGGCTCTGGCTCCTTTCTTGTCTCGGGGATGTGAGTGGGGCTCCATGTCTCTACCTGACGGAGATCGCCGTGCAAAGCCCAGCCTCTGGGAAGGAGCCCGCATCCGTGTTTCAGGATAACAGCCTCAGAAGCTCTCCCTTCAACCCTCGGAGAACATTCAGCCTCCTCCCAGTTCCCTGCTTGTTTCATGCCTGGTGTGGGGGGAGGCGATCTGGCTTCTGGTCAGAATCAGCTTTACTGATCTGGATCTGGCTGAGTGTAAAAGCTGCAGAGGGGACAAAAGATCAAGCGAATCGAGCACAACTTGACCCGACCTCTTACAAACGTTGGGGCAGAGATTCTGCTCAAAGAGGGATACCTATCACCGATGCGGTTTTCTCCCTCTGTCCTCTGCAAAGTCATCCTGCTGATAACAGATCTAGTTCAAACCTAGGATAACACAATGCAGCTGCATTGCCTTGAACAGAAATAGAGGGTATTGTTGTGATTTCTTCCAGAATGGTGGCATTAACCCTGAGTGTCATTTGGCCATGCTCTCAGCTTTGGGGTTCCTGTGCTCTGAGTAAAGCACTGGCAGCTGGGTGCTCTATTCGGGGCGGTAGCGGCCAGGGGAAATCCACCCCAAAACGCTCTGCAGCCGCTCCAGCCTAAGGAGCGAGTTTTGGCGGACAATTCAGGAACTCTCCTTGTCTATCCGAAACCCCTGTGTGACTCACATCCTTTGCATGTCAGTTACTCCTAATGCTCCATAGTTTGTTAACAAGATACTCTTTCCATGTACGTGAGGAGGGGAGAGGTGGGCGGGAGGGGCAGAGAGGAGGACGGATGGAGGGGAAGGAGAGAAAGTGGAAGCAGAATGAAAGAGAAGAAGGGAATCCCGCCTTTCCTAGTTTTCCCCCGGGCCACACAGCACCTTCCTACTGTTACAGAGAAAGAATATTCATGACACTCCTTAAAGATAATGAGGCAGACTTCATTTAGGTCCCTAGTGATTCGTGCAGGGACCAGGGTGATGGGATTTTACAAAGGATACGACTCAACTCCAGATGCCATGTGGGCCAGTGGGGGTCACAGCCAAGGGGCAAGGAGGGGGCACAGGTGGGACATTCCTGAGAGGGAACCTCAGGGCTTGGAGGGGCTCTGGCTCAACCCACCTACCAGTGGCGGGTGGGGATGAGAAACTGGATCAGGTGTTGAGGCTGGAGGGTCCTTGTAGGGTGACTTAGCAGGGTGCTTGCTAAAGTTGGCTTTTACCAGGAGGTGCACAGGTGGGCCTGAGAGAAGTGTCAGGACCCGCATTAAAGTTTGGTCAGGCAAAGAAGCTTTGTCACTCCTCAGCCTTCAACTCACGAAGGACTGAAAATTCCTCTAACTTCCTTCCCCACTTGGAAGCCCTCTGGTTCTGAAGTTTATCTGACACCCTGAGAGTCCTCACATCAGAACTATTTTCCTCCCCTTAAGTGTTGATGTTCACCCCAGTTTTGTTTTTGGGCCCTTTCTTTCCTTGCTGTACGTACTCTTCACGGGCAAGCTCAGCCACCTGTTGGGTTTCAGCCTCCATCTGTAATCTAGTTTTTCCTAAATCTGCTCCGTCTGCAGGATGTCCCTCCCCTGAGCTCTGGACTTCTGTGTTTAACTGAGTATGCGACAGTTTCCCCTAGACATCAGTTCAGACATAATTCAAATGGACGTTTTCTGAAATTGAACTGATTTTCTGATAGCAGTCCTTCCTTTGGAATTGCACAGATAGTTCAGGAAGCTGGGCTCTCACTGGAGATCCTTCCATCCTTTTCTTTGCTACCCATTTTCTGTACGGTTACAGAACTTATATTAATTCCAAGTGTCTCTTCCTTTCTTTTGGCTTTTTATTTGGAAATAGAATAAATAAATAACATAAAATATCAATAAGAAAAATAAGTAAAAGAAAGAAATGGAGAAACCATACCTGGGGAAATACCTTTTAACAATTTTATATTTGAACTATTACTTATGTTACCCACAATTGTTAAGAAAAATTAATGAGTTGAAGAAAACTCTTATCAAATAGAAAATATATAAGTGGAAAAAATTCCAATAATGTTTGCATTCAGTGCTCTCAATCACTTGACCATAAACTAAGTTTGAATGGAGTACTTTTATTATTTTAGATTTTTTTTACTGGAGTACACTTGATTTACAATGGTGTGTTATTTTTTTCTGTACAGCATTGTGACCCGGTTATACATATACATATGTATTCTTTTGTATATTCTTTTCCCGTCTGGTTTATCCAAGGACGTTGAATAGAGTTCCCCGTGCTATACCGTGGGACTCTCTTGTTTACCCACAAATGTGGTACTTTTATAGAAGACAAGCTCTCCAGCGTGTTTTTGTTGGTTTTGCTTGTTTTTCAGCGGGCCTCTGAGGCTGCCCGGATCCCATCGTGAACGGCCACATCAGCGGCGACGGCTTCAGTTACAGGGACACCGTGGTTTATCAGTGCAAACCCCGGTTTCCGGCTTGTGGGGACTTCCGTCCGGATATGCTTACAAGACCCCAAGTGGTCCGGACACACCCCAGTCTGTGTCCGTAAGTACACCTGTGAACTAAGTCAGCGGGTGCTTCCCTTCGTGGTGTTTTCTTTTGTCATTAGGTCGTAACACAGACACGTTTAAGCTCAGAGAAAGGATGGAGAGCTGTCGGAAGAGAGAGAACGTGGGCGCCCCTCCCCTTCCGTCTTTGGTCTTCCTCCCATTCCATGTCCTTCCGACGCCTCCTGCAGGCTCCCTCCACATGTAATTTGCTCACCAGCTCATCTCAGATGGGTCCCAGGATGAGGGATGTCAGGCATGCATTCCCCCAACGTTATCCCAGGACGACAAGGTGGAAACAGCATCCGACCAGAGGAGGATAGAGGTGCTGGGTCCGAGTATGCAGGTTGGCTTTGCAGGGGCCCCACGGTAGCCAGCCCCCCAACCTTCTGTGTTGTTTTGTGTTTTGGGCATTGCTTCATCAAGAGCACAGAGAGTTTGTACGCAATCCTTCCTTTAGTAAAGATGTGAAATTGTATGTAACCATTGTCCTCAAACATTATAACTTGAGAGACAAATGCTGACTCCTATTTTTCTCTCTCTTTTTTTAACATCTTTATTGGAGTATAATTGCTTTACAATTGTGTGTTAGTTTCCGCTTTATAACAAAGTGAATCAGCTATGCATATACAGATATCCCCATATCCCCTCCCTCTTGCGTCTCCCTCCCTCCCACCCTTCCTATCCCACCCCTCTAGGCGGTTACAAAGCACTGAGCTGATCTCCACGTGCTACGTAGCTGCTTCCCACTAGCTATCGGTTTTACATTTGGTAGTGTATATAGTCCATACCACTCTCGCCCTTTGTCCCAGCTTACCCTTCGCCCTCCCCGTGTCCTCAAGTCCATTCTCTAGTAGGTCTGCGTCTTTATTCCTGTCCTGCCCGTAGGTTCTTTGTGACATTTCGTTTGTTTTTTAGATTCCATATATATGTGTTAGTATACGGTATTTGTTTTTCTCTTTCTGACTTACTTCACTCTGTATGACACACTCTGGGTCCATCCACCTCACTACAAATAACTCAATTTCGTTTCTTTTTATGGCTGAGTAATATTCCATTGTATATATGTGCCACATCTTCTTTATCCATTCATCTGTTGATGGACACTGAGGTTGTTTCCATTTCCTGGCTATTGTAAAAAGAGCTGCAGTGAACGTTGAGCCCTCTTTCATGTGTTTGGTGGCGATCTGTATATCTTCTTTGGGGAAATGTCTATTTAGGTCTTCTGCCCATTTTTGGATTGGGTTGTTTCCTTTTTTGATATTGAGCTGCATGAGCTCCTTGTATACTCTGGAGATTAATCCTTTGTCAGTTGCTTCATTTGCAAATATTTTCTCCCATTCTGAGGGTTGTCTTTTCATCTTGTTTATGGTTTCCTTTGCTGTGCAAAAGCTTTGAAATTTCATTAGGTCTCATTTGTTTATTTTTGGTTTTAATTCTACTTCTGTAGGAGGTGAGTCAAAAAGGATCTTGCTGTGATTTATGGCATAGAGAGTTCTGCTTATGTTTTCCTCTAAGAGTTTGATAGTGTCTGGCCTTACATTTAGGTCTTTAATCCATTTTGAGTTTATTTTTGTGTATGGTCTTAGGGAGTGCTCTAATTCCATTCTTTTACATGTAGCTGTCCAGTTTTCCCAGCACCACTAATTGAAGAGGCTGTCTTTTCTCCATTGTATATCCTTGCCTCCTTTATCAAAGATAAGGTGACCATATGTAACTGGGTTTATCTCTGTGCTTTCTACCCTGTTCCATTGATCTATATTTCTGTTTTTGTGCCAGTACCATACTGTCTTGATTACTGTAGCTTTGTAGTATAGTCTTATGTCAGGGAGCCTGATTCCTCCAGCTCCGTTTTTCTTTCTCAAGATTGCTTTGGCTATTCCGGGTCTTTTGTGTTTCCATACAAATTGTGAAACTTTTTGTTCTAGTTCTGTGAAAAATGCCAGTGGTAGTTTGATAGGGATTGCATTGAATCTGTAGATTGCTTTGGGTAGTGGAGTCATTTTCACAATGTTGATTCTTCCAATCTGAGAACATGGTATATCTCTCCTTCTGTTTGTATCATCTTTAATTTCTTTCATCAATGTCTTATAATTTTCTGCATACAGGTCTTTTGTCTCCTTGAGTAGGTTTATTCTGAGATATTTTATTCTTTTTGTTGCAATGGTAAATGGGAGCGTTTTCTTAATTTCACTTTCAGATTTTTTATCATTAGTGTATAAGAATGCAAGAGATTTCTGTGCTTTAATTTTGTATCCTGCTACTTTACCAAGTTCATTGATTAGCTCTAGTAGTTTTCTGGTAGCATCTTTAGGATTCTCTGTGTATAGTATCATGTCATCTGCAAACAGTGACAGCTTTACTTCTTCTTTTCTGATTTGGATTCCTTTTATTTCTTTTTCTTCTCTGATTACTGCGGCTAAAATTTCCATAACTATGTCAAATAATAGTGATGAGAGTGGGCAACCTTGTCTTCTTCCTGATTCTAGTGGGAATGGTTTCAGTTTTTCACCATTGAAGAGGATGTTGGCTGTGGGTTTGTCATATATGGACTTTATTATGTTGAGATAAGTTCCCTCTATGCCTACTTTCTGGAGGGTTTTTATCATAAATGGGTGTTGAATTTTGTTGAAAACTTTCTCTGCATCTATTGAGATTATCATGTGGTTTTTCTGCTTCAATTTGTTAATATGGTGTATCACATTGATTGATTTGTGTATATTGAAGAATCCTTGCATTCCTGGGATAAACCCCACTTGATCATGGTGTATGATCCTTTTAATGTGCTGTTGGATTCTGTTTGCTAGTATTTGGTTGAGGATTTTTGCATCTATGTTTATCAGTGATATTGGCCTGTAGTTTTCTTTCTTTGTGACATCTTTGTCTGGTTTTAGTATCAGGGTGATGGTGGCCTCGTATAATGAGGAAGAGTTTGAGAAGAATAGGTGTTAGTTCTTCTCTATTTGATAGAATTCGCCTGTGAAGCCATCTGGTCTTGGGCTTTTTTTTTTTTTTTTTTTTTGCGGTACGCGGGCCTCTCACTGTCGTGGCCTCTCCCTCCGCGGAGCACAGTCTCCAGACGCACAGGCCCAGCAGCCATGGCTCACCTAATAAGACTTTAAATGTCATACCTGAAGATTACTTCATTTATCCCTTCAGGGGTCTTCAGTTTTACATCTAGCAAAGCTTGTGGTCTTGCGTCTAACAGGTTCTACATCAGGCTACATTACAAAATGGAAATAGATTATTTTGCTTTTCAGCATTCTACTTGCATTAGGATACACATGATGTGGCAAGAATTGCTTTTAAATACTATCTTGCACACAGTGTGTTCCACACGAGAGGGCTCAATTTACAGAATTTTCAAAGAAAAGCGAAAATAAAGTGATATAGATATACTTAGTATAATTTCTCATTGATGTCTAATATTTCTGTTAAAGTGTGTGTGCTGATTCATTTCCATAGTACATCCTGTCTGACATTCCCAAAGGTAGTATTGTTATTATCATTAAGACAGTCAAGACTTGGCAGAACTCTGAAAACAAAAGTTCCCCAAATTTCTTTACTGTTAAGTCTGATTTAATAAAAATTAGTCCTTTAAAAAAAATGCTAACTTCTTTCTGCTACACTAAATGGTAAAAGTTCAAATCATAAGTTAATATGATTATATTATAAATATAAATTCCATAGAACTCTCACATTATTAATATATGGTATAAATAATTGAATTTTTCTAAATCCCATGATCTTTTCCAAATTCACATTTTGATTTTTGAACTAAATGAAGTGGTATTTTAAAAGAGAAGTGGTTCTATATACTGTTCTATTGGTCTCTTAGCTCTCCAAGGCAAAGTGGTCTGATTAGATTTATTTATCTGTCAATTGAACAAGTTTCTTTTCTTGAGATGTTTGCATCAATATTTCAGGCCTGGTTTTGCTTATCTTCCTTCACTTTCTCCTCCTGATGAGATACGAGTCAGTATAATTTTAAACCTCTGTGATTCTGAATTTTAAGTGGTTTAATAAGCCATCATTTCCTGAATTTACTCAAGCTGCTATAAATTTACCAAATGATGAATACTTTTTTATGCCACTCAGCTATTATACAAAAGCTGTGAACATTTGCTGGTTATATTTTTGAATATCTTTATGGGTTTTGTTAATGCTAAATTCTAGCAGCGCCTTCCTTAAAACCAGGAGACACCTCTGCTACCAGGAAATTAAAAGTAAATTAACAATTAAAAGCCTTTTAGAGAACACAGAGCCTTTTCGTAGGAGTTTCCTACCTTCCCTTGGGTCGCGGTGACTCATTATCAAGGTTCCCAAAATGTAATTCATCTTTTAATATATAAGGCAGTTTCACACAAGAAGTTTTCTCACTTAATTTTGTGCACTTCCCTGGAAGAAGGTTGACCTAGAAAATCTTCAAGTTTTCTTCCAACGCTAAGAGTTTGGAATCATTAGCTGACCCGGTGTCACAGAAAATCACGTACCTGTGACATGTTCTAAGGAATGGACAACTTGTGTGTGCTTAGGTGGGAGTTTTCCTGGGACCTCAGCTCCTAGATCTACTTAGTAGAAAAAAGGAGGAAGCCAGAAGTACCAGATGGGAACAAGGATGCTCAAGGACCCAGTCAAAGAAGCTGGTGTTGATACAGGCTTCCCAGGATGCACTGTTTAAAGAGTGTGACTGCAGTCAGGTGTGGAGAGGGGAGGGGAGCCCGGCATTACTAACAAGGAAGGCAAAGAATGACATGACCTGTCAAGCACATATGAGCTTCAAGGCTCACCCTGGTACTCGGGGGGTTTTCGGGGAGGAGTGTTTTATCACAGGCTTCTATAGACTGTGGGGCTGATGCGACTTACACATTGGAACAAAAATTAAATTTGGTTTAAAAGCATGGCCAGACTTTGGCCTATTATTGGGGCTTGTAGATCTGTGCATCTGGGATAGGTAGAAATAAGACAGGATTTAACCAAAGGAATCATCATTAATTGTAAATATCACTTCAGACTTCTATGTGTGTGTGACGGCACATCCAAAAGGAGAGGGTAGTTAGAATATGTTTGTTTGTGCCTGATAGTACTTCCATGTTCAAAAATAATCTATCACAATAATTAGTTATGCCAGTTATCGGGGGTACAGCATGACCAGAGTCTAATAACGTCCTTGCAAACTATTCCAAATAAAATTGTTATTCCAACCAAATTCTGTTTGGTTGATGCAGTTCCTCTTGGCCTCTTTTCTCACTCTTTAGTCACTCCAGTCTTTCACTTTTTCTTCATTTCCAACTTCAGGGAACTTGTCAGATAAACAGACTCTGAAAGCTCTGACAAATTCCTTGAATAAATGTGTTCAGGACCTCACATGGGAGCGAGGGCACCTTGACAGGAAATGGGACAGCGCAATGCAGGTCCAGATATCATACTAACGTCAGGTCCTTGGTGGTCCCCCGTGCTACATCCTTCAGAATGCAGTGGGCAGCTTCTGGAAAGACCTTGGGTTCACGTTGTATCCCTTGAATATCCAGATAAACTAAAGCCACTTAAACAACAGCACATGTTCATGATTATAAAACCTCCTGACTCTCTCCATCCCTGTATACAAATATGCTGTCAAGGGAAAGGAAAGAGAGTGGAAGCTGCATGGGTCGGTCCATGTTGAAGACCCCAAAGGCCCTGATTTAGAGATGAAGGGACAGAGGAGGGCAAGTCAGAATGGATTACATCAATACCTCTGTCTAGTGTGTTTGTTTATTCTGATCCCACTGAGATCTTGGACATGTAAACCAAGTTCAATCTGTCACTTGAGAGGAGGTATATTTTTAAAGTTCCCAGACTATCATCATCCTTCTTATAAATGGCAGAGACATTTAAAGCTGCATCCCACTTGAGAGCTTTGGGCGTTAATTGTTAGACTTTGGAAATCATTAGGGTATTAATGTAAGGAGACACAGAGAGAAATAGAGTGGGAGGGAGTGGGAGGGAGAGGGGAAGAGAAAATTGGAATATCCAATCAAGGTGAAATGATGTGAAGCAGTTGACTTCCATACTTTGTACCATTGTAGGGGCTGCTATTATTGGCCAAATTATCTAAGCAAATAGAAGCAATTACAATTTTCAAAGTAAAATCAAACAAAAGTATTTTTTAACTTTAAGAATTGTCAGTAACATCAAGGATATATGTTATTAAAACTAAAAATATTCACATAAAAATCAAATACCAGTGGGAATGCATCCCTTCTGAACCCTATTCTTTCAAACTGCATTTCATTAGAAATACCATGGTTATAGGGAAGACATACTATATCTATGTTATAAGGGTTCATTTTCTTTCAGATTATCTTCAAAATCATACTGTATTGAAGATGTTGGTGATGCTATAAAATACTAATAGTATTCATTATAATTGTTATTTATTGCCATTTTGATTATTATTATATTTAACTTTTGGATTGTCCTAATTTTTCAAAATTACTTTATAAAGGCAAATAAAATCACTGTGTGCTCTCAGAGACTTTCTAGTCTGGAAGATAAGAGACATATATATTAGGTGCATAATCTAATTAATATTCTTTCCTTTTAGTTTCAACATGGAGCCCAGCTATGATTTCCTACATATCTATGAAGGAGAGGATTCCAACAGCCCTCTCATTGGAAGTTTCCAGGGCTCTCAAGCCCCAGAAAGAATTGAGAGTAGTGGAAATAGTGTCTTTCTGGCATTTCGCAGCGATGCTTCTGTGGGCTTGTCGGGGTTTGCCATTGAATTTAAAGGTACTGCGACCAGCTTAAGTTGTGAGGAAAGTAATTTGTATCGAGATTGCTTTAATCATAAGCATTTATTTATAAAGTCTTGCCTATCTGTTTAATGCATAAAATTCTGACATCTCTCTCAATCATCTGGGGAACAGGGTCGATGTCGCCAGTGGAGAAGAAATTTCCAACACGCATTTCTACCTTAGCTGAAAGAAAAGAAAGTGGGGGAGGGAGATTTCTTTTTCCAAATTCATGGCCATTTAAAGATAAATTATGATTTGTACAATAAATAATTTGAGTATATGTGTTTTGCTATCTTAATTTGTTTATCCAGGATGACTCAGTTTAAGTACGTAAATAGCTTAGTCTGGTTTTTGTTTTTTGGGTTTTTTTTGTTGTTGTTCTGGGGTTTTTTTTTTTTTGGCTTGCAGGATCTTAGTTCCCCAACCAAGGAATGAATCCGAGCCCTCAACAGTGAAAGCGTGGAGTCCTAATCACTGGACTGCAAGGAATTCCCAATAAATAGCTTAGTTTTATCTCAATATTTTTCAAGATGTAAAATATCGATTGCCATTTCCCTGTTCTGACCACCCATGGTGGTTGGTTTGATGGGGAGCAAGCACTGATCCTGGTCGGCACTTTCTTCTTTGGTCACCTCATGAGTGACTCCCACTTCTCTGGGATCCACCACCCCCTGCCACTAGCATTCAGAGAAAACAAACAGACTCACAAACAAAGATCATCCCAACCTAAGCATTTTGCTGTTGGGTTCATGAAAGTAAACATATATATTTTTCAAATCTGTTTCTCATGTGAACAAGGAAAACACGGGGTATATTACAAAGAATCAGAGCAAAGGATTTATCAAAATATTAATTGGCAGTAGTGAGTGCTTTATAAAAAAAATGAAAATATATACATTTATTTAAACTTTTGAGTTAGTTATTAGTTACTAGAATTATAAAATAAAATATAGGGTACGTTTCATCTATGTTAACCCTTTAATGGACTTGTATTTCTTGATATGTTTATTTTTTTTCGCGGTATGTGGGTCTCTCACTGTTGTGGCCTCTCCCATTGCAGAGTACAGGCTCTGGACGCGCAGGCTCAGCGGCCATGGCTCATGGGCCCAGCCGCTCTGCAGTATGTGGGATCTTCCAGGACCGGCACGAACACATGTCCCCTGCATCGGCAGGTGGACTCTCAACCACTGCGCCACCAGGGAAGCCCTTGATATGGTTTTTAAGTAGGAAATTAATCTACTTCCTCAAAAACACCGAAATCTACAAATTTACAATATACAATTTTAAAAAATTTAAACAATTCAGCAGTTGAAGGAGTTGCTGTGCTTTTCGGATGGGATCCATTAATGTTCACGAATAATTAACAGCAGTACTTTTAAGTATTTGCCATATCATTAGATAGTTTCTGTATTAATAAGAACTCATTGAAGTACATGTCACCATGACAACGCCCATTCTATACTGAGTAAAAAATCACACGTTTCATCTAAATATAAGACTGTAAGGAATGGGAGAGAATATTTGCAAATGATGAGTCTAACATGGGGTTAATATCTAAAATATATAAACAGCTCATACAGCTCAATACCAAGAAAGCAAACAATGCAATAAAAAAATGGACAGAAGACCTAAAGAGACATTTTTCCAAAAAGAAAGACATACAGATGTCTAACAGGCACCTGAGAGGATTTTCAGCATTGTCAGTTGTTAGAGAAATGCAAATCCAAACAACAATGAGGTATGACGTCATTCGAGTCAGCACGGCCATCATGAAAATGTCTACAAATAACAAATGTTGGCGAGGGTGTAGAGAAAAGGGAACCCTCCTACACTGTTGATGGGAATGTAAATTGGTGCAGCCACTATGGAGAACAGTATGGAGGGTCCTCAAAAGCTAAAACTAGAGTTGCCATATGAGCCAGCAATGGACTACTACTCAACCATAAAAAAGAATTAAATTCTGCTATTTGCAGAAACATGAACAGACCCAGAAAAATTATGCTTAGTGAAATAAGTCAGACAGTGAAAGACAGATATTGTGTAATATCACTTGTATGTGGACTCTAAAATAATGCAAATGAATGTATATGCAAAACAAAAACAGACTCACAGACAAACTTACAGAAAACAGACTTATAGTTACCAAAGGGGAGAAGGAAGCGGGGAGGGACAAATTAGGGGTGTGGGATTAACAGATACAAACTACTATGTATAAAATAGATAACAACAAGGATATTTTCTATAGCACAGGGAATTACAGCCATTATCTTGTAATAACTTATAATGGAGTATAATCTTCAAAAATACTGAATCACTATGCTGTACAAGTAACACTAATATAACATTGTAAATCAATTATACTTCTATAAAAAAAAAAAGACTGTACATCTGTCATCATCTTGTATTCCCCAGGGCATCCTAGGGTAAGAGAATCTGCGGATGAGTGAGTAAATGCAGAAGAACTTCTGTCCCTCATGATAGGGGGACAGGGCTGCCTCTTTGGTCTGGTTCTTTGGGGACCAGCAGAGCCTTCTAAATGGGTGCTAGAGCTCTCATGCTTTAAAAGTTCTCCAGTGGAGCCTGTGAAAAAAAAAATCACCAGAAAACAAGGAAGGACACAGCAATGATACAGCATCCAGCAAGTACAAGGCCCAATACAGTGAGGGAAGCAGGGAGTGGACCTGGCTCTTGGGCTTGACCAGAAGGAGCCATGGGGCAGTCCTTCCGAGTGACCCCAGGGCCCCGGAGGCTTCGGCGCAGGCATTCTGGTAGGCGTCCGTAAGCAGTGCCGACAGGAACCAGGGCGGAGCACACCGCATAATGAAGTCATCTCATTGGTAAACGTGACAACTTGTAAGCAAAAAGCGTGCCATGAGTTATCACCAAACATCCTGAACTGACAACTGAGTAAATGCAACTAAAAGCTTTGATGCAGTGCATTTGGAGAAATGAATAAAAACTGGCCACCAGAGGTCTCAATTTGCAACACAGAGCAGAAAATTGTGGGAGTGGTATTTAACCAAACAGTACACTAAACCAACAGACACTGTAACAAAAAGTGATCAAAAAGGCTGAGCAGGCAACAGGCATGTAGTTTTTTCTCCATCATTTTTTAAAATACAATTTTAGTTATTTTATTTTTTATGTTTGGCTGCGTTGGGTCTTCATTGCTACATGTGGGCTTTCTTTAGTTGTGGCGAGCAGGGGCTACTCTTCGTTGCGGTGTGCGGGCTTCTCACTGTGGTAGCTTCTCTTGTTGCGGAGCATGGGCTCTAGGAGTGCAGGCTTCAGTAGTTGTGGCTCGTGGGCTCAGTAGTTGTGGCTCACAGGCTCTAGAGCACAGGTTCAGTAGTTGTGGCACACGGGCTTCAGTAGTTGTTGTTCGTGGGCTCTAGAGCGCAGACTCAGTAGTTGTGGTGCATGGGCTTAGATGCTCCACAGCATGTGGAATCTTCCCGGACCAGGGTTTGAACCCATGTCCCCTGCATTGGCAGGCAGATTCTTAACTTCTGTGCCACCACGGAAGCCCTTTCTCCATCATTTTATAGGAGAAAAATATACGCCCTAGACCAGTGCTTGTATTTATTAGACACTCAGTACATTCTGTTCGATGACAGAGTAAATGACATCCGATGGAAGGATTGTTCTCGTGCCCACAGTTTTATTTATTCATCCCTTATTTGCTTAAAATAAACAATCTGTGTTCTCTATGGCATCTAAGGCAGCAGTAAAGAATTATCAGAATGTCACCTACTCCTTGAAATATCCAAATTGGTTTTCAATAAAGTGATTAGAGTGTTGGTCCCAACACAGTACACAACTATTGCTGTGAGTCTCTAACCAGAGCAAAAATAGAGAACCTGGAGGGGTTTCCACAATTTATATATATGATATAATATATTCATGATATATGTGATAATTAATATACATGGCATATGATACCTATGATGTATGATAATATATAATACATATATTACAGATGCTATATGATACATCTGATAATATATGATGTATGATATATGATATATATGATAATATATCATGTATGATACACGTGACAGTATAATGTTTATATATTTAAGTTGCACTTTAACCAAAGTATGTAAATAAAATATTCTAATAGCTGGCTATAATAATTAGTCCAACGGTTGCCAAAGAGATCTCTGTTTGGCTGATGTTGACACATAGGTCATTAAAAATATAATGAGAGATATTGAACAAATACAGTTAAACAGGCCTCTTCTCCGTCCTACCGGACGTCACAGAGTTTCTGCTTTTCCCTCTTCCACTGTTTGTTATCCATTCTGAAGAGGATGTAGGATGTAGTTTTCAGAGCCCATTGCATCTTTACTCTTTACCGGCGTACCTGCCACAATCTCCCAGGAGCATCTCCTTCCTAACACTACTGTGTGGATTTACTCATTGGCCATAGGTAGACACTCAGGAAGGGAAAAATTCTTAAAAAGGAGCAAAATCTACATTGATCACAACCCCCAAAAAGGTAAAATGCAGGCTTCCATTTCTACTTTCCAGAGATTTTTTTATGTATTTGCTTAACCCTGGGGCAAAGATTGTCAAGCCAAATAGAAAGAACTGAAACATATTTATTTTATCCACTCAAGTTATCCTTGAGCCTATATTGATATTAATAACCCCATTCATGAATTACACGTTCATGACAAATAGCATTTTCTTAACTTTAGGCCAAAAAGTGAAGAAAAACATTTCAGTATAACATCTATATTGATCCCTTGAAAATTTGTAAAATTCAGTTCAGAGCCTTCTGACATTACAAGGGGCTTTGCTGATGGAGTGCAGGACGTTGACAAGCACAAACAGAAAGCAACTCAAATGATGGAATTGCACACAACAGAAGGAGATATAGATACATGATTTAGAGACATTTGGAAGGTCTGCTGAAATATGACATTTACAATGTTAAGGCTACCAAGACATAAGTGGAACTATGTCCTGTACCACACAGCTACAGGACTGTGAGAAAGAAAGAAGAGAGCTTTGTATTTATATCTGGGAAAAGAGAGGCTTTTAGCCAATGCCTCCTTTAGTGGCCCCCAGAGCTGGACAGATCTCTGCAGTGTGTTTTTGTGAAAGTTATTTAACCGCTCTTGAGCTTCAGATTCTCCAAATGTAGAATGGGGCCACAGATCATCCTCACGTTGCAGAGGTGGGGTGAAGATTTGAATGAAAAACATGCAGTGTACCCAGCTCAGCGCCTCATACATAACATGCCCTCAATTCCTTTGAGCAGTTATTAGAATTAGAATAGAACTGTGTTGAGCAACTATTACATCCCAGACACAGGGCTTGACTCTTATGGATCAGGGTATATTCTTGCCTCCTTTATCAAAAATAAGGTGACCATATGTGCATAGGTTTATCTCTGGGCTATCTTGTTCCATTATCTGTATTTGTGTTTTTGTGCCAGAACCATACTGTCTTGATTACTGTAGCTTTGTAGTATAGTCTGAAGTCAGGGAGCGTGATGATTCCTCCAGCTCAATTTTTCTTTCTCAAGATTGCTTTGGCTATTTGGTGTCTTTGGTGTTTCCATATAAACCATGCAATTTTTTATGCTTGTTCTGTGAAAAATGCCCTTGGTAGTGTGATAGGGATTGCATTGAATCTGTAACTTGCTTTGGGTAGTATAGTCATTTTCGCAGTGTTGATTCTTCCAATCCAAGAACATGGTATATCTCTCCATCTATTTGTATCATCTTTAATTTCTTCCATCAGTGTCTTACAGTTTTCTGCATACAGGTCTTTCATCTCCTTAGGTAGGTTTATTCCAGGGTATTTTATTCTTTCTGTTGCAGTGGTCCATGGTAGTGTTTCCTTAAATTCTGTTTCAGATTTTTCATAATTAGTGTACAGGACTGCAAGAGATTTCTGTGCATTCATTTTGTATCGTACTACTTTACCAAATTCATTGATTAGCTCCAGTAGTTTTCCTGTAGCATCTGTAGGATTCTCTATGTATACTATCATGTCATCTACAAACAGTGACAGCTTAATGTCTTCTTTTCCGATTTGGATTCCATTTATTTATTTTTCTTCTCTGATTGCTGTGGCTAAAACTTCCAAAAGTATGATGAATAATAGTCATGAGATCGGACAACCTTGTCTTGTTCCTGATCTTAAGAGGAAATGGTTTCACTTTTTCACCATTGAGATCGATGTTGGCTGTGGGTTTGTTATATATGGCCTTTATCATGTTGAGGTAAGTTCCCTCTATGCCTACTTCTGGAGTGTTTTTATCATAAATCAGTGTTGGATTTTGTGAAAAGCTTTTTCTGCATCTATTGAGATGATCATATGGCTTTTCTCCTTCGGTTTGTTAATATGGTGTATAACATTGATTGATTTGTGTATATTGGGATAAACCCCACTTGATCATGGTGTATGCCCCCTTTAATGTGCTATTGGATGCTGTTTGATAGTATTTTGTGGAGGATTTTTTCATCTATGTTCATCAGTGATATTGGCCTGTAGTTTTCTTTCTTTGTGACATCTTTGTTTGGTTTTGGTATCAGGATGATGGTAGCCTCGTAGAATGAGTTTGGGAGTGTTCCTCCCTCTGCTGTATTTTGGAAGAGTTTGAGAAGGATAGCTGTTAGTTCTTCTCTAAATGTTTGGTAGAATTCTCCTGTGAAACCATCTGGTCCTGTGAAGCCATCTGAAGCCATCTGGTCTGGGCTTTTGTTTGTTGGAAGATTTTTAATCACACTCTCAATTTCAGTGCTTGTGAGTGGTCTGTTTATATTTTCTATTTCTTCCTGGTTCAGTCTCAGAAAGTTGTGCTTTTCTAAGAATTTGTCCATTTCTTCCAGTTTGTCCATTTTATTGCCATATAGTTGCTTATAGTAATTTCTCATGATCCTTTGTATTTCTGCAGTGTCAGTTGTTACTTCTCCTTTTTCATTTCTAATTCTATTGATTTGAGTCTTCTCCCTTTTTTTCTTGATGAGTCTGGCTAATGGTTTATCAATTTTGTGTATCTTCTCAAAGAACAAGCTTTTAGTTTTATTGATCTTTGCTATCGTTTCATTCATTTCTTTTTCATGTATTTCTGATCTGATTTTTATGATTTCTTTCCTTCTGCTAACTTTGGGGTCTTTTTGTTCTTCTTTCTCTAATTGCTTTAGGTGCAAGGTTAGGTTGTTTATTTGAGATGTTTCCTGTTTCTTAAGGTAGGATTGTATTGCTATAAAATTCCCTCTTAGAACTGCTTATGCTGCATCCCATAGATTTTGGGTCGTCGTGTCCCCATTGTGATTTGTTTCTAGGTATTTTTTTATTTCCTCTTTGAATTGAGTCACTGAGGTGTATGTGTGTATGTCTGTGTGTGTGGTGCTACAGACTGTGAAAAGAATCACTATGAGTTGTGTGTGTGTGCGTGTGCTGGTATAGACTGTGCATTGAGTCACAGTGAGCCATGTGTGTGTGTGTGCTGCTATAGGCTGTGCATTGAGTCACAATGAGTTGTGTGTCTGTGTGTGTGATGGTATAGACTGTGCCTTGAATCACAGTGAGCTGTGTGTGTGTGTGTGTGTGTGTGCGCGCGCATGCTGGTATGGTCTGTGCATTAAGTCACATTGAGCCGTGCATGTGTGTGTGTGTGCTGGTATAGGCTGTGCATTGTGTCAGAGTGAGCCATGCATGTGTATGCTTGTGTCTGCTGGTATAGACTGAGCATTGAGTCACAGTGAGCTGTGTGGGTGTGTGCTGTTTGTGTGTGTGTGGTGTAGGCTGTGCACTGAGTCACACTGAGCCATGTGTCTGCCTCTGTGTGTATGGGCATGTGGGCTGGTATAGTCTGAGCATTGAGTTAGAGTGAAGTGTGTTGTGTATCTGTGTCTGTGCTGGTATGGAGTGTACACTGAGTCACAATGAGCTGCGTGTGTGTGTGTGTGTGTGTGTGTCTATGTGGTGGTGTAGAGTGTGCACTGAGTCACAGTATGGGGTGTGTGTCTGTGTGTGTGCTGGTATAGGCTGAGCACTGAATCACAATTAGGTGTGTGTATGTGTCTGTGAGTGCTGGTATGGGCTTTGCATTGAGTCACTGAGGTGTATGTGTGTGATTCTGTGTGTGTCCTGCTACATGCTGTGCATTGACTCACAATGAGTTGTGTGTGTGTGTGTCTGTAATGGTATGTGCTGTGCCTTGAGTCACAGTGAGCCGTGTGTGTGTGTGTGTGTTGGTATGCTCTGTGCATTAAGTCAGATTGAGCCAGGCATGTGTGTGTGTGTGTGTGTGTGTGTGTGTGTGTGTGCTGTATAGGCTATACATTGAGTCACAGTGAGCTCTGTGTGTGTGTGTGTGTGTGTGTGTGTGCTGGTATGCTCTGTGCATTAAGTCAGATTGAGCCAGGCATGTGTGTGTGTGTGTGTGTGTGTGTCTGTGTGTCTGTGTGTGTGTGTGCTGTATAGGCTATACATTGAGTCACAGTGAGCCGTGTGTGTGTCTGTGAGTGCTGGTATGGGCTTTGCATTGAGTAACTGAGGGGTGTGTGTGTGATACTACAGACTTGGCATTGACTCACTGTGAGCCTTCTGTGTGTGTCTGTGTGTTTGTGCTGGTACAGGCTGTGCAGTGAGTCACAGCCATGTGTGTGTGTGTGTCTGTGTGTGTGTCTGTGTGTGTGTCTGTGTGTGTGTTGGTATAGGCTGAGCATAGAGTCACACTTAGCTGCGTGTATCTGTGTGCTTTGCATTGAGTCATTGGGGTGTGTGTGTGTGTTTGTGTGTGTGCTGGTATAGGCTGAGCATTGAGACACAGTGCACCGTGTGTATGTGTGTGTGTTTAGGGGCTGCTATAGTCTGAGCATTGATTTAAGGTGAGGTGTGTTGTCTGTCTGTGTATGTGCTGCTATGGACTGCACATTGAGTCACAATGAGCTGTGCATGCCTGTGTGTATGTGCACTGGTATATGCAGAGCATTAAATCAGTTAGGTGTGTGTATGTGTGTGTGTCTTTGCTGGTATGGGCTTTGCATTGAGTCACAGTGAGGTGTGTATGTGTGTGTGTGTGTGCTGCTATGGGCTTTGCATTGAGTCACTGAAGTGCGTGTGTGTGTGTGGTGCTACAGACTGTGCACTGAGTCACAGTGAGCCTTGTGTGTTTGTGGCTGTGTGTGCTGGTATGATCTGTGCATTAAGTCACATTGAGCCATGTGTGTGTGTGTGTGTGTGTGTGTGTCTGCTGGTACACTCTGAGCATTGAGTCACAGTGAGTTGTGTGGTGTGTGTGTGTGTGTGTGCTGGTAAGGACTGTGCTTTTAGCCAAAGAGAGCCATGCAAGTGTGACTTGTGTGCACTGGTATAGGCTGACCATTGAGTCACAATGAGCTGTGTGTGCCTGTGTGTGTGTATGTGTTTGTGTGTGTGTGCTGGTGTAGGCTGTGCATTGAGTGACAGGTAGCCGTGTGTGTGTGTGTGTGTGTGTGGGTATGGGTGCACGCACTGGTATAGGCAGTTCATTGAGTTACAGTGAGCTCTGTGTGTGTGTGTGCATGTGTGTGTGTGTGTGTGTGTGTGCTGGTATATGCTGTGCATTGACTCACACTGAGCCATGCATGTGTGCGTGTGTGTGCTGGTATTGGCTAAGCACTGAGTCACAGTGAGCCATGTGTGGCGGGGGACTGGTATAGTCTGAGCTTGAATCACAGTGAGGTGTGTGGTGTGTGTGTGTTTATCTGCCTGTATGGACTGTTCATTGAGTCACATTGAGGTATGTGTGTGCATGTGTCTGTGTGTTGGTATAGGCTGTACATTGAGTCACATTGAGCCATGTGTGTGTGCTGGTACAGGCTGTGCAATGAGCCACAGAGCCATGTGTGTGTGTCTGTGTGTGTGTTGGTATAGGCTGAGTATTGAGTCACATTTAGATGTGTGTGTGTGTGTGTGTGTGTGTGTGTGTGTGCTGGTATAGGCTGATCATTGAGTCACTGTGAGGGGTGTGTGTGTGACTGTGCTGGTATAGGCTGTGCATTGAGTTACAGTGAGCTGTGGGTGTGTGTGTGTGTCTGTGTTTGTGAGTGTGGGCTGGTATAGGCTGTGCATTGAGTCACAGTAAGCCGTATGTGTGTGTGTTTGAGTGTGTATGTGATGTGTGTATGTGCATTGAGTCACAGTAAGGTGTTTTTGTGTGTGTGTCTTTGCTGGTATGGGCTTTGCATTGAGTCACAGTGCGGTGTGTGTGTGTGTGTTTGTGTGCTGGTATAAACTGTGCATTGAGTCAGAGTGAGGTGTTTGTGTGTGTCTGGCTGTGTGTGCTATTATAGGCTGTGCATTGAGTCACACTGATGTGTGTGTGTCGGCTCAATATGATTCTAAGCAAAATGCTTATGGTAAAATGGTAAAGAAAAGAATGGATAAGAAACCCACACATATCAAGATTGGTGCAGAGGGAGTGATCAAGATGACAGAGTAGTAGGACATGAAGCTCACCTCCTCCCACGAATACAGCAAAAATTGATCTACACGTGGATCAATTCTCACAGAATATCTACTGAACGCTGGAAGGAGATCTCAGACCTCTAAAAGGGCAAGAAAAACTCCACATAACTGGGTAGGACAAAAGAAAAAAAAAAAGAAAGTGAGAATGGAATCAGGACAGGACCTGCACCGCTGGGAGGGAGCTGTGAAAGAGGAAAGGTTCCTGCACCATGGGAAGTCCCCTCACCAGCGGAGAGATCAGCCAGGACAGGGGAGAGCTAAGGAGTCTTGGAGGAGAACGCAGCAACTGGTTTGCAGCAGCCAGAATGGAGAGAAACCTGCACAGACGGTCAGTGTCACTGCTCTGCACTCCCCAGCCTGAGATATGCATCTGCCAGTGCCTGTATGATCTAGGTGTGGAAGCTTGGGCTGTGGAGATCGGACCCATGGAGAAGACTGGGGTGGGCTGTGCAGAAATAGCCTGAAGGGGCTGAAGCCTGATGCAATGGCATCTGAGGGTGTACACGGAGGAAGCCTGGGCCACCTTAGAGGCCAGGTGCCACTGTGTAGGCGACGCACAACGGGATGGGTGGGACCTGCCATTACAGCTTTTTTCCCTGCATAAGCTCTCAGGAGGCAGGACATCACCTAGACGAGCTCCAGGAGCCGTCATGAGCCACCTCTGCTCCCATCGTGTGCTCTGGGGGCGTGCATGAGCCACCACCGCCAGCAAGAACCCCACGACCGCGCACCAGCCACCGCATATGCATACGCCCTATCAAGCCAGCACACACTGAGGAAAGAGGCAACAGGCATCCATACTAAAAACGGCCCTTGCACCAAAAATACTAAACCCACACAAGCTACATAGGGACACTGCCACATACAAATATCCCTCCACACCACAGGAGATAAAAGTGTTTCTCCTAAACTCACAGAATAAGAGAAATATAAGTAAAATGAAGAAGCAGAGGAACCACTCCCAATTAAAAGCCCAAGAGAATTCCCCTGAAAGAAACAAACAATGGAACACACCTCTTTGGTCTAATAGACACCAATATCTCAAAGGAGGTAATGAAAATACTGAAGGAATTAAGAAAGACTATTGACAGAAATGCAGACTATTGTAAAAAGGGACTAGAAACTATAAAGAGCAACGAAGAAAAATTAGAAAACTCATTTGCCAAGACAAAAACTGAACTAAAGGCAATGAGTAGCAGAGTAAATAGTGCAGAAGAATGAATAAGTGACCTGGAAGATAGAATAATGGAAATCACCCAATCAGGAGAGCAGACAGAAAGCCAAATGAAAAAAAATGAAAGCAATATAAGGGGCCTGTGGGATAACATAAAGCATGCCAATCTACACCTAATAGGGATTCCAGAAGGGGAAGAAAGAGAAAATGGGTTCAAAAATGTGTTTGAAGAAATGATGGCTGAAAACTTCCCAAACTTAAAGAAGGAAACAGATATCCAGGTACAGGAAGCACAAGGGGTCCCAAACAGGGTAAACCCACACAGAGCTACACCAAGACCTATTATAATATAAATGGCAGATGTTAAAGAGAGGATTCTAAAGGCAATAGGAGAAAAACAAAGAGTTAATCACAAAGGAACTCCCATAAGGCTATCAGCTGATTTCTCTACAGAAACATTGCAGGCCAGAAGGGAGTGGCAAGATATATTCGAAGTCCTGAAAGGGAAAAATCTGCAACCTAGGATGCTCTATCCAGCAAGATTATCATTTGGAATAGCAGGAGAGATAAAGAATTTCTCAGACGAGCAAAAACTAAAAAAATACAGCAATGCTAAATGCTAAGGGAACTACTGAAAGGTCTTCTCTAAATACAAAAGAAGTCAAAGTATATAAGAAAGAGAAAATCACAATTGGAGAGCAAATCACCTAAATAAGCCAGTACCCAGATTTTTTAAAAATTTCTATGAAAGTGATGATAACCACCATGAACAGCAAAAGGATGAACGTGGAGATGTAAAAGAGGACATCAAAATCATAAAATGTGGGGTAGGAGAGTAAGAAAAATAGATTTTTTTTTCAGTTCCTCCAATGTGTTTGAGCCTATATGACTACCAGTCTAAGGCAAGCAGATATAGGATGAGATTAACATACTTGAAAAACAGGGTACCACAAATCAAAAACATACAATAGAATCACAAAAAACAAAAAGAAAATATAATACAAAAGAAAATCATCAAACCGAAAAAGGAAAAAGAAAAATAAAGGGACAAAAAAGAAATATAAAATCAATGGGAAAACAAGGTTAAAATGGCAATAAATACATATCTCTCAATAATTAACTTAAACATCAATGGACTAAATGCTCCAATCAAAAGACACAGAGTGGCAGATTGTAGGGTCTTGTTTTCTAATCCAATATGCTGCCTAGGAGACACCCACTTTACGGCACAGGACACACATAGATTGAAAGTGAGGGGATGGAAAAAGATACTTCATGGAAATAAAAGAAACCAGGGGTCGCAATACTCATATCACACAAAATAGACTTTAAAACAAAGGCCATAAAGAAAGATAAAGAACAACACTATATAATAATTAAAGGATCCATCGAGAAGTGGATCTTACACTTGTCAACATATATGCACCTAATATAGGAGCACCCAAATACATTAAATAAATACAGACATAAAGGGAGAAATTGACAGGAATAAAATAATAGTAGGAGACTTTAACACCCCACTCACATCAATGGACAGATCTTCTAAACAAAATATCAATAAGGCAACAGAGGTCCTAAATAATACAATAGGACAGTTAGACTTAATTGATATGTTCAGGACATTACATGCAAAAAAACCCGGCATACACATTCTCTTCAAGTGCACATGGAACATTCTCTAGGACTGACCACATATTAGGGCATAAAACAAGCCTCAACAAATTTAAGAGGATAGAAATGACCTCAAGCATCTTTTCTGACCACAACGGCATGAAACGAGAAATCAACCAGTGAAACAGAAACGAGAAAAAAATGATTACACAGAGACTAAACAATATGCTACTAAAAAGAAACCAATGGGTCAACAATTAAATAAAAGACGAAATTTAAAAATAACTTGAGACAAATGACAATGAAAACACAATCATACAAAATCTACAGGATGCAGCAAAAGCAGTTCTTAGATGAGAGTTCATAGCGATACAGGTCTTCCTCAAAAAATGAGACAAATCTCAAATAAACAACCTAAGCTACCACTTAAAAGAATTAGAGGGGGCTTCCCTGGTGGCACAGTGGTTGAGACTCCTCCTGCCGATGCAGGGGACACGGGTTCGTGCCCCGGTCCGAGAAGATCCCACATGCTTTGGAGCGGCTGGGCCCATGAGCCATGGCTGCTGAGCCTGCGCGTCCGGAGCCTGCGCTCCGCAACGGAAGAGGCCACAACAGTGAGAGGCCTGCATACCACCAAAAAAAAAAAAAAGAATTAGAAAAAGAACAAACAAAACCTAAAGTCAGCAGAAGGAAGGAAATAATAAACATCAGAGAGGAAATAAATAGAGATTTAAAAACAATAGAAAAAAATCAATAAAACCAAGAGCTGGTTGTTTGAAAGGGTAAACAAAATCGACAAACCTCTGGCCAGGCTCACCAAGAAGAAGAGAGAGAAGACCCAAATAAACAAAATAAGAAATGAAAAAGGAGACATATCAACTGACACCATACAAATACAAAAACCATAAGAGAATACTATGAACAATTATATGCCAATAAATTCGACAACCTAGAAGAAATGGACAACTTTCTAGAAATATACAGGCCACCAAAACTGACTCAAAAAGAAATAGATAATTTGAACAGACCAATCACTAGAGATGATATAGAATCTGTAGTTTAAAAACTCCCTCACAGGGCTTCCCTGGTGGTGCAGTGATTAAGGATCCACCTGCCAATGCAGGGGACGTGGGTTCGATCCCTGATCCGGGAAGATCCCACATGCTGCAGAGCAACTAAGACCATGTGCCACAACTACTGAGCCTGCACTCTAGAGCCTGTGAGCCACAACTACTGAGGCCATGTGCCACAACTACTGAAGCCTGTGTGTCTAGAACCCGAGCTCCACAATGAAGAGTAGCCCCTGCTCACCACAACTAGAGAAAGCCCGTGCATGGCAACAAAGACCCAGTGCAGACAAAAATAAAATAAATAAAATAAATAAATTTATTAAAGAAAAACTCCTCCACAAGCAAAAGTCCAGAACCAGATGGCTTCATAGGCAAATTCTACCCAACATACAAAGAAGAACTTATACTGATCCTTCTCAAACTCTTCCAAAAACCTGAAGAGAAGGGAACACTCCCAAAGCCATTCTAGGAAGCCACCGTCACCCTGATACCAAAATCAGACAAAGAAACCACCAAAAAAGAAAATTACAGGCCAATATCTTTGATGAATATAGATGCAAAAATTCTCAACAAAATATAGCAAACTGGATCCAACAACACATAAAAAAGATCATACACCACAACCAAGTGGGATTCATCCCAAGCTCATAAGGATGGTTCAACATATGCAAATTAATCAATGTGATACACCACATAAACAAAAGTCAAAAACCACTTGATCATCTCAATAGATGCAGAAAAAACATTTGACAAAATTCAACATCCATTCATGATAAACACTCTTACCAAAGTGGGTATAGAGGGAATATATCTCAACATAGTAAAAGCTATTTATGACAAACCCAGAGTCAATATAATACTCAATGGTGAAAAGTTGAAAGCCTTCCCTCTAACATCTGGAATATGACAAGGATACCCACTTCCACCTCTTCTATTCAACATAGTATTGGAAGTCCTAGCCACAGCAATCAGACAAGAAAAAGAAATAAAAGGTATCCAAATTGGAAGAGGTAAAATCGTCATTATATGCAGATGACATGACTCTCTATATAGAAAACCCTAAAGACTCCACACAAATACTAGAACTGATCAGTGAATTCAGAAATGTAGCAGCATACAAGATTTACATACAGAAATCGGTTGCATTTCTTTACACCAACAATGAAATATCAGAAAGGGAATGTAAAAAAACAATACCTTTCAAAATCACAACCTCAGGACTTCCCTGGTGGTCCACTGGCTAAGACTCCACAATCCCAACGCAGGGGGCGCAGGTTCCATCCCTGGTCAGGGGACTAGATCGCACATGCCACAACTAAGAGTTCAAGTGCCACAGCTAAAGATCCCGCATGCCGCAACTAAAGATCCCGCACGCAGCAATGAAGATCCCGCATGTGGCAACTAAGACCTGGCTCAGTCAAATAAATAAATGTTGAAGAGAAATGCACCCCCAGAAATAAAATACTTAGGAATAAATCTGACCAAGGAGCTGAAAGACTTGTATGCTGAGAACTATAAAACGTTAAAGGAAATTGAAGATAATTCAAAGAAATGGAAAGATATCCCATGCTCTTGGATTGGAAGAATGTCTATTGTTAAAATGACTATACTACCCAAAGCAATCTACAGATTTCATGCAATCCCTATCAAATGACCCATAACATTTTTCACAGAACTAGTACAAAAAATCCTAAAATTTATATGGATCCATAAAACACCCAGAATTGCCAAAGCAATCCTGAAGAAAAAGAACAAAGCAACAGGCATAACCCTCCCAGACCTAAGACAATACTACAAAGCTATAGTAATCAAAACAGCATGGTAATGGCACAAAAACAGACATATGGATCAATGGAACAGAACAGAGCACACAGAAATTAACCCACACACCTATAGTCAATTAATTTTTGACAAAAAAGGCAAGAATATACAACGGGAAAAAGTTTCTTCAGCAAGTGGTGCTGGGAAAGTTGGACAGCTGCATGTAAATCAATGAATTTAAAACACACCCTCTCACCGTACACAAAAATAAACTCAAAATGCCCTAAAGACTTAAACATAAGACATGACACCATAAAACTCCTAGAAAGGAACACAGGCAAAACATTCTCTGACATAAATTGTACCAATGTTTTCTTAGGTCAGTCTCCCAAGGCAATAGGAATAAAAGCAAAAATAAACAAATGGGACCTAATCAAACATACAAGCTTTTGTGCAGCAAAGGAAACCATTAACAAAACGAAAAGACGACCTACGAAACGGGAGAAAATATTTGCAAACAATGCAACTGAGAAGGGCTTAATTTCCAAAATATATAAACAGCTCATACAACTCAACAACAAAAAAATAAATGAACCAATCAAAACAGGGACAGAAGATCTAAAAAGACATTTATTCAAAGAAGAAATACAAATAGCTAATAGGCACATGAAAAGATGCTCAAAACCACTAATTATCAGAGAAATGAAAATCAAAACTTTAATAAGGTACCATCTCACACTGGTCAGAATGGCCATCATGAAAAACTCTACAAATAACAAATGCTGGAGAGGATGTGGAGAAAAGGGAACCCTTTTACACTGTTGGTGGGAATATAAATTGGTACAGCCACTTTGGAAAACAGATGTGGAGGTTCCTAAAAAAACTAAAAATTGGGCTTCCCTGGTGGTGCAGTGGTTGAGAGTCCGCCTGCCAATGCAGGGGACACGGGTTTGTGCCCCGGTCCGGGAAGATCCCACATGCCGTGGAGCGGCTGGGCCCGTGAGCCATGGCTGCTGGGCCTGCGCATCTGGAGCCTGTGCTCCGCAACAGGAGAGGCCACAACAGTGAGAGACCCGCGTACAGAAAAAGCAAACAAACAAACAAACAAAAAGACTAAAAATTGAATTACCATATGATCCAGCAACCCCACTCCTGGGCATATACCCAGACAAAACTCTAATCCAAAGAGATACATGCACCCCTATGTTCATAGCAGCACTATTCACAATAGCCAAGACATGGAAACAACCTAAGTGTCCACTGACAGATGAATGGATAAAGAAGATGTGGTACACGTATACAATGGACTAGTACTCAGCCATAAAAAAGAACAAAATAATGCCATTTGCAGCAACACGGATGCAACTAGAGATTACCATACTATGTGAAATAAGTCAGAAAGAGAAAGTCAAATACCATATGATATCACTTATATGTGGAATCTAAAATATGACACAAATGAACATATCTGTGAAACAGCAACAGTCTCATGGACATAGAGAATAGACTTGTGGTTGCCAAGGGGGAGGAGGTTGGGGGAGGGATGGAATGGGAAGTTGGGGTTAACAGATGTAAACTATTATACATGGAATAGATAACAGGGTCCTACTGTATAGCACAGGGAACTATATTCAGTATCCTATGATAAACCATAAGGAAAAAGAATATAAAAAGAGAATATATATATATGATAACTGAATCCCTTTGCTGTACAGCAGAAATTAACACAACATTGTAAATCAACTATACTTCAATAAAAAATAATAATAAAATGACCGAGAGAAAAAAAAATGATTGGTATATTTTACTCTGTGTAAAGTTTACATTCAAAGACAAGCACTGTAAACAAATACGGCTCACTAGTTAATGTCATGCTTGCTGAAATACTTAAGGAGACATGTACTGATGTCTGCAATTTACCACAAAATGCATCAAGGGATAAGATGGATCGGGGCATTCCTGGTGGCGCAGTCGTTAAGAATCCACCTGCCAATGCAGAGGACACGGGTTCGAGGCCTGGTCTGGGAAGATCCCACATGCCGCAGAGCAACAAAGCCCGTGCAGCACAACCACTGAGGCAGCGCACCACAACTACTGAAGCCTGCGTGCCTGGAGCCCGTGCTCCGCAACAAGAGAAGCCCCTGCAATAAGAAGCCACACACCACAGCAAAGAGTAGCCCCCGCTCACCACAACTAGAGAAGGCCCGCGCTCAGCAACAAAGGCCCAACACAGCCAAAAATAAAATAAATAAATTTTTAAAAAAGAATAATGAAAACCAAAATGCATATGAAGCATAATTGCAACTTTAAAAATATGAGCTGAAGTATTTACAATAGCCAGGACATTGGAGCAACCTAAGTGTCCATCGACAGATGAATGGATAAAGAAGGTGTGGCACGTATATACAATGGAATATTACTCAGCCATAAAAAGAAATGAAATTGAGTTATTTGTAGTGAGGTGGATGGACCTAGAGTCTGTCATACAGAATGAAGTAAGTCAGAAAGAGAAAAACAAATACCGTATGCTAACACATATATATGGAATCTAAAAAAAAATGGTTCTGATGAACCTAGGGGCAGGACAGGAATAAAGACACAGACGGAGAGAATGGACTTGAGGACATGGGGAGGGGGAAGGGTAAGCTGGGACGAAGTGAGAGAGTGGCATGGACATATATACACTACCAGATATAAAATATAGACAGCTAGTGGGAAGCAGCCACATGGCACAGGGAGGTCAGCTCGGTGCTTTGTGACCACCTAGAGGTGTGGGATAGGGAGGGTGGGAGGGAGGGAGATGCAAGAGGGAGGGGATATGTGGATATATGTATACGTATAGCTGATTCACTTTGTTATAAAGCAGAAATTAACACACCATTGTAAAGCAATTATACTCCAATAAAGATGTTAAAAAAATGAGCTGAAAAAAGATGGAGAGGAAATGGGCTAAAATATTAACTGTGATGGAATTAAACATGGTTTTTATTCACTTTTTCATATTCCATGCACTAACTAACCAAGTTCTCTTTTTCCAAAATCCACATGCTATGCTCTCCATAATAAAAGCAGTATCACCTGCCCTCTTGCCCAAGGGAGAAAGGCCCACTGGGCAGCAACAGCTCCCCACTTGTGCTACCCTCCTGTGACGGCGGCTTTGAGCACCTGATGGGGCCCCCAGAGCGCTCTAATCACAGCTGTAGAGATGTGTCCTCGTTGGCTTCACACGGATGACCAAGCCTACGCCTGACTTATCTGCTTTGGTTCCCAGGTGCAGCCCCACCCACCCTGTCTTCACCTTTGCCCATCACAGGCACTAAATCCCTACCAACATCTTCCAACTGCACCCTCTAGCTTCCTAGCGTCTTGTCGGTTATCTGAATTTCTCATTTTAAGTCATCTTTGTCCAGAAGCTAAAAAGGGAAACTTTATAAAATTTTCTATGTAATAATGTAAAATCCCTGCATGGCAAATATAGATAATAAACAAACAAGGAATTATAAAATGACAATTGAGAAATACTTGGAAGATACAGGACAAAGGGCTGATTCACCTAATTTATGCAGAGCTCAAAATCAAAAGTTAAAAAAAGAAGATGGAAAAACCCAACAGAAGACAAAGATGAAGTAAGCAAAGGGTACAAAGAAACACCAATCACCAAAAAACAGGGGGAAGTGTTGAACCTCACTGGTAATAAAAGAAATGAAAGCCCAAACAATAATGGAATATAATTTCTTAACCTTGCAAATTGCTGAAAGGTCAATGAAAAAGTTGGATATCCTCCAGTTTGAGGATGGGCGATTGGAAAATGAGTGCTCATGAATTGTTGTGAAAGCATAAAGGGATGCAACTTTCTGAAGGACAATTTGACCATATCTAGTAAATTTATAAATGCATCGAGCCACTGAGCAAGACCCTGTTTGGAATTTATATTGTAGAAATATTTATAATTTCACCAAGATTAGATATATGATGTTCATTGCAACCTTTTTTTAATAAAAGTATGAAAGAAAGAAAGAAAGAAAGAAAGAAAGAAAGAAAGAAAGAAAGAAAGAAAGAAAGAAAGGACAGAAAGGAAAAGAAAGAATGAACTTGAAGCAGTCTCTGAACAAGGGTCAAATTACGAGATATTTGTAAAAGTAGAGGCTTGAAGATAGGTAAACGAAGCAAAAATCGAGTATCAAAACCAAATTCTAGGGAATTCCCTGGTGGCAAAGTAGTTAAGAATCCGCCTGCTAATGCAGGGTACACGGGTTCGAGCCCTGGTCCAGGAAGATTCTACATGCCACAGAGCAACTAAGCCTGTGCGCCACACCTACTGAGACTGCGCTCTAGAGCCCGTGAGCCACAACTACTGAGCCCGAGAGCCAAAACTACTGAAGCCCGCGTGCCTATAGGCCGTGCTCCGCAACAAGAGAAGCCACTGCAATGAGAAGCCTGCGCACCTCAACGAAGAGTAGACCCCCACCCCCGCTCGCCGCAACTATAGAAAGTTTTTTATATTGCACATGTATTAATTTTTAATAAAGTTATATAGTATCTTTATCAACATGTGAAGAACACATCTGCATTTTATAAATTGCTCTACGTTCATAAGCATTCTTCTATTTCTCCATCGGAGGGCAGCATAAGACAGTAAATAGCAAAAATAATTTCAAGGTGTTTGGTCTGAAATTGAATGCTGCTCTTCAGTTGTTTATTTTGACAGGCTGCTGGTACAAATTAATCATTAGATTGTTTATTTTTCTGATAACTGACTATATATTCACTGTAAACACTGATATATTGGAGAAAAGACAAGTCACCTATAATAAGGGACCACCTGGCATTTATCTTCACATTTCTATGTGTGATGAAAAAAGGAAGGGTCATATTTTTTTTTAAGTCTGCTGACAAAAAGTCCCCCATACAATAATTTTCTAATCTACACTTCACATCAAATGTCTCTTGAGCATTTCCCTGCTTCCCTAAGTTCTCTGACATGGTGGTCTCTAAAGGCCGCCTGGTGTTCCAGCCTGTGGACTCGTTGTACCTTGCTTCCCTGATTTAAATTGGTCATTTAGGTGTCTTAACTGTCTTTAAAGTATAAAAGATTTCCCATGTATAAAATATACATAGAAAACTATACCATCCAATTAATCACTACTCGAATTTGATAGATGTGAATTGTTGCCATTTTTACTTCAGATATTTTGAAGAAAGAAAGGTTTACAGGTAGGGTTGGAGGTCCCCATGTCCAATTAATTTCTCTCCTTCCATCCCCAAAGTCACCTCTGATCTGAAGCTGGTGCTTATTTTTCCTATCCTTCATCTCAGGCTTCAATTACAAAAGTATGTTCTGTAAACAATATAGTATTGTCCTGAGCTTTTAAATTCTACACATAAATGTAATCACCAAGGCATGTCCTATATTTGCTTAACATTATGATTTACCCCCTGTTGATTTAGACCTAGTTAATTTTAACTGTTTTAAGGTATTGTAATTTATAAATAGAATTTATTAACACATTCCCTATCGATAAGCATTTAGGTGGTTTCTAATCATTGAGTATCACTGCCCTTTTGATGGGGCAGGTGCGCACAGCTTCTCTAGCTGTTATACCTAGAGAAGAATTAAGTTTGGGATTCCAGCAGAGGAATGGCGGGTTCGAAAGGGTCATCCCCTTCAGCTCTACTGGCTACTGCTGAATCACACTCCTGAATTACCAATTTTCAATTCAGCGGGTCGTGAATTAGTCCCATTTCCTCACTTCCTCTTTGTGGTAGGAGGCATGGCTTTAAGCACCTCAGAGGTTAAGCATCTCTTCGTGGTCACTGGCAACAAGGTTTTGTCTTTTGTGAATCCATTGCCTTTGCTTATTACCTGCTTGGGTTCTTTACCTTTTTCTTATCCATTTGTACAAATTGTGTATCTATATCTGATTCAGACTGGGTGTCTAGAGAAAGCACGTGGCATGCACAAACCGGGTAATTTAAGGAGAGCTTGGGCTTCCCTGGTGGTGCAGTGGTTAAGAATCCGCCTGGCAGTGCAGGGGACATGGGTTCGAGCCCTGGTTCTGGAAGATCCCACATGCCATGGAGCAACTAAGCCCGTGCGCCACAACTACTGAGGCTGCGCTCTAGAGCCCGTGAGCCACAACTACTGAGCCCGCGTGCCACAACTACTGAAACCCACGCGCCTAGAGCCCGTGCTCCACAAGAAGAGAAGCCACCACAATGAGAAGCCTGCGCATCACAACGAAGAGTAGCCGCCGCTCGCCACAACGAAGACCGAACGCAGCCAAAAATAAAATTAAGTAAGGAGGGCTTAATACAGGGACTGTTGACAAACGCACGGACGGGTTGGGGACAGGCACCGAGGGACAGTGCAGCACCCGAGCCGGGCAACTGTGGGTGGTGCTCACCACTTCCCACCTCAAGTGCCAGGGCCAGTGTGGGCGACCACTCTCCCTAGCTTTCTGGGCATTTCCGTGTGGATGGGAGGACAGCAGCCAGCCCAGAGAGCTGGAGAGAGTAGATATGACAGACTAAGGACGTGGCACTCCCGGAGCCATCCGGGTCCCTCGGCCTTCTCCTTCTCAGCCGGGAGAACTCTGCTCGCCTTCCAGGGCAACAAAGCTGCAGAGCCTCCGGCTCAGGCCCTGGGAGTTTGGCTTGCATCCCAGGGAGAGTCATCTCTCCGGAGGAGAGGAGGGCGGGCCAGCAGCAGCCCTGCTGACAGCTCGGCTCCTAACTCAGGGCTCCTGTGCTCTGCCGCGTCCCCACCACGGGCAGGTGATGGCGCTCTTGTTCCGTCGCCCCGTGGGAACCGGGGAGCTGGGTGTCACGTCAAGACACTGCTGGGGCTGCTGCCTTTTGCTGTAATGAAGTCCGTGTCTCTGACCAGGGCTGAAAGCCAGGCAGGCTGACTCGTGAGCTTGCAGGAGGGTAAAATCACAGCGCCTTCGCACTTTCTGACTTGTCGGGGACGAGCAGAGCCCAGGAACTGAGCTGTAAGCCTAGGAGCTGAGCCCTGGTGGAGGGACGGGGCCAGCTCCCTCCGCAGGGCGGGAGCCAGGGGGTCAGTCCACACCGCCTGCCTTCTCCCCTCCCCCTGAAGCCCCCACCGGGAAAGCAGCGGGGATGTTAGGCGTCCGGCATTGAGAATGGTTTTGTGCTCTGCAAACTTCTCTTGGAATAGGGTTTGCCTTTCCCTCCATAAGCATGGTCTGTCTGATATTGATTTTTTGCTATGTGTTCAGACTTGCTTTGGGTCCTTTTACCCGGGCCGTATTTGTATTAATAAGTGCTCCACGTGTGTATTGACTGGTTGTTGTGTGCTGGCTTCTACGAACGTCCATTAGCTCAAGAGAAACAGCGACAATAATAGTGAGTCATTGGAGCAATGTCGGGGCGGGGTTGGTTTAAAAAGAAAACAGAAACGCAACCACTAACTTCGACAACAACAACAGGCCAGGGGCGGGCGTTTCTATGAGAATATTTAGGGCTGCAAGTGTCAGAAACCGTGACTCATGTGGATCAAACAATAAGGAAAGTGGAAACTTCGATCTCTTTTAATAGAAAGTCCAGATGTAACTGTCCTCAAGGTTGGCTGAATCATCATCTTCATGATGTCGCTATGCCTGGACTTCCACATTTCTCTTTTCTACCATCCTTTGTACTAGTTTAATCAACACTTTTGAAGCAAGACATTTGCAGCAGTATCTCATCCCAACTTGTCAATGTCAAGAGGAAGAGATAAATAATATTGTCCTATGACTCTCGGTTAAAAAGAGGGGAAATTTCTCCCAGAAGTCTTCCTATCAGACTCCCCACCACACACCCCCGTCACATAGCAGCAGCTGGCATTGGGTCACACTGGTTTTCCTGAAAACATTACCAACAAGGTAGAGGTTAATAACGTCAATCATACTGAGTTGATTCTTAGGGCAAGAGAAGGAGTTGGCTTTCCCTTCAAGAAACACGCCGTGCAGTGCAGGGGTGGATACCTGACCAACATTTGGATTCCCTTAGGTAGACTGGAGAGTGAGGGGAAGCTGGGGAGGCAACCCAAAGCCTTCAGTACTACAGGCGGGGCCAAACGAAAGCAAACTCTCACACCTCAACAGAAAAAACCAAACAATCCAACTGGAAAATCGGAAAAGATGTGAAGAGACATTTCACTGAAGAGGATATACAGATGCCAAAGACGTGAAAAGATCTTCAACATCATTAGCCATTTGGGAACTACAAATTGAAACCACAATGAGATGTCATTACACACCTACTAAAATTTAAAACAAATAGTGACAACACCAAATGCTGCTGAGGATGCGGAGAAACCCGACTAGACATCTGTAGTAGCGACACAGAACGGTACAACCGCTGTAGAACATGCTGTGGCAGTTTCTTAAACATCTAAATATACACTTACCATTCGCCCCAACAGCCCCACTCCAGGGTGTTCCCGAGCCAGGCTTGTTTGTCAGAAGCGCAGCAAAGCCAAAACGCTGAGCCGCCGAGGTTTGCAGCAAAGACAGGGTTTACTCGCAAGGCAGCCAAGCGAGGAAACGGGAAAACTAGCGTCACATCCACCTCCCTGAAGGCAAGGGGATAACTTATAATAAAGCAGAGGGCGGCTTCTCTGGTGGCGCAGTGGTTGAGAGTCCGCCTGCCGATGCAGGGGACACGGGGTCGTGCCCGGTCCGGGAAGATCCCACATGCCGCGGAGCGGCTGGGCCCGTGAGCCATGATGGCTGCTGAGCCTGCGCATCCGGAGCCTGTGCTCCGCAACGGGAGAGGCCACAACAGTGAGAGACCCGCGTACCGCAACAACAACAACAAAAAAGCAGGGGGGTGTGAGGCGTGGAGAGCGCCGGGAGCACGGGGAAAGGTGATTAGAAAAAGGTGCGGTAAGTGCTCCGTGCAGGCGTAACGGGGGCTCTGCGGGGTCAAAAGGTCACTCTCGCATGCCCAGTTGGAGGGTCGGTGGTCCTATCCAGTCTTAACGAGCTCCGCTCTAACTAGACACAACTGATTCCAAGTTCCTGGACGACAAGTCGGGCAAACATCTTATTGTTTAGGCTACCCGCTGCTTGGAGGACAGGCAAGTCCTCAGTTAAACAATGAAAGCGACCTAGGTTACTGAAGGCAGGTTACAGGTGAAATGGAGTTAACTAACGGTTACCCACTGTTTCATGGGCACTAATCCCAGAGAAATGAAAACCTGCACACAGTTATTCAAAGCAGCTTTATGGGTGATAGCTAAAAACTAGAAACAGCCAAAAATGTTCTATGACACATGAATAGTTAAACTGTAGTTCATTTATACCATGGAATATAACTTAAAAGTAAAAGCAACAGCAAAAATGAACTATCGATCCATGAAATACCTTGGATGGATCCCAAGGGCACTATATGCTGCATGAAAAAAAACCCCAAACAGTTCCATATAATGTAACCCCATTTATATAATATTCTTGAAATGACAAAATTATTGCGACGGAGAAAAGATGAGTGGCTGCCAGGGGTTAAGGATGGTGTGGGGCAGGGGACTGTGCTTATAAAGGGGTAGCAGTAGAGAGATCTCTGTAGTAATGGAATAGCTCTGTATCTTGACTGTGATCACACAAATCTGTGCATGGATGGCATAGAACTATACACACTTTGTACCAATGTTAATTTCCTGGGTTTGTAATTACATAAGATATAACCATTGGGGGCTTCTGGGACTGTGGCAGAGTAGGAAGCACCAGGGATCTGTCTTCCTACCTAAACAACAGTTGCATTGGCAGAATCTGTCTGATGTAGCTATTTGGAACTCTAGTACATGGAAGGCTTGCAACTTGCAGTGGAAGGCTTGGAGGGTAAATTGTGGTTAATTTCAGTCACTTTCAGCTCTTAGTGCAGTAGCAGCTAAGGGTTCTCAACCCGGAGCCCTAAGGCAGGCAGCTGAGCAGTGTTCCTGGGGCAGCTTGCACAGAGCTTGTGGGAGCAGAATGGATAAAAACACTTTATCCAACTATATGCTGTCTATAAGATTCTCACTTTAGATCCAAAGACACAAATAGATTGAAAGTGAAAGGATGTAAAAAGATATTCCCTGCAAATAACAAACAAAAGAGACCAGGCGTGGTTCTACTAATATCAGACAAATAGACTTTAAATCAAAAAAGTTTACAAGAGATAAAGAAGGACATTATATATTAATAGAAGTTTCAGTAGAGCAAGAAGATACACCAATTATAAACATTTATGCACCTAATGACAGGCATCAAAATAGATGAAGCAAAAATGGACAGAACTGAACAGAGAAATAGACTTTTCTACAGTAATAGTCATAGACTTCAATACCCCACTCACAATAATAAAACAACCAGACAGAAGACAGCAAGGAAATAGAGGACTTAAAGAACACAATAAACCAACCAGATCTAACAGAACACTCCACCAACAACAATGGCGTACACATTCTCAAATGCACATGGAATATTTTACAGGATATGCCATATGTTAGTCCACAAATTAAGTCTCAGTAGACTTAAAAAGACAGATGTCACACAAAGTATCTTCTCTGACCACAATGAGATGAAGTTAGAAATCAATAAGAGAAGAAAAACTGGAAATTTCACAAACTTGTGAAAATTAAACAACACTTTTAAACAAGCCACGGATCAAAGAAGAAAGCACAAGGGAAATTAGAAAATACTTGGAGACAAGTGAAAATGAAAACACAACATATCAAAACTTATGGGACACAGAAAAAGGGAGAAATTTATAGCTATAAATGCTTACACTAATCAACAAGAAAAATCTCAAATCAACAAGCTAACTTTACAACTTAAGGAACTAGCAAGAACGAACAAACTAAATTCAAAGCTAGCAGAAGGTAGGGACTAAAGATTAGAGCAGAGATAAACAAATAGAGAATAGAAAAACAACAGAGAAAATCAATAAAACCAAATGTTGGTTCTTTGAAAAGATCAACAAAATTGACAAACCTTTGGTTAGATGACCTAAGAAAAAAAGAGAGAAGATTCAAATTATGAAAATCAGAAATGAAGTGAAAGTGAGAACATTACTACTGACTCTACGGAAATAAAAATGATTATAAGAGAGTACTACAAACGATTGTTCACCAACAAAATGGATAACTTAGATGAAATGGACATATTCTGAGAAACACAAAAGCTACTAAGACTAAATCATGAAGAAACAAAAAATCTGAAAAACCTATAAACAGTAATGAGATTGGATGAATAATCAAAAATCTCCCACCACCACCAACAAAACAGCCCTGGACCTGATGGCTTCACAAGGGAATTCTACCAAATATTTAAAGAACTGATACTGTCCTTCTTAAACTTTTCCAAAAAAACTGAAGGAGAGAAACACTTCCTACTCATTCTATGAGGCCACAATTATCCTTATAGCAAAGCCAGAACAAAGACACGACAGGAAAACTGCAGACCAATATCCTTTATGAACATTGATGCAAAAATTCACATCAGAATATTAGCAAATTGAATTCAGCAGCATATTAAAAGGATTATACACCATGACCAGTGGGATTTATAACTGGGATGAAAGAATGGTTCAACATATAAAAATCAATCAATGTGATACACCACGGTAAGAAAATAAAGGGGAAAAGCACATAATGATCTCAGTTGATGCAGAAAAAGCACTCATCAACTTCATTACCCTTCAATGATAAGAACACTCAAACTAGGAATAGAAAAAATCTGCCTCAACATAATAAAAGCCACATATGAAAATTCCACAGCAAATGTCATACTCAATGGTGAAAAACCGAACGCTTTTCCTCTCACATCAGGAGCAAGGCATGGCTGCCTACTTTCACCACTTCTATTCAACAAAGTACTGCAAGTTCTAGCCGGAGAAATTAGGCAAGAAAACATCCTTCCAAATTAGAAAAAAAGATGATCTCTATTTGCAGATGATATGACCTTATATGGGCATACATTGGAGATACTGCAGGTTTGGTTCCAAAACTCCACAAAAAAGTGAATATCGCAATAAGGCCAGTCACATGAATTTTTTGGTTTCCCAGTGCATATGAAAGTTATGTTTGGGGACTTCCCTGGAGGTCCAGTGGTTAAGACTCCGCGCTTCCACTGCAGGGGGCCCGGTTCGCTCCCTGGTTGGGGAACTAGGGTCCCACATGCCATGCGGCACAGTCAAAAAAAATTTCTTTTAAAGTTATGTTTGCACTATACTGTAGTCTATTAAGTGTGCACCAGCATTATGTCTGAAAAGCAGTGTTACATACCTGAGGTAAAAAATACTTTGTTGCTAAAAAAAATGCTATCATCTGAGTCTTCAGCAAGTTATAGTAGTAACATCAAAGATCACTGATCACTGTGAAAATATTATAACAATAGAAAATATTCTGAGAAATATTAACAGAAATATTGCCAGAATTACCAAATTTTACACAGAGACACAAAAGTGAGCAAATGCTTTTGGAAAAATGGCACCCATAGAAATGCTTGACGCAAGGTGGCCACAAACCTTCGAATACGACATTATTGTAAAAACCAAAATAAGCCAAAGTGCAATAAAATGAGGTATACCTGTATGTAGAAAACCCTAAAGATTTCACCCAAAAAACCTGTTAGAACTAATAAATGAATTGAGCAAAGTAGCAGGATACATAATCAAAACACAAAAATCAGTTGTATTTCTCTACACTAGTAATCAATGACCTCAAAGGAAATTACAAAAATAATTCCATCTGCAAAAACATCAAAAAGAATAAAATACTTAGGAATTGATTAAAGAGGTGAGAAACACGTGCAATAAAAACTACGAGACACAGCTGAGAGAAATTAAAGAAGACATGGGTAAATGAAAACACATCCCACGTTCATGGATTGGAAGACTTAATACTTTTAAAACGTCCCACCGCCTCCCTTGGAGTGCCCACAAGAGACAAAATTCCTCACTACCTCTTTTGGGAGGATGAGACATTTCCCCAGTCCTCCCTTTCATAAAGGAGGCAGGAAGTTCTTGTTCCAGCTTTATGCAGGGGTCTCAATTCCAGCTTCCTGTCTTGGTGGGTCAATGTCATGTCTTTTATTTCTGTGCTGGTATTAAAACCCCAGCTCCTAATGGTGAGGGTCTATATGGGCATACATTTCCATTCTGACCCAGGAAAGTGATGCTTCTCTCTAGCTAGTCAGTGTATTTAATATTTGTATCATATTTTATACAGCAGTCTGTGTATTTGTAGAAATATGAGGAGAACGGGATGCATTACATCAATCCGCCCATTGCCAGAACTGAACGTTGGAGTCTGCTTCCAATTTTTCAATATTATAAATAATGCTATGAGGAATATCTTTGCCCATTAATCTTCATGCACATCTCTGGTTATTTTCTTTGGATAAATGCCTAGAAATGGTCAAAGAGTATGAACGGTTTTAAAGTATTTGATATATAATGCCCCACTGGCAACCTCAAAGAATGCACCATTCTTTGGTGCATTCCCTGAGAATTCCTGTTTTCCTGCACTCTCATCAACATTTGGAAACTTAAAAAGAAAAAAAAAAAACCATCTGCTTAGACTAAACATATAGCGTAGAAACAGTATTTTTTACATTTTTAACAGGTTAGAAAAAAATCCAACGAAGAATAAAATAGTGTGACATATGAAAATTCTATGAAATTCAAATTTCAGTAACAATAAAGACAGTATTTTATTGGTACACAACTAGATCCATTCGTTTACGTGTTATCTATGTTGCTTTCAAGTTGCAATGGCAGAGAGTAGTTGTGACAGATCTACGGCTTGCAGTGACTAAAATATGCACGGAAAAGGTTTGCTGACCCGTGTTTTAGATAAAATCCGCCTATACACAAAGACATTGTGCTGTAATCATACAATGATACTAACCATCCCACACCAAATGAACTACAACTACACACAACAGAGTGAATGACTCTCGCAAACGTAAAGTTGAGAAAAAGAAGCCAGAAACGAAAGATTACATGTAGTATGCATGTTCCAGATAGAACGTTGAGAAACAGGAGTCAGGAGAGTGACAACCTGAAGAGGGTCAGTGTAGTAACTGGAAGAGGCCAGGAGGAGGCATCTGAAGTGCTGATCTGGCTGTCAGTCAGGTGCATGAGTTTGGTTTGTAAAAATTCTTGCAGGTTTACACTTAACGATCTGTGCGCTTACCAGTCAATAAGTTATGCTTTAACACAAATGTTAGAAAGAAAACCATAGTGATGGGGGTGGGCACTGCTTGGCCACATCTGGGAACATAGAGTTACATCAGAGCAGGCCAACATGTCTTTGGCATTTTCTCATTTTCTGTTTCTTAGCTCTTCATCTATAACTCAGTTTTCGTTGCTTTCCTCATCACCTTTCTTCCCCTGCTTTAGGGGGAGGAACTCCTCTTAGGTTGGAAGACCTATTCTGTGATGAATAGGAGGTAAGCGGCTGTGAGACAGGTCCGTGCATTTGTCACAAACATTTATTGCTATGTGACAAATCACCTTCAAGGTTAATGGCTTAAACAACAATATTTTATTGTTTGCTCATGATTCTGTGGGTCAGGCAGGACTCAGCGAGGGGATTCTTTGGCTGCACGTGGCATGGGCCACAGTCATGCATGGGGCTGCGCAGCTGTCTGGGATGGATGGTGCAAGAAACCTTACCTCCCAGAGTCTGGCCCCTCAATGCTCTTTCCACATGGTTCTCCTGGGCTGCCTGATAGCATGGCGGGCTCAAAGTCATCAGACTTCTTACATGGTGGCTGGCTCCTAAGAGCAAGAAAGTTGAAGCACCCGTTCTCTTAAGCCTGGGTTTGGAAGTCCCAGAACTTCACTTCTACCATATTATATCAGTCAAAGAAAGCCATGGGTGTGCTCATTCTAGAAGACGGGAAATATTGCATGTATGTGATGATGTCGTAATAAAAAGCAAGATAAATAAGCTAAAAATTTTTTTAAAAGGAAGAGGGGAAATGGACTCCCTTCTTGATGTGAGAAACAGAAATGCATTTGTGCCCTTCATTAATCTACCCAGAACTTTACCTAGGGTGATAGTAGCTGAGTTGGCTGGAGCTCACCACACTTCCTGGAGCTTCCGGGGTGCTAGGGCCTCAACGGATTATGATACCCCCCACCCCTTTCCATATCATGGGAGACTTCTGTCCAGCTATTAATGTGACATGTTCATGTTCCAGTCATCCAAGTGCCATTTGTGAGAACTCAATATACACATGTAATTTAATAATTTGTAGAGACAATTTACAGAGTTAACTGAATTGCAACTTGTCATCTTTTCATTTAAAAGAAATAAATGGAACTATGTCGTCTGCTGAGCAGGAAACTCAAACAGCACAAGATCACTGCAACAGTGATTACTGTTACCTGAATTCTTGTGTAGACCAATGCTTTGTAAATGTGAACGTGCGGAGGTTCGAGTGAGGCCAGATGGTGCTACTCTGTGGACCACAGAGTGTGACTCTCACTGCGGTGGGCCACGATTAGACCACGGTAGAATTCAACCAATCAGAGCTCAGTACCTTCCAAAGCACGTACCGGCTGCAAACAGGCTTATTTGGAACCCCCATCAACACTCCCTAGTTAAACTGGCATAGAGTTAAGCTGGCCCTTTATAAGGAACATAAATTAGTTGGTTAGGAATGACATAATTTACTCAGATGACAACCAGTCACACACACTCATGCAAATCCGTAAATGGATGAGAACATGACAAAGGCAGAAAATTAGATTCAGAATATGTAAAAAAAAAAACACCCAAAAACGGAAACAAGCATCTTAGGAGCAATGCATTTTGAATCATATCAGACCTTCTCAGCTCTATGCAGGCTCTGGAGGGCTGAGCAAGGTTTCTGAGTTTGGGTGGAATATATTTGGTAAACAATATTGGTATTTGATCATATTATTGGCACAGGGTTGCAAAGATGGACTTGTGATTTTTTTTTAAGGTAAGCACAGTAATTTGGACATTGCACAGCCCTTCAGAAGTGATTAAGACCCTCAAAAATGGTGTGTGTGTGTGTGTGTTTGTGTGTGCACAAAAAAAAGATCTGCTCAGTTTCAAATCTGATAGTCAACTTATTTAAGTTATAAGTTCAAATGCCTACTTTTCCCTTAACTTTTTTTCTAACATTTTTTATGAAAGTGTACTTGCTGTACAATATTATATAAGTTACAGGTGTGCAATGCAGTGAGTCACAGTTTTTAAAGGTTATACTCCATTTATAGTTATTATAAAATCTTGGCTATATTCCCCACACCGTGCAATATATCCTTGTAGCTTATTTATTTTTCTTGGCAGCATCCCACAACTTGAGGGATCTCAGTTCCCCGACCAGGGATTGAACTTGGGCCACGGCAGTGAAAGCCCTGCATCTTAACCACTAGGCCACCAGGGAACTCCCCCTTGTAGCTTATTGTATACATAATATTTTGTAGCTCTTAATCCCCTACCCCATATTGCCCTTCTCACCTTCCCACCCCACTTGGCAACTAGTAGTTTGTTCTCTGTATCTGTGAGTCTGCTTTTTTTTTTGTTAGAGTCACTAGTTTGTTGTATTTTTTAGATTCCACATATAAGCGATATCATACAGTATTTGTCTTTCTCTGACATTTTTCACTTAGCATAATAACTTCCCAGTCCATCCATGTTGCTGCAAATGGCATTATTTTGTTACTTGTCATGACTGAGTAGTATTCCATTGTATATATATACCTCATCTTTATTTATTTATTTCTTTTGCGGTACGCGGGCCTCTCACTGATGCGGCCTCTCCCGTTGCGGAGCACAGGCTCCAGATGCGCAGGCTTCGCGGCCATGGCTCACGGGTCCAGCCGCTCCACGGCACGTGGGATCTTCCCTGACCGGGTCACGAACCCATGTCCCCTGCATCGGCAGGCAGACTCAACCACTGCGCCACCAGGGAAGCCCCCTCATTTTCTTTTTATTTATTTATTTATTTATTTATTTATTTATTTATTTATTTATTTATTTATTTATTCTTGGCTGTGTTGGGTCTTCGTTTCTGTTCGTGGGCTTTCTCTAGTTGTGGCGAGTGGGGGCCACTCTTCATCGCGATGTGCAGGCCTCTCACTGTCGCGGCCTCTCCTGTTGCGGAGCACAAGCTCCAGACGTGCAGGCTCAGTAGTTGTGGCTCACGGGCCTAGTTGCTCTGCGTCATGTGGGATCTTCCCAGACCAGGGCCCGAACCTGTGTCCCCTGCATTGGCAGGCAGACTCTCAACCACTGTGCCACCAGGGAAGCCCCCCCTCATTTTCTTTAGTCATTCATCTGTTGATGGACACTTAGGTTGCTTCCATATCTTTGTTTTTTGGCTGCGCTGGATCTTAGTTGCGGCATGTGGGATCTTCCGTTGCACCGTGCGGGCTTCTCTCTAGTTGTGGCGTGGGGGTTTTCTTTTCTCTAGTTGAGGCGCTGTAGTTGTGGCATGTGGGCTTAGTTGCCCTGTGGCATGTGGTATCCTAGTTCCCTGACCAGGGATCGAACACACTTCCCCTGCATCGGAAGGTGAATTCTTTTTTTTTTTGATTAATTTATTTATTTTGGGCTGTGCTGGGTCTTCACTGCTGCGCGCGGGCTTTCTCTAGGTGCAGCGAGCGGGGGCTACTCTTCGTTGAGGTGCGTAGTCAGTGGCTTCTCTTATTGCAGAGCACGGGCTCTAGGCGCGCGGGCTTCAGTAGTTGTGGCACGCGGGTTCAGTAGTTATGGCTCGTGGGCTCTAGAGCGCAGGCTCTGTACTTGTGGCACCCGGGCTTAGTTGCTCCGCGGCATGTGGCATCTTCCCGGATGAGGGCTCGAACCCGTGTCCCCTGCATTGGCAGGCGGAATCTTAACCACTGCGCCACAGGGAAGCCCGGAAGGTGAATTCTTTACCACTGGACCACCAGGGAAGTCCCTTCCATATCTTGACAATTGTAAATAATGCTGCTCTAGCACTGGGGGACATGTATCTTTTACAATTAGTGTTCATGGTTTTTTGGGGATATATGCCTAGCAGTAGAATTGCGGGGTCATATGGTAGTTTTATTTTTAGTTTTTTGAGAAACCTCCAAACTGTTTTCCACAGTGGCTGCACTGATTTACATTCCTACCAACAGTGTGAGAGGATTCCCTTTTCTGCACACCTTCCCCAGCATTTGTTATTTGTGTTCTTTTTGGTGATAACCATTCTGACAGGTGTGAGGTGATATCTCATTGTAGCTTTTCCTTAACCTTTTAAGTTCAGCCTAGAAAATTGATTATTCTCTTTTAAAATTCATTTTTAAGTCTAGCAAATAATAGCAACCAATTTTAAGAGGACTTTGGAAAATATTTGATCCCACTTGCAAACTCAGGTAATTAAACACTTTCATGAATTTTAAAGTGCATTTAAAACCCTTAACACATTACACCAGTTCCCTTTTTAATCACTTCAATTGTCTCAATTAACAGATACATTCCCAGGTATGCAAATATCCTTAAAATCTAATAAATTAAACTTATAAATATAGTAAAATTTAAGCTCTTTTAAAATATTCCAATACTATATAAAATTAGTTTTCAACTAAAATCACGTTTAGATGAATTACCCAATTATATATTTTACAGTGGTTTCCAAAACTCAGAAATTCTTTGAAACCTTATAAATGCATAAAATACCAAATACGCAGAGATTCCTTCTTCACCCCAAATATGAATCCTATATTTTGATTCTCTTAAAAGTTTCTGTACTTTTCCCAAATCCTCCTGGAGCTGAGAGATTCGTTCCATTACAGGTAGTAATTACCATCCCATGACTGAGCCTGCATACATTCCCAGGATTTGGGCTGGCCTCTAGCTAGATTCTTGTCAGTGACCCTAATGGGACACTTGAATCCTATAAATGATTGTTATGTCCAGGATGCTATACTTCACGGGAGGTGCTCTCAAGACCCTGACCCTTAATTTTAATTAAGCTGTACACATTACTGAGTCTTCCATGTACCCCATGGACATTTGTAGGACTGGCAGCTTTATCCTTGATTGGATTTTGCAGGTCTATGGTTCTCAAAATATGTACTTTTCTCTCTGGCTCTAAAGACCTTTGCACTAGAGGAATCCTAAGATATGTCAATACCCTTTTATCTGCAAATAAGATCTTTGGAATCCATGGAATCTTTCCAGAGGCTTTGATCAGATAGGGTTTGGATTTTAGGGCAAAATTGTCTCATAGGTTGGTGGTGTTTTCTTCCCTAGAGGCACATCAGGTCTTTGGTGTCTGTCTTCTTGTGATTTCAGCAGGAACACATACTTTTTTTGATATTCCGGATTATGTTCACTTTTGGATATAATTTGGTGACTCAGCTGTGGTCACCGAATTTGAGGTCGTCTTATTGATGAGAAGGTGTAATGTATTTATTAGCAAGCTAATTGTTTATTCATTCAAGAAATACTTCTTAATTTCTTGCTCTTTGCAGATACATTGTGGAGAATATAACATGCTCTTTTCCTTCTGTTGCTCCTTGCCCAGGGTTGCTCAGCCTCAGTACTAGTAACATGTGGGGCTTGGTAGATCCCTCGTCCTCTGCTTTGTATGAGGTTTAGCAGCCTACAATACATGGTCTCTACAAACTAGATAGATTCCAGTAGCACCGCCTCCTCCCCCACCTACCCTCCCCGACCTTACCTCCGGTCTTGACAATCAAAAATGTCTCCAGGTATTCCCTGAAAAACAATGTTTATATATATATTCTAATCACTTTGCTGTACGACAGAAATTAACACAACATTGTAAATCAACTATACTTCAACAAAATGAAACATTTTTTAAATGTCTCCAGATACTGCCAAATGTCCCTGGGAGGCAAAATCACCCCTGTTGAAGTATGCAGAACTCATAACCAGATGTTTCTGTTTTGAACAAAAAATTGTTGGTAAATGTCGATCTGAGATACCTGGTAGGCAGAATAATCCCTCTGCCAAAAGATGTCCAGACATGTCCTAATCCCCAAAAGCTATGTTTCCTTACATGACAGATGTTACTTTACATGGCAAATGGAACTTTGCAGATGTGATTAAATTAAGGATCTTGAGATGGGAAGATTGTTCTGTATTATCCAGGTGAGCCCAATGTAGTCAAAAGGGTCCTCATATGAGGGAAGCAGGGGGTCAGAGTCAGGGAAGGAGAGGTAAGATGTAAGCCGAGGTGGAGGAGGGACATGATTGCTGGAAGAGGCCATGAGCCAAGGAATTCAGGCAGCCGCTAGATACTGGGAAAGGTAAGGATGCAGAATGTCCACTAGATCCTCCAGAAGGAATGCAGCGCTGCCAACACATTAATTTTATCATGATGAGACTCATTCTGGACTTCTAATGAATTTCTATACTTTCAGGTCACCATGTTTGTGGTAATTTGTTACAGCAGCTATAGAAAACCAATAGACATAACACCCAACATTCAGATTCTATCCACTCAGCTGTTTATATGGCGTGCCAGTGGAATTTTCAAAAATTTTTTATTATGGATATTTTTAAGCATATATGAATTGTAGAGGTTTTATGATGACCCCCATGACCCATCACCAGCTTCAACAATTATCAATTTATGATGCCCTTGTCTCAAATCTACTCATTCCCACTCTCCATCACCCATGTTATTTTTAAACAAATCTTATATATAGATCACATTTCCCATAATTATTTCCAAATGTGTTTCTAAACTATATGCCCAACTAAAAAAAATAACTGGAATACCATTATCCAACCTAAATTTTAAGAAATAATTCCTTAATATCATCTACTACCAGGGAGTGTTTACCTTTCCAGTTGCCTCATAAATATCACAGATGTTTTTCTCCAGTTGTATGAAGCAGGATTCAAATACGGCCCACACCGTGCTGCTAGTTCCTGTGTCTCTTTAGTCTTTTTTTCATCTAAAGGCTCCCTTTCCATCTCTCCTTCCCCCCAACCCCCCCCCAACTTAGAGTTTATTTCTGAAAGAAACAAGGTCAAATTGTTGGATATCAGCTGGGATTTTGCTGATAGCATTCCCGAGATGTTAACTATTCCTCTGACGTCTGTATTCCTGGAAGCAGGTAACCAGATCTACAGGTTTGATCCCTCGATACAGGTTTGACTTTTTGACAAGGCTACGTCACAGGTGGTGTGTTTTTCTGAGGAAGCACATCAAGTCTGATCGTCTATCTTTTTGTGATCTTAGCAACCATTGAAGCTCAGCACCAGGATCCAGGCAATCCCTGGGGGAGGGGTCTTCACTCTAATTCTGATTCCATCACTGCTTCTTTGGGATTAGCTGAAATGTTTCCATAAAGAGACATTACCCTCATCTACAGGTTGGATACCCAGTGGTCCAAGGTAAATCGGAACTTTGTGCAGCACAGGGTAAAACTGGATACTTCTGGTCTACGTTGGATGTCAGCTATTACTGTTTACGGAGTCAAGCATGTCATACCTGGGGCTCCTGGGTTTGGTGGGATTTCTGGAGGCGGTCATGGAAGGCTTCTGTTTTCTGGGATTTCTTGGCACTGATCAGGACACTTCTATAGATTTCAGTCTTGCCTGAAGCAAAAGCAAGAGCCTAGGGACAAGTTTCCAGGAGTATTAGTTTCCTAAGACCGCGGTACGCAAAGTACCACAGACTGGGTGGCTTGAAACAATAGAAAGTTATTGTCTCATGGTTCTGGAGGCTAGAATTCTGAAATCAAGGTGTCAGCAGGGCCATGCTGCCTTTAAAGGCTTTAGAGAATGGGACTTCCCTGGTGGTACAGTGGTTAAGAATCCGCCTACCAATGCAGGGGACACGGGTTCAAGCCCTGGTCCGGAAGATCCCACATGCTGTGGAGCAACTAAGCCCGTGTGCCACAACTACTGAGCCTGCACTCTAGAGCCCGCGAGCCACAACTACTGAGCCCATGCGCCACAACTACTGAAGAACGTGTGCCTAGAACCTGCGCACTGCAAAAAAGAGTAGCCCCTAGTCGCTACAACTAGAGAAAGCCCGCGCGCAACAACGAAGACTCAACACAGCCAAAAATACATAAATTTATTGAAACATTATATATATATTATGTATATCTCATATATACATAATATATATATTATATACATTATATATGTTTTTTTATATATATACACACACACATAAACACCAGGTGTTGCTGCCAATCTCTGCCATTCGTTGGCTTGTAGACATATCACTCCAGTGTCTGCCTCCATAACATGGCCTTCTTCCTGTGTGTCTGTCCTTTCTCTTCTTCTAAGAACACCAGTCATATTGGGTTAAGGGTCCACCCTACGTCAGTATGACTTCATTGTAATTTAGCTAATTATATCTGCAATGGCCCTATTTCCAAATAAAGTCACATTCACAGGTACTAAGGATAGGTACATATTTGAACATATTTGTGAGGGGACATATTTGTGAGGGGACGTATTTGAACATATTTGTGAACATATTTGAACATATTTGTGAGGGGACATAATTCAACCCTCAACACCAGGGAGCCCAGGGCGTAGGAGCAGAGGACATTCTTCCTGCCAGCAGTATCATGTTGACCTTGGGGACATAGCTGGGCTGGCAGAGAAGTCCTGGGGAACAAGTGGTTTGATTTGCTGGGACAGGGCCTCTTTCCCCAAAATGATCTTCTGTGCTATCGCTGAAAATTGCTGTCCCTTTGGAATGTTCAAAGGGCACAATGACTAGAAGTCAAAGGTATGGACAGGGCCCTGTGCTCTGAAGGGCTTGTGCTTGTTTTAATTGTCTACCCTCTTGAAATTATTAGTATTTTTTTAAACAAGGGGTCTGCCGTGGTCTGAATGTTGGTGTGCCCCCCAAGTTCATGTATTGAAGTCCTAGTCCCCATGTGATGGTATTGGAGGTGGGGCCTTTGGGAGGTGCTTAGGTCATGATGGTGGAGCTTCACGAATGTGATCAATGTTCTTTTCAGAGAGACCTCACAGAGCTCCCTAAACCCGTCCACCATATGAAGACGCACCGGATCACGCTGGCACCCTGATCATGGACTTCCCGGCCTCCAGACCTGTGAGAAAGGAATGTCTGTTGTTTATAAGCCGCTCTGTTTAGGGTGTTTTGTGGAAGCAGTCTGAAAAGGGTCCCACCTTTTCACTTGGCACTGCAAAATGTAGACAGCAAACTGTGTAGCCAGTCCTGGGTGGGGATACCAGGCAGGGGAGAGGCAGGGAAACAGGCAAAAATCAAACATTGCTGACAGCATGGTTGGCTTGGGGCTGGCTTTTTGCCCATTTCTACTTCTGTGCCAGGTTAGCCAGGCTGAAGTTCGCGGAGGCTTGGCCTACGGTTGAATGACACACAAATCCAGACTGTTAAATATGCTTCTCATGCAAAGCTGAGTAGCTCTTGGCACCTCTTAAACGATAAATAAAGCCCTATCGATTATGAAGTTGAGTAACGGAAACACTAACCAGATGGCTCTCTGAATCAATATAGTAAAATCGTTTTTTTTAGATGCCCGCACCCCCGTGCCACCCCCTTCCATGTGTGTAACATAGCGCTTCACAAACCAATGGGTCCGGGCTGGCCGTTTGGATGAGATCCCCCGCGCTGCTGATGCTGCCGTCCACGAATCACTCTGTGGACATAAGGAGTTGTAGAAACACAGAGCAACTGGATATCAAGTCAGGAGGTGTAATGGGGAGTTTACGTGTCCACCTGACTGGACCACAGGGTGCCCAGATATTGGGTCAAACATTCTGGGTGTGTTGGTGTGGGTGCTTCTGGAGGAGAGGAAAACTTGAATCAGGAGACTGAGGAAAGCAGATGTGGGTGGGTCTTATCCAATCCGTCAAATGCCGGAGTAAAAGAAAAAGATTGACTCTCCTGTGAGTCAGTAAGTAAGGGGGAACTCCTCCTGCCTGATTGATTGCACTGGGTCATCCGCTTTTTCCTGCCTTTGGACCTGAAGTGAAACATCAGCTCTTCTGGGGTCTCCAGCCTGCTGGCCTTGGACTGAAACCATATCATTGGCTCTCCTGGGTTTCCAGTTTGCTAACTCAACTTTTCCTTACTCAACCCGCATAATCACGTGAGCAAATTCCTTATAATGAATCTCGGTATATGTATCCTATTGGTTCTGTTTCTCTGGAGAACCCTGACTAATACAGAGGTCAGACGGGATAGCTGAGCTTTGATCTCAGGGCTGATGCTTTTTAGCAGTGGCCAGATCACATTGGCCTAGTTACTTACATTGTCTGGGCCTTGATTTCCCCACTAAAAGCCTAGGTAGAACAAATGTTACCATCAATTACACGCGTATTACAGGGCTTCTCTACATCAGCACTGACATTTGGGCTGGATAATTCTCTGTTGTGGGGTTGTCCTGGGCCCTGTAGGATGTTGAGCGGCAGCCCTGGCTTCTACTCACTGGATGCCCATAGCAAACATCTCCAGGTGTTGCCAAATGTCCCCTGGGGACCACAATCGCCCCTGGTTGAAAGCACTGATACATAACAAACATCTCGGGGTGGTTGTTTCAGGACCTACCGACGTTGCCTGTGTTCCAAAACTGTTCCATTCATGCTACAAAAGAGACTAATTTATAATGCTGGTGTCATCAAATGTTAATAACCCAGAGACTGCTCATTTCTGTGTCGGATAAATCCGCCTTCCTGTTTCTGTAAGCCTGAGGCTTCCAAGCTGGTCTGCTTGGCTCTTAAAGCAGAGGTCTGCAGTTGAAGAATCTGTTTTTCCAAATCCACAGGGGACCAGAGTCATAATCCTAAACAGGAGAGAACCCAGCCAGGAGGAAGCATCGTGTAGTATGCCGGCTCATGGCAGCTGTGTCTTCTGAAAATTATGGTTTGCCTGGAATACATTTCCATTTGGCTCATTCCCATTTTGTGCAACACAACCCAAGGGTTAGGAAGGAGAAGTAAAAATATAGCTTTGGGAGGGGACACCTGGAGAGGAAGCAAGTGGGTGACAGCAAATATTCTAAGTTTGGGAGAGAAATTGGTCTTACTTTTTTGTTTCTTAAAACTGAAGTTTAATAACCCAGGTACAAATGCTGAGTCCGCCTACAACATGACAGCCACGAGCCAACGCCAAGGGCATTGCTGTACGCGAAGAAGCCAACACACAGCAGAATAAAGCACTAAAATGGCCAAACAGATGGCCTGGTTTATTCACACAGTTGACTCTTTTTTTTTTTTTTAATAGACGTTATTTTTTAGAGCAGTTTTAGATTCACAGCGAAATGGAGAGGAAGGAACTGAGAGTTCTCACATACCCTTAGCCCGACATATACAAGCTTCCCATGTTATCATCAGCATCCCCCCACCAGAGTGGTCCATTTGTTACAACTGATGAACCTACCCTGACACATCATAAACACCCAATGTGCATAGTTTACATGAGGGTTCACTCTTTCGCGGGCCTCTCACCGCTGTGGCCTCTCCCGTTGCGGAGCACAGGCTCCGGACACACAGGCTCAGCAGCCATGTCTCACGGGCCCAGCCGCTCAGTGGCATGTGGGATCTTCCCGGACCGGGGCACGAACCTGTGTCCCCTGCATCGGCAGGCAGACTCTCAACCACTGCGCCACCAGGGAAGCCCACAGCTGACTCTTTCAGAATACTCTGCATCTCTTTGGAATGGAAGATCAGGACATGAGAAAAACCTCATCTCAAAACTGCACAAATTTATCCAAGTCAAGGAAGTCCCATTTGAGAAAAATGCTCCCAGGCTCCCTGTCCACACTCAAAATCCAAACAAGGGCGTTTCCGATCACAAGTCAAATAAGTGTCTAAAGTTGAAGACTTAAAGTCAGGAATAATAACCTCAGGGAATAGCCCCACCCTCCCGCTTTTAGTTCCTGAGCCCCAGGAGAGGTCTCAGGTTAGGCAGGCAAGACTTCTCCAGCAGTATTTATTTCTCTTATTTTCGACATGACGATTGCAGCCCTCCCGGTGCTCCCTTTTCCAGAAGCTTCCCAAGTATTGAATGTGGATAGAGGCAATTTTTTACCTTCCTTGATAACTCAAGGTTATCCTTTGGGAAGAGGAGGCGGAATCCGAGTAAAAATCTTCAAACTCTGGGCATGCTTGCCTGGCATGCAAGGAGTGTGTTGGATTTACTCCTTAAGAAGCATTTTAAAGAAAATATTCTGCAAGCTCCACGTGAGGGCATTTTAACAGTTCGTGCAAGGGGGTTCCCCAAAGGGTCTGCAAGGAGAACAAGTATCAATATTTGCATCTCCAGTACCCAGGGCCTAAGTGGATTTTTCCTGAGCTGTTTTTCCATCAGAAATCTTGGTGCCAGGAGAGGTCGCTACAATGTTTGTACTTTTCCTTGTTGGCAAGGCTGTGGTATGAACATGGAGGCAATAAAGAATGCATAATTGTGCCTTCGGCTCAGACGAAAGCCTCCTTTCCCTGCAGTGCTTTGTGTATGCTTGTGTTTTTCAGTCCAACATGGAAAGCCCCACTTGACTGTGAGAAAGACAGGCTTTATTCTCCCTAACAATTAACACACACACACAAGACTTCCCAATATATGGCAAAGCTGGGGAGGCAAGATTCCCCTCACCCCCCCCACCAACTTCTCTACCATCCCAATGCCCCGCACAGGTCTTTAGGGACCATCCGTTTCTGCCTGGGGCAAACATTACAAGGGAAGATGGAGGCCTCGGTCATCCCAAGTTCTGGTCTCTTCCTTTTGTTGGCTCATTTTAGGAAGACAAATGCGGCTGGCCTGCTTCACTTCTCTGACTCAGAGAGGTCCAGGGGCCGTGGGTGGGCCTGTGGATAAAGCCTTTTCAGTGAGGGGCTTCCATCTGTCTCCACTGGCACGCCGTGTGACATTTCTTCCCAATTCTCCTCTGTTAATGTGCAAATGAAGTTAGGACTATGTGTAGATGTTGTCACGATGGTCAAACGGTTTATATTGGCTAAGTGCTTGGAAGAATAAGCACAGCAGACTCTCTGGGTTCAGGCTCCCTAGAAGCAGTGCTCAAGGAGGGGTAGTTCTCATGCAAGTGATGGATGGGGGTAGGGGAGGCAGGCTAGAGAGGAGAGGAGCTAGCAAAGCCATGGTAGCCCAGGTGGGGGCCCTGGAGGGTGAGGTGCACTACACTTTGTCCCACCAAGGCCAGGGGCCTGGTCTGTCATACTGCAGGAGCAGTCCTGGGGCGGGGGTGGGGTGGGGAGTATCACCTCTCAGACATCTGTCAGCCAAGGGTAATCCTCTGAGAAGGGTGTGCGCCCCAGCCAGGGAGATCTGGCTGAGGTGCCGTATCTGCTAGTAAATCAGCAAGTATTTGGTGACTGCGGCTACACGTGCCAAGGGGCAAGGGCTCAGGACTCGAGAATCTAAGGACCGGAGCCTCAGCTTCCTCATCCAAGCCATCTTCCTTTCGGTCTCACAAGGCCTCCCCTGAGTTCCCAGTCTGAACTGGCACCCTGGCTTGGTCTGTAGACAGGCCACAGTCCTAAATGCCTATTCTTAGTTTAGTCCCCGACTTGTGGGCTGGGGGTGCACAGACTCTTTCCTGTTCTCTGCAGCATCGCAACGCCCAGCACAGTGCCTGCATATGGTGGGTCTGCAGCCAGTCTGAGGAGTCCAGAAGATCTCATCCTCAGGGAAAGGCCCATCAGCACTTGCCTCTTAGCTCCTCATGGGGTGTAGCTTCCCCCACCCCTTATTCTTTATCTGATACTTTTTCATCTTGCCTTTCCTTCTGTGAGTCCTTTGATGTGTGTGGCTGTTCTCTCTCTCTGTTGAGGTTGGCGTCACTCAATGCACTCCAGCCCCATTCAGGATAATTTTTAGTGATAGCGCCCAGATTTGCGAAATTCTGAAAGGACACGATGCCTGGCAGGGAGGGCGGGATTGCAGCTTCAGCCCAGCCATGTTGGGTGGTAAGGTGACTGCAGCGTGGGCCGGGAGGGAGGGACAAGGCAGTGGCAGCCTCCTTGGTAGTAAAGCATGCCGATCAGAAGGGAAGATGTCAGGGTAGGGACAACTCAGCACATGGGCATTCTCTGGAACATGCAAGATCACAAAGTATTTGCTTTTTTGATACGCTCCATCCCTTTTCCCTGGACATTTAATAACCGTGCACGTGTAACTAAAAGGACTCCCGTGGTGGAATTTCCGGCATATGATGTTCGGGTGGGGCTAGATTCTTGGGGAGCAAGGAAGTTTCTGCGTTGTGGTGGGAGAAGAGGAGGAAAGGCCTCCCTCGGATATGTCCCAATTACAGTCTCCATGCCTTCACATTCTTTTTTAAAACAACTTTCCCCCTTATAAAAGTAATATAAACCTTTTACAAACAATTTAGACAGTAAATACGATAATTAAAAAAAAATCATCCCACTGAAGGAATGCGGCCGGGCGCGCCGCGGGAACTGAGGGGCCGCCTGTAGCGGCTGCGGCAGCTCTGGGGCTGTGACTCCTTGAGCGGTGGCGACTCGAGTGACCCAGGCGGCGCGGGCGGCGGCGCGCAGGGCTGGGCGGCAGACGGGCGGCAGGCGCGCGCCGGTGCGCGGGCACCGGGCGGAGGATGCACCGAGCGCGGCGGGCGGCTCCCGGCGGCCGTCCCCGCGCCCCGGACGCCGGGCCTTAGTGCTGGCGGAGGAGGCGGCGCGCGTGGGGCGGCCGGGCGGCGGCGGGGCCCGCGCCGTCATGCGGTGGCTAGGCGGCGGCCGGCGGCGGCGGCGGCGGCGACGGCGGCGACAGCCGCGCGAGGCCCCGCGGGAGCCGCCTCAGCCCGCGCAGCTCCCCCGGGAGCCGCCGCACCTCGCACCCCCAGCCGCGGACCCCGCGCCCTCCGCACCGCCACCCCCATGGGCCCGGGAGAGCGCCGAGCTGCCGCTGCCCGCCGGCAGGGGGGAAGCGCGCGACTACGACGGCCGCGTCTTCTACATCGACCACTACACGCGCCAGAAGTCGTGGATCGACCCCAGCGACCGGTAAGGGGGGCGCGGGCCCCGACCAGGATTAGGGCGCCCCATACCTTGGGCCCAGGGAGAGGATCGAGGACCCGGGAGGCCTCCGGGTGTGGGCGAAGATCGTGAGTCCTCCGCGCCCGGCGAGGATCCGGGCGCCCCCATCCCCGGACCCCTGGTCGAGGGTCGAGGCTCCCCCTCTCCCGGCCTCGAGCCCCAGGAGTGCGGAATCCCCGGCCTCCACCGCGGGGCGGACACTCTGACTTGGTTCCCTCACGTCACCCGCTGATCAAAGCCTGGGAGCTGGGCATCTGGAATTTCCTCTCCAGGCGCTGACGGATGGCCCTCTCTTCCTTTTTCCTCCGCGGTCTCGCCCATCCCTGTCGGGCCTCCGCGGCCCACAGCCCCCAGGCTGTGGCCCTACAGGCGCCCCCGACCTCGCGGTGGCCAGATGAGCTGTCATCTTGGAGCACAAACGTGCGCCCCAGCCTCGTGGTGTGGGCTCCTTGTGTGGCGGGCTGAACCTAGTTTCCATTGGAAGACTGTGCCAGATGGGACACTTCAGGGATTCCCGATTCTTTGGAGTAACCATCAAACTTGTGACGGTTACTCTTTAGCGCCTTAAAAATTGAGTTAAAAATCTGATTGAAAAAGCCTGTGTACTGCGGTCAGAATGGGCTATGATTAGACCCATATGCTTTTGGAATAACGGCAACACAAGAGTTGAATTTTAGGTTTCCTTTTTGTGCAAGATCCGAGTAGAGCATTAAATTGTCTTATTATTCACGTAAATAAATCCTACGGAGTGAAAAACGGATGCTTCTAAAAGCACCACCAGATTACGATTAATTAAGTTCATGTAATGACTTCTTCGTTAACTTTTTGTTCGATTGTCTGTTGGTTTCAGTGGTTCAGCTGCTTTTGGGGAGAGGCATTTTTTTGTGGAGCTGGAATTCTGTTGAAACCAAGGGATTACAGTGATTATCTGATATCTTGTCCTGTCTGGAGCAACTTCTTTCCACACTGGGCCTGAGTGCCAGAAAGGAAATACTGCAAGCTTCCCAGTGACTTTGAGAGTTGAAAAGGCCCAGCGTGGTGAGAGGCTCCTGCTTCCTCTTCCCTGCACTGGAAAGGCAGCGCTGCCTGGGTTCAGACAGGGAAAAACAAAGAAAGGCAAAAGGATCATGGTTCCCTAACATTCTCTTTGAACATGGCAAGCTTCTGGACTCAGAAACTTAGAGAGATTATAGCACAGTTTATTGGCTTAAAAAGATGCATAGTTATTTTGAAAATCAGGTGAGATCATATTATAATTTTAACCAAAGGCTAGAGCCACAGCTGTCTGATCAAGCCTTGGATGGTTCTGGAGTTGGTAGAACTGCTTGGAATGTGGTGCCCTTTTATGCTGTGTGTCTGTTAAAAATCCAAACAACTGGAAAATGAACCAATTAAAAAATACTGTTTTGCTTAGAAAAGGCAAAGACTCATTTTATGAGGGTAATATGAAGCAGTTGTGGTTACATTGGAGTGTGGATTCATGATGAAAAGTATAAATGTAAGAGTTTCCATTTTAATGGTACAACCCAGGCCATAGGTGAGCAGACCCCACAGAAGACAGCTTTCAGAATCTTCCTTTCCATGTATTTCATACACATTTCCTATGTTCCTCTTTCCAGAAATCTGTGTTATTGAATGACATTTTATACATCACTTATGTTACAGGTTTTTAAAAAGCCCTGTTTCTAATGCTAAACTTGTCGGTGGAGTGAACAAAAGTGGACATTTTACATTTTTTTGTAAAGTAAAACTGTGTACACTTTTATGAGACACTGTTTTTATAGGGAGTGAAATTTCAGCAGGGGACAGCTTGCACTTCAGCTCCCATAGTACCTTGCCCGAAATATGTATGCAATGCTCAGCGAGCCACAGACATTTAAGTGGAGTCTACGGAAGGGTGTAGATGCTGTAATAGTCATTCTTCTTCTTTCGCAACAGAACCCTGCCGATTTTTATAGGTGACCGGTTATCCTTTAAAGTTGTAATTGATTTTTATGATTTTTATGATATGGAAAAACCGTGTGTCAGAGCACAGCATTTTCTCCACGTGCATCTGACAGTTAACACCCTTTTTGAGTTGCATTCGATTCACACGACTGGAAAACGGTATTCAAAAAATGAGGACTTTCGGGCTTCCCTGGTGGCGCAGTGGTTGAGAGTCCTCCTGCCGATGCAGGGGACATGGGTTCGTGCCCAGGTACGGGAGGATCCCATATGCCGTGGAGCGGCTGGGCCGGTGAGTCATGGCTGCTGAGCCTGTGCTCTGCAACGGGAGAGGCCACAATATTGAGAGGCCTGTGTACCGCGAAAGAAAAAAAAAAAAAAAATGAGGACTTTCCCCAAGCAGCTTCCAAATGGAGAACTATCAGGAGAGGCAAAGAAATAGGTTTTTAAAGAAAATTAAATTATGGAGGAATAGATGAATGTAGTCGGTTAGGCGAAAATTGTTGCCAACTGAAAACATCATTTCCTGTATAATTTATTAAACCTAATAGCATAAAATATGCTGCCGTAAGCAAGGTCACCGAGGGCCAAGGTTTGTAAACAAACTCTTCTAGGGTTTTATAGTAATTCCATTCAATGTTGTATTTAACAACATTGGGTCTTACCAGCTCAGGGTGTGTTGGTGAATTATTGTAGCTGTACTTTCTTTTTCAAGCTACAACAAAGAGGTTGCAAACGTGAGGAGACATCTTTACAGATGTGGCTACAGATGTGTAAAAAAAAATCTCAATATTTTCAAAACAGAATTTCTTTAGTTGGCGTATGAACCCACTTAGGTTTAAATTCACTATGTCTGCAGATCAGTACTGTGCATATAATTTTCGTGGTTAGCTTTCTGGGAATCATACCCAAAAACTTCGTTAATAAATATAAAGTTGGGACTTCCCTGGCGGTCCAGTGATTAAGACTCCTCGCTCCCAATGTAGGGGGCCAGGTTTGAGCCCTGGTCAGGGAACTAAGAATCCCACGTGCTGCATGGCGTGGCCAAATAAATAAATAAATAAGATTAAAAATAAGGTTAATTCACCATTTTTGTGACTGGTAGTTTCTGTGGGTGAGTTGTATGTGGTTTACATTAGTGACACGTATGTGTTCCACATACATCAACACAGAGTTCAATGGCCACTTTATAAAAAGGTATTTACCATTTAGGTGGATAATATGGGAAGAACTTTTTTGCCTCTTTTGGAAAAATTCAGTGCCTTTGACATGTATATGTCTGCTTCTTGCAGGGTTGTATTGACATTAACCTATAGATGGACTGACCTGTTGAAACTTAGTGTTCTGTTTCCGATAGCTCAGTTGGGGTTGTACGTTACTGGAAATGCCAACCTCGAGCAGTCTGAGTGGTGGACCGTGTCACATTTGAGATCAAAGCAGAGTATTAAATGATCAGGATGATGGTGGAAGGCCCAGATTATATCATGACAAAAGCTTTTAGGGATCCATTTGTTCATGAGATGGGGTTTGACCTGTGCCACATAGAGAAATTCTGTGATATATTAAAAGTCTTTTGAACAGGCTGTTGCTTTAAGGAGAAAACAATCCACGGTTCCGGAATTTGCCAGGTTGGAGCCTCACATAACAGGGCCAGATGGCATCATTGCTACCTTCTTGGAACCTTTATTCGGTGTTAATTAATAGGAGGCTTACTATATTTACCCCGCAGTCTATTTTGGGATTATATAAACTTTCTGATAAGCAAATAATGATTTTTCCATTTTTCATTCTTTAAGATTATAGGTAGTCTCTGTATACATGTGGGAGTGTCTTGTTTTTCAGGCTATAAGGAGTGGGCTTCTGTAAGAATCTTCTTCCATTTAGATGATCAACAACCACTTCTTGGTTTGTTCTGCATCTAATATCTTTCATTTCTCTCTCTTTTTTTTTTTTTTTTAAGAGGAGTGAATGGAAAGTCATTCATTTCCAAAAATAGCTCCCGGATGCTTGGAAATCTCTAAGTTTCCTTTTCTTCCCTTTTGCTCTGATTTTGGAAGTGGAAACTGTGTTTCACCTCTGGTAGGTTCTAGTGCATAAACCGTTGGGTCAAGTGACATGTTAAAGGTCACCGGGTGAGCCCGGTGAGCTGCTTCTAGCCTGGGTCCTTTTGCTAATTGGCTGCCTTTCCAGTAAATTCAGTAAAATTAATCTGATGGCATAAAAGCAGAGCTAAGTTTTCCTGAGTTCAGTTATTCCCATTCAAATCCAGTAAAATGAAGTGACAGTTATATAGATACTTGGCCTCCTGTGTGCTGGGATGGTGGATGGAGACCAAGTTTGTCTGGGAGTTGGGAGACACATAAAATGGAGACAGTGATGGTCGCCAGGCACCATTTTCATGTGGTGATGGCTTCAGAGAAAGGAGGAGGGCTCACTCGAGCCTGGGGGTTCTTTATCCTTGTCCATCATCTCCTAGGTTGAGTGTTTCTCGTGCTTTCTCAGTGCTGGGGCTGAGAAGGGGGAATGTGAGGGAAGTGCTGCGGAAGAGGAAGTGCTGGGTGCGTTTGGAATAAGAGAGCGAACCGTTCAGTTTGACTGACCCCGAGTCTTCGTGTACGGCAGGTCAGGCTCGGGCAAGACCACGCGTGGCTTGAATCCTCCAGCTTTGTTCTTGGAAGAGCTAGGGCCGCTTCCTTCAAACCCCTCATCTTGTATCTGAGGGCTGTAGCCAAGGCGTGCGCCCCACCGGCTGTGGGAAGGACAGGGACCTGAGCTGAGTCTTCTGACCCTGATGCAGTGCTCTGTCCCATACGCCACCCCACTGCCCAGTCCCTACTCAGTTTAAGCATACCGCCTCTGTTCGTTTGTTCATTCGATCACCCATTCATTCGTTCAGTAACTGTTGCACAGCCTCTCCATCTCAGGCACGCTTCCGGGTTCAGGACTCCAGTGGTGACCGCCAGCAGACAGGTCCCTGCCTCCATGGCGCTCACACGTGCCCGTGTCCTCTTCCCTGAGGCCTCACCGTGCTGTTCCTGCCTCCTGTTCTCCCCTCTGGGATCCCTTGGGCCTTAGGACCACGTGGAGTGCTTATCGTGTGCCAGGCACTCTAGGCACTTGGTGGATGCTCTCCCTGAAAGCCCACGGGGGCTGCATGAGTTGTAGGTGGACGGGTGGTGGAGCTGAGGCCAAGGGAGTTGACTTAGTAACCTCGCTTCCCAGAGCCAACGAGGAGGCGTCTGTCTGACTCCGGAGTTGAGCCCAAATCCACTACCTAACCTGACCTTCCTTCCCTTGGCTAGGTAACTGTGTGCCCCTTGTACTGTGTTATACCCACTGGTTACTTTTATCTTATATTCACTGTTGTTTGATATTTAACAGACACCTCCCCCCCGCCGCCCCGATAGAATAATGGCCCTCCAAAGATGGCCATGTCCTAGTCTCCTAAACCTGTTAGTAAGTTACCTTCCAACACAAATGGCATTTGTAGGTGGGATTAAGTTAAGAGTCTTGAAATGAGGTGATCATCCTGGATTATCTGGGTGGGCTCAGTGTCATCAGAAGAATCCTTACAAGAGGGCAGCAGGAGGGTCAGAGTCAGAGAAGAAGATGTGCCAGCAGAGTCAGATGTTGGAGTCACGTGGCCACGAGCTGAGGAATGCAGGCAGTTTCTGGAAGCTGCGAGAGCCAAGGAGGTGTATTTTTCCAGAGCTTGCAGATGGAACACGGCCCTGCTGACACCTTGATTTTGGCAGAATGAAACTGATTTTTGACTTCTGACCTCCGGAACTGTGAGTAATAAATGTGTGTTGTTTTAGGCCACCTGGTTTGTGGCAGTTTGTTACAGCAGCAGTAGGAAAGCGATTCGCCCCATGTGTTGTTTTCCCAGAGACAGTGGAAGCATGTGGTCAGCTTGGTGTCCGTTGATAACAGCCACGCTAGCTGGTATTTGTCGGGCGCTCAGGGGGACTGCGCCGGGCGTTTTATATCCGTTCTCTTGTTGCCTCCTTACGCACTCCTGGGAGGCCTGCACCTTGTAGACTGAGCTTAGAGTTTCACTCACGTTAGGCACCACGTCTTATTTGTTGAGCTAGCCAAATATGAGTGATGGACAGGGTGGAATTCTGAGAGAAGAGGCCACTTGGAAATTGTCGGAGGTTTCAACAGGTACTGATGGGCCTAAGTTAGAGATACCTGGGGCAGTAGGACTAGAAAAGTCAGGGGTTATATCAGAGAAACTGTGAAGGAGACAAGTAGTGCACAGGACTTAGCTGATGCTTGAATTAAGGCAGGTGAAATCAGGAGCGGGGTGGGGGGAGGGTGTCAAAGGAATCTTTCCGACACCTTAGGAGTAGCTGGGACTCACCAGGGGCCAAGCTGAGGCCTCCTGTTAACCCCACTCATAAGCCTTCACTGTTTTTGCCACCGTTGTTGTTGATGGTGTATGTTCAGTGAGTTGGTTACATAGAGAAACATGTGGAGTCATTCAACTTACTGTATTGCTGACAGGCAGTGTCCTAAGAGGTATCCAAACTGGGCAGGTGTTACTTTAGAGCAGGGTTTCTCTGCCCTGGTACTATTAATATTTGGGGGTGGGTAATTCTTTGTTGCCACGCTGTCCTGTGTAGTGTAGCATATTTCGCAGTGTCCCTGGTCTCTACCTAGTGCCTGCCAGTAGCACACCCCTCCAAGTCATGACAACCAAAAGTGTCTTCCGACATTGCCAAGTGTCCTCTGGGGGCCAGATGGTCTGATGGAGACTCGCTGAGCTCCTTCTATCTACCTGGTTGCAATGATTCACATTTAGGAGCTGAATTTGTTTCGAGCAGATTGGTGGTTACTAAGATGTTCCATAACAGGGGGTAAGACCACAGAGACCTGCTGTCTGTTTTTTCCATGAAGAACGGACGTTAAACGTATTTATGTGAAAACCCCTGAATTTACTAACCATGCAAATGGTGATACGAGTACATGAAACTTTGGAAAAGTAGTATGAATGTATTCTTCAATTTGTAGAATATTCTCAATCAATGGGTAGATACTGAATGTCAAGTTTATACAAGTGTATATGCAGTGGAACAGAAGAAAATGAACCTTGGGACTTCCTTGGTGGTGCAGTGGTTAAGAATCCGCCTGGCAATGCAGGGACACGGGTTCGAGCTCTGATCCGGGAAGATCCCACATGCTGCGGAGAAGCTAAGCCTGTGCACCACAATTACTGAGCCTGTACTCTAGGGCCTGCGAGCCGCAACTACTCCCAGTGGTGCAATTACTGAAGCCCGCATGCCTAGAGCCCATACTCCGCAACAAGACAAGCCACCACAATGAGAAGCCCGTGCACCACAGCAAAGAGTAACCCCCGCTTGCCGGAACTAGAGAAAGCCCACGCACAGCAACGAAGACCCAACACAGCCGAAGAAAGAAAATGAATGTTAATACTTCAGTGTTCTGCAGTAACCCAGAGAGAGCTGGCCTGGCCTTCTGCGTGTGTGTGTCTGTGTGTGTGTCTGTGTCAGAGAGAGAGAGAGAGAGAGAGAGACAGGGATCAGGTTGCCTGGGATGCCCCCAAGAGACATCCCCAATCCTCTGTGGACAGAGGAGCCGCTGGTGAGAGGATGGCCTCTGCCTTTGCTCAGAAGCAGTAGAAAGACAGGGCAAGGGCATCCTGAAAGGTTGCTTGTGGAACTGTGGAATCCTCAACATTTTCCATCTGGAGGGCCCTCTTTTTATTTCGTTAAAGCTCAAGGGGTTCAGGGAGGGAGAGGGAAAGAAGAAGGGAGCTGGCTGGGCCAACCCCTGGGGGACAAGCCCCACAGTTCAGTGCGTGGGACATCGAGCCAGGCAGAGGGCTCCTGAGTGGCTCCTGTGTGCCAGCCTCAGTGCTGTCAGGAGATCGGGCACTGCCCCGGTGAGTGTGACATTTCCAGGCCACCTGGAGCTCGGGCAGGACACCAGAGAACCACTGCAGGAGGTGAGCTCCGTCCTGTGCAAAGGTGCCTGTCTGCAGTGTGGGGCAGCCCTCTAGTGTACGGGTCAACTGGGTTTGTCCTGAAAATTACCGCGGTTTTTAAAAATTGAGATATGCTTCACATACCATAAAATGTGCCATTTTAAAGTGCCCTGCTTAGTGGTTTTTCGTGCACTCACAAGGTTGTGCACCCATCACCACTATCTAATTCCAGAACATTTTCATTGCCTCAAAAAGAAACCCTGTGCCCTTTAGCAATAACTCCCATCTCCCTCAGCTCCTGGCAACCACGAATCTGTTCTCTGTCTCTATAGATTTGTCTGTTCTAGACATTTTATGTACTTGGAGTCGTGCAGTCTGTGGCCTTCTGCGTCTGGCTTATCTCACTCAGCATCATGTTTTCGAGATTTGTCCGAGTCGCAGAGTGGATCAGGGCTCCATTCCCTTTCGTTGCCAAATACTGTTCCCTGGTGGGGCTGCACTGCGTTTTGGAAGCCGTCCTGAAGCGCTCTCCCTGTCCAGGTGTGCTTGCAGAATCTAGGAAATAGCTATGTCTTTAATTCCACGATGTCAGAGAAAACTGACCATTCATAGGTTTAAAGTGTCAAGATAGGTCTGTGTGTTTATTCCTGTCTTACCCCTAGGTTCTTCATGACATTTTTTTCCTTAAATTCCGTATATATGTGTTAGTATACGGTATTTGTCTTTCTCTTTCTGACTGACTTCACTCTGTATGACAGACTCTAGGTCCATCCACCTCATTACAAATAGCTCAATTTCGTTTCTTTTTATGGCTGAGTAATATTCCATTGTATATATGTGCCACATATTCTTTATCCATTCATCCGATGATGGACACTTAGGTTGTTTCCATCTCCTGGCTATTGTAAATAGAGCTGCAATGAACATATTGGTACATGACTCTTTTTTTTTTTTACATCTTTATTAGAGTATAATTGCTTTACAATGGTGTGTTAGTTTCTGCTCTATAACAAAGTGAATCAGTTATACATATACATATGTTCCCATATCTCTTCCCTGTTGCATCTCCCTCCCTGCCACCCTTCCTATCCCACCCCTCCAGTCGGTCACAAAGCACCGAGCTGATCTCCCTGTACTATGCGGCTGCTTCCCACTAGCTATCTACCTTACATTTGGTAGTGTATACATGTCCATGCCTCTCTTGCTTTGTCACAGCTTCCCCTTCCCCCTCCCCATATCCTCAAGTCCATTCTATAGTAGATCTGTGTCTTTATTCCTGTCTTACCCCTAGGTTCTTCATGACATCTTTTTTTCTTAAATTCCATATATATGTGTTAGCATACGGTATTTGTCTTTCTCTTCCTGACTTACTTCACTTTCTATGACAGACTCTAGGTCCATCCACCTCATTACAAATAGCTCAATTTCGTTACTTTTTATGGCTGAGTAATATTCCATTGTATATATGTGCCACATCTTCTTTATCTGTTCATCTGATGATGGACACTTAGGGTGTTTCCATCTGTGGGCTATTGCTGCAATGAACATTTTGGTACATGACTCTTTTTGAATTATGGTTTTCTCAGGGTATATGCCCAGTAGTGGGATGGCTGGGTCATATGGTAGTTCTATTTGTAGTTTTTTAAGGAACCTCCATAGTGTTCTCCATAGTGGCTGTACCAATTCACATTCCAACCATCAGTGCAAGAGTGTTCCCTTTTCTCCGCACCCTCTCCAGCATTTCTTGTTTCTAGATTTTTTCATGATGGCCATTCTGACTGGTGTGAGATGATATCTCATCGTAGTTTAGATTTGCATTTCTCTAATGATTAATGATGTTGAGCATTCTTTCATGTGTTTGTTGGCAGTCTGTATATCTTCTTTGGAGAAATGTCTATTTCGGTTTTCTGCCCATTTTTGGATTGGGTTGTTTGTGGTTTTGTTATTGAGCAGCATGAGCTGCTTATAAATTTTGGAGATTAATCCTTTGTCAGTTGCTTCATTTGCAAATATTTTCTCCCATTCTGAGGGTTGTCTTTTGGTCTTGTTTATGGTTTCCTTTGCTGTGAAAAAGCTTTGAAGTTTCCTTAAGTCCCATTTGCTTATGTTTTTATTTCCATTTCTCTAGGAGGTGGGTCAAAAAGGATCTTGTTGTGATTTATGTCATAGAGTGTTCTGCCTACGTTTTCCTCTATGATGTTGATAGTTTCTGGCCTTACATTTAGGTCTTTAATCCATTTTGAGCTTATTTTTGTATATGGTGTTAGGGAGTGATCTAATCTCATACTTTTACATGTACCTGTGCAGTTTTCCCAGCACCACTTATTGAAGAGGCTGTCCTTTCTCCACTGTACATTCCTGCCTCCTTTATCAAAGATAAGGTGTCCATATGTGCGTGGGTTTATCTCTGGGCTTTCTATCCTGTTCCATTGATCTATCTTTCTGTTTTTTGCTAGGACCATACTGTTTTGATTACTGTAGCTTTGTTGTATAGTTTGAAATCAGGGAGCCTGATTCCTCCAGCTCCGTTTTTCTTTCTCAAGATTGCTTTGGCTATTCGTGGTCTTTGGTGTTTCCATACAAATTGTGAAATGTTTAGTTCTAGTTCTGTGAAAAATGCCAGTGGTAGTTTGATAGGGATTGCATTGAATCTGTAGATTGCTTTGGGTAGTAGAGTCATTTTCACAATGTTGATTCTTCCAATCCAAGGACATGGTATATCTCTCCATCTATTTGTATCATCTTTAATTTCTTTCATCAGTGTCTTATAATTTTCTGCATACAGGTCTTTTGTCTCTGTAGGTAGGTTTATTCCTAGGTATTTTATTCTTTTTGTTGCAGTGATAAGTGGAATGTTTTCTTGATTTCACCTTAAGATTTTTCATCATTAGTGTATAGGAATGCCAGATATTTCTATGCATTAAATTTTGTATTCTGCTACTTTACCAAATTCATTGGTTAGCTCTAGTAGATTTCTGGTAGCATCTTGAGGATTCTTTGTGTATAGTATCATGTCATCTGCAAACAGTGACAGCTTTACTTCTTTTCTAATTTGGATTCCTTTCATTTCCTTTTCTTCTCTGATTGCTGTGGCTAAAACTTCCAAAAGTATGTTGGATAAAAGTGGTGAGAGTGGGCAACCTTGTCTTGTTCCTGATGTTAGTGGAAATGCTTTGGGTTTTTCGCCGTTAAGGACGACATTGGCTGTGGGTTTGTCATATATGGCCTTTATTATGTTGAGGAAAGTTTCCTCTATGCCTACTTTCTGCAGGGTTTTTATCATAAATGGGTGTTGAATTTTGTCGAAAGTTTTCTCTGCATCTATTGAGATGACCATATGGTTTTTCTCCTTCAGTTTGTTAATATGGTGTATCACGTTGATTGATTTGCGTATATTGAAGAATCCTTGCATTCCTGGAATAAATCCCACTTGATCATGGTGTATGATCCTTTTAATGTGCTGTTGCATTCTGTTTGCTAGTGTTTTGTTGAGGATTTTTGCATCTATGTTCATCAGTGATATTGGCCTGTAGTTTTCTTTCTTTGTGGCATCTTTGTCTGCTTTTGGTATCAGGGTGATGGTGGCCTCATAGAATGAGATTGGGAGTGTTCCTCCCTCTGCTGTATTTTGGAAGAGTTTGAGAAGGATAGGTGTTAGCTCTTCTCTAAATGTTTGAAAAAATTCGCCTGTGAAGCCATCTGGTCCTGGGCTTTTGTTTGTTGGAAGATTTTTAATCACAGTTTCAATTTCAGTGCTTGTGATTGGCCTCTTCATATTTTCTATTTCTTCCTGATTCAGTCTTGGCAGGTTGTGAATTTCTAAGAATGTGTCCACTTCTTCCAGTTGTCCATTTTATTGGCATGGAGTTGCTTGTAGTAATCTCTCATGATCTTTTGTATTTCTGCAGTGTCAGTTGTTACTTCCCCTTTTTCATTTCTAATTCTATTGATTTGAGTCTTCTCCCTTTTTTTCTTGATGAGCCTGGCTAATGGTTTATCTATTTTGTTTATCTTCTCAAAGAACCAGCTTTTAGTTTTATTGATCTTTGCTATCATTTCCTTCATTTCTTTTTAACTTGTTTCTGATCAGATCTTTATTATTTCTTTGCTTCTGCTAACTTTGGGGTTTTTTTTGTTCTTCTTTCTCTAATTGCTTTAGGTGCATGGTTAGGTTGTTATTCGAGACGTTTCCTGTTTCTTAAGGTAGGATTGTATTGCTACAAACTTCCTTCCTAGAACTGCCCTTGCTGCATCCCATAGGTTTTGTGTCATCGTGTCTCCATTGTCATTTGTTTCTCGGTATTTTTTATTTCCTCATTGATTTCTTCAGTGATGACTTCGTTATTAAGTAGTGTATTGTTTAGCCTCCATGTGTTTGTATTTTTAAAAGATCTTTTCCTGTAATTGATATCTAGCCTCATAGCTTTGTGGTCGGAAAAGATGCTTGAGACAATTTCAATTTTCTTGCCATTCGATTTTTAACTGGCAGAATGGCAGTGTCACCAGGGCTAGTGTAAGGCACAGTAAGCCCTTTCTTAATGTAAGCTGATATCAAAAGTTCTGTTTCTTCTGTGGCTTCCCGCCTCGATAGGTATTGACTGATATTGGACAGGGGTTTATTTTGGTCTGTGGTAATTTTAATGGCTGCTGCAGAATGTATTTTCCCTATGTCAGTAGGATCAATTGACCCCAATTCTTCAGGTACTAAGCCTGGCAGTTTCTTGTTCAGCATCACTCTCAGTCACAAACATTATTTGATGAAGAACTCTGAGTAATCTTTTAGGGCTAAAACCATTTCTTCCTTAACAGTAAAAGAAATATGAGCATCATAAGTTTCTAATAAATCTATACCTTTCAGGTTAATAGGGGTATATTCTACTAGGAAAAAGGAGCTCCTTTGTTTAAGTTCTCCTAGTTATAATTCTAAAGGTAATGATTTAAGCCTCTTAATATTTGCATTAGAAACCCCTACCATCTGTACTGAGGTGTTAGAGAGAGAGAGCCTTTAATTTTGATAGGGTTCAAAATGTAAAAGGTAGCTCCTGTATCTATTACTGCTTTAATTGTTTTCTTCTCATATAATCATTTGTATTTCTTCCAGGGTTTTAGAGAGGAGAAAGTTCCCTCAGATCAGCCTTACTCTTGTTTAACTTGAAATTACAGTCTGTATCTGGTTTCTCTTCTAGGTCTCTCTTTTCTTGTCTTGCAGTTTCCCCAGTAATGACCCGGTGTTTTTCAGTAAAAGCAAATTTCAGAATTTACCAGTCGCGGATTGAATAGGGTTGGGTTAACTTTAGACTGACATTGATTATTTAATTGTTGCAACTGAATGTTCATAATTTTTATAGAGGCATCTTTTTCTTTTTAGTACTTTTGAAAAGTTGGTCAGCCAGCATGACAAGGGCATTTGTATGTGATACAGACAAATCATGTCTAAATGATTAACATGCCTAAATCGTGTCGTTTAGAGCAGCCGATTCCTCATCCAGACCTTCTAAAAAGATGGAGTTAAGCAAAGAATCATCTTGGTGGTTAAAGAATGATTCGGGTGTCATGCCGTAATATTGTTTAAAAGTTTCCTTGAACCTCTCATAGTGATCCAGGATTGATTCATCTCGTGTTTGTTTACGTTGCTGAATCTTTGACCAGTCGGCAGTTTTTGGAAAAAGCTCTGTGATAATTCTGAGTAATTTGTGAGCTAACTCCTTGCATTCACCTTGAGCCTGTGGGCTGTATAAATCAAAATTTGTTAAGGGGTCTCTCCATCCTGCTTTCTCTACTTATTCCTTTGTTTGACTTTTAGAAACTAATAGCTGTATTACTTGATACAAATCGGAAAACCTGAGCTCATAGTTTTGGACGATTAGCTCAAAATCCTTAGCAAATCCCAATGGATCTTGACTACATTCGAGAAAGTCCTTAGCTAAACTAAGTTCTGCTCGGGTCCAGGATGTGTACGTAAGCACAGAGTACAGTTCACCTCTTCCTGTAATAGGTTTCTCCTTCAAGGGAGCTATGAGTACTTCTGATTTTATGTCTTCCTTTCCTGGGGTAGGGGAAGCAGCAGGAGAATGGGTTGGTGGAAGAGAGAGAGAGCGCGTCTGGGTTAGGCAGTTCGGATAAAGGAGGGTATAAAGAAGGAATGGAGTGAGAGACAAGGTTAACGCTAGTGGCTTTTAAAAATTCTAGTAGCATTTTGAGCAACCTTTTGTTGATTGTTTGCGAAGAAGTTACTTTATCATTTCCCCTTTTAGACGCTTCTAAATACCAATTGAAATAAGCATTCCATTTCTGTTTGATCTTTTTCTAGCTGCATATGCAAAAAAAAATCCCCCGGTTTTCAAATGTCAAAACAGACCCAATTGGGCCATTTAAGGTTGAGATCTCTTAGTGTAATTGCCCTAATTCGGTTGGTCCTTGCAAGCGTGAGCTCCATACGTATTGCACGTGAATCGGGCTAGAGTGTTAGCGAGGAGGCTGGCTTTCTGACACTCCATGTTTCTCTGTTTGAGAGTATCTGTTTCCCATTTTAAAGTTGAATTTGTTGGGGATAAAATTTTCTAGTGAAATTGTGGGGTGGGCCAGTGTGCTGCTTGTGAGTCTAACTCCTCCGGGATTTTGCCCTAAAGTCGTTTTAGCTCCTTTTACGTGTCTTGGGTTTTCCCTCTGGTAGTGTAAAACCACCACAATGCTCAGAACTTATCCGTGCTCCCAGCAGAGCAAGCTTTCGTTAAAATGAGTGGGTTTCCGCATAGGGATGGTTGCACAGTACAAGGACTTGCCTCCACCACTGCTGCAAGTTAATTATAGAAAACCGGACATCTCAAGTGAATGAATGCAGCACTTTTCTACATAGGGGAAGATACAAGAGTCTGGGCTCACTGAAAGCATTCCTTTGATATGCACCTTAGCTATCTAGGGTCACAATCGTGTTCTTTCCCACCCTGAGTCCCCTCTGGGTGCACCATCGGGGCGGCTGTAGTGGCTGAGGGCTTGATGGTGGGCTTCCTGTTTTTATCTTGAGTTCCCTCAGGGCTCAGCACTGGGGGCAGCTGTAGTGGCTGATGGCTGTTGTTCACTGATATGGCAGGTGGCATCCTTAGTCCACAGCTTCATAAGTATTTTTAAAAAGTTAGGTATTTCCTGTGAAGTCCTTTTTGTTTATTATTTAGTTGCATTTTGGTTTGTTTCTTTTGTTGTTTATTTGGGATCCAGTTAACAATCAAGTGTTCCATTTACTTAACATGATATAATTTCTTTTCTGATTTGAGAATACCTTATAGATATCATACCCTTTTCCAGTCAAATTCTTCAGTGTATTTTCCTAAAAACAATGATTCTGCCTCATTACCATAGTAATCAAAATCAGAAAATTAACTAATTAGTACTATTTTCAAATCTATAGACATATTTAAATTTAACCAATTGAAACACAAATGTGGTTTAAAGAAAAAGAAAAAAAATTTTGTCGAGGTTCCAATAAAGGTTTATGCTTTGCTTTTACCTCTCAAGTCCCTTTATCTTCATTATTCTGGAACATTTTTGTCTTTTATGACCTTAACATGTTTGACAAATTCAGGCCCATTATTTTGTGGGATGTCCCTCCATGTGGCTTTGTCTGATTTTTCCTCATTAGATTCCGGTTTGTGTTTTTGGCAGAAACATCTAGAAGTGACGTCGAGTCATATGTGTACTATCAGGAGACACATGTTGTGAATTTGCGATACTGCTAAAGAAGTCAGCTTTATTTATGTTGTTAAAATGACGTCTGTCAACGTTTCTCCACAATAAAATTAATATTTTTCCCTTGTAGTTAATAAGTGTCTTGGGGGGAGATCGTCCCCCTTAATTTTTAAAAGTAAATTTTTTGTTATAAGTTTGGAATCACAGCTTTGTTTTCCTGTCCTCTGTGTCATAATCCAACACTGTCATTTATTTTGATGCTAGTTTTATGCTTTTAAAAGAAAACATGAAGTTGTGAGTTTCAGTCTTCGCTAAAAATCCTGAAGCAGTCCTAGGAAACCATGTCCCTAGAGAGCAAACAGTTTATAGATCTAAAAATCAAAATATCGGTCAATTTTAGTCCTATTTGATTTATGTGAATGGATCCATAGTACAAGTGTCTGATTTTAAGTTTTTTTTACATTACTTTATTGTAAACTCCTAGATTTAATCATGCCATTCTCTTTTCACAGCCAGTTCTTTAGCCTAGGTCTGAGGTCCTCAACCTGATAATCATATGCCACACAACGTATATGGATTTTTTTCTTGGGGAGAGGATCCATAGGCTTCGGTATATCTTTAACGGATCATTATGGGAACTTTTTGCATAAATTGCCTTTATTTTCCACCCACATTAGTTTATTTTTCATTTCAGCCTCAGATTGATTCCCTTAAACATCTTTCCCTTAGGTCATCACTTTGCTTAGGATGCTGTATCTTTTTTCTGACTCATCAGTGCAAACCTAGGTACTTTATCCTAACTTGCAGACCTGCTATTAGCTAAATAGATCTAATAGGCTTTTTATGGCTTCCCCCAACCCCCTAGTCTTTTTGGTGCCACTTTAAAGTTTTCTCCTGAATTTTTACATTTGCTTTGTGCCCACTCTATGCCATTTCAGACTGCGTTCTTTTTCCTTTTATGTCGCACGTTACTCAGATTTTCTTCTTGATGATTTTCCCGTAGTAATTCATCCTGAATTCCGTGAGTATTTACATATTACAGTCAATACTACACTGTTGCATATTGTTTTCATGTTTCTTTGGAATTCTTCAGGTATTTAATGCGTGTAACTGATCTGCTCAATGGATGATACATTTATTGATAGCAGGGACAATATATAGTTTTCTTTAATTTTTGTAGATACCAGTACCTACTCTCCATATCTATTCTTTCCTCAGGTATTTATTGAACACCTGTTATGTACCACCGATTGCACATGCAACAGCACAGAAAAGAAACAGCCCTGCTTTCAAGAGCATGCATGCAACAGACCAAATAAATCAGTAAAGTATAATACTGATTCTTTTGAGCTTTTAAAGCTTTATTAAGTTTTTTATTGTGGCAAATATATAACATAAAATTTACCTATTTAACCCTTTCAGGTGTATAATTTAGTGGCATTAAGTACGTTCATAATGTTGTACAGCCATTGCCATTACATTTCCAGAACTTTTCCGTCATCTCAAACTGAAACTCTGTACCCATTGAATAGTAACTCCCAGTTCTTCCCAAACCAGGTCTTAGTAAACACTGTTCCACTTTCTGTTTCTATGAGATTGCCTAGTTTGGCTACCTGCTATAAATGCGGTCATACAATATTTATCATTTTGTGTCTGAATTATTTCACTTAGCATATGTCTTCAGCGTTCATCCATGTTGGTTGCATCAGAATTTCCTTTCATTTTAAGGCTGAACAATATTCCTCTGTACATATGTGACACATTTTGTTTATACATTCATCTGTCGATGTACACTTGAGTTGCATCCATCTTTTGGCTATGATGAATAATGTTGCTAGAAAATTGTTATACAAATATCTGTTTCAGTCCCTGCTTTCATTTCTTTTGGGTATATACCTAGAGATAAAAATGGGTCATCATATGGTAATTCAACAGTAAATGTTTTAAGAATCCATCATATTTTCTTCTACAGTGGCTGCACAATTTTGCATTCCTGTGAGCAGTGCACTTGAAGTTCCATTTTCTCCCAGTCTTTGCCAAAACTTGTTGTTTTCTGCTTCTGTCACAATAATTATCCTAATGGATGTAAAGTAGTATTCGTTGTGGATTTGCTTTTTATTTCCCTAGGGATTCATAGTGTGATCATATTTTCATGTCGCTTAATGGCTATTTGTATATCTTCTTTAAGTTCTTTGCCAGTTTTAAAATCAGATTTGTTTGTTTTTGACTCGTAGGAGTTCTTCAGATACTTTGGATATTAATTCTTTACTGGATACCTGATTTGGGTATATTTTCTCCCATTCAGTGGGTTGTCTTTGAGGTCTGTTGATTGTGCCCTTTTTACTTTTGTGGCCTGTGCTTTTGGTGTCATATCTAGAACATCATTGCCAAATTGTGGCAAGTTTTCCTCCTCTCTACTAAGATGGAAATTAATGGCTATAAACTCTTACCTTACAAAGGAAGAAATATCTCAAATCAACAAACCAAAACCTTACAACTTAAAGAACTAGAAAAGAGGAGCAAATAAATGACAACTAACACAAAGAAGGAAATAATGATTAAACCAGACATAAATAAAATAGAAATCAACCCTGCTGACAGCCTTCCTGACCTAGGACTTGAGTTCCATAATTGTGAAAAAATACTTTTCTGTTGTTTAATCTCCCTAGTCTGTGGTATTTTTTTAATAGATCTTTATTGGAGTATAATTGCTTTACATTGTTGCGTTAGCTTCTGCTGTATAACAAAGTGAATCAGCTATATGTGTGCATACATCCCCATATCCCCTCCCTCTTGCGTCTCCCTCCCACCCTTTCTACTCCACCCTTCTAGGTGGTCACAAAGCACTGAGCTGATCTCCCTGTACTATGCGACTGCTTCCCACTAGCTATCTGTTTTGCATTTGGTAGTGTATATATAAGTCCACGCCACTCTCTCACTTTGTCCCAGCTCACCCTTCCCCCTCCCCGTGTCCTCAAGTCCATCCTCTACGTCTGCGTCTTTATTCCTGTCCTGCCCCTAGGTTCTTCAGAGCCTTTTTTTTTTAGATTCCATATATATGTGTTAGCATACGGGTATTTGTTTCTCTCTTTCTGACTTACTTTACTTTGTATGACAGACTCTAGGTCCATCCACCTCACTACAAGTAACTCAGTTTTGTTTCTTTTTATGGCTGAGGAATATTCCACTGTATATATGTGCCACGCCTGCTTTATCCATTCGTCTGTCAATGGATACTTGGGCAGGGAATCCTTTACTCACAGGAGGGAGCAACAGGGGCTGGGGCCCGGGTGGCCACGTTTGCGAGGCCTGCAGCTCCTCTCCCCACACAGTGAGGTGTCCCGGTCGCGCTGCCCCGGGCAGCCCAGGGTCAGGCGGGGCACTCCCGCCCCATCAGGCTGCGGCCCTGTGGGGCCTGATGCTTCATCACGCGGCTGGAGGTGCCTGATCGAAGACCATCCTTCCTTATCCTAGACTCCTGCCGAACCCCTGTGGAGCAGCCTCCCGCCTGCTTGCTGAGGAGGACGGGGCGGTGAAGGAGGAAGCCCTTCACCTCCCCAGAGACAGGCCTCCAGCCCCTGCACTGTGCTTTGTGCCCAGCACAAAGGCACACGCACTGACCGGCGATGCTTCTAGAGGCCTCTGTTTTTATATATGTTTGTGATGACTGGGAGGCACGTAAGTGCAGTGCTGCAACATTTCCTGCTATCTGGGGTTCACTGGCATGGAAAGTAAGGCCGTGAAGGCCAGGACTTTGCTTTCACACAGATACATGTTGATCCTGAAATGAAAACCTGCCGCCAAATGAAATACGTAACGTCTCGGCTCCCGTGAAGTCGGCATTATTTATTTTTCTTTTTAAAGACAGGCCTTTTCCCTTGACGGGCAGGGTGGGTGTTAGTGGTGTGGGCTTGTCCTCCTGCCAGGAACGAGGCTCTTATCTGGAACGCCACTCTTCCCAGCTCTTGCCAAAGCTAGAAACACAGCAAATGAGAATGACTGATAAAAAGTGAAAAGCGCTGAGGAGAGTGCGGGTTTTCATGAGCGTCACACCGTACCAAGTGGCAGTTGGCACTGATGGGACCGAAATTGTGTTGCGCGATTAGCCTGGAAAACCTCAGCTGGTTCGGTTGATGGACCTGAAGCAGGGGTGGGGCCGGGGGTTGGTCTGCTTATTTGGTTTGTCTTTGTTTGGCCTGAAACTCTTGTGTGGGGTTTTCTTGTACGCGAAACCCAAAGTCTTGGTAAAAGCTCTAAACGTCATAACTGTTTGAGTACCTGCACGAGAACCAAAATAATCCAGTTCAGAGTACACAGAGAATGAATGTTGAACTCTTGAGGAAGTGTTTCTGAACCGCCGTCTTTTTGGTGTAGCTTTATCGTAGTGACAGCGACAGTTCAATGCTGGCCCGCAAGTCCCCCCTTGTCCGAAACACTTTGGAAAGACGAACCCTTCGCTATAAGCAGGTATGTGCCACGTAGACTAATCTGCCGTCTGTATGTACGCTGGGAGTTATTTCCACAAACCTGAAGGGGTAATATTTTAGGTAAGATTAATTGAAAGGTAATATGTTTATTTCCTTGTTTACTTAGATATAATTTTTAAAAGTGTATGTAATGTCAATGTTACCAGTATTTGTTAATTTCCTAAGATAATGTCATAATCTAAGATAATACATGATCTTTACATTTTAAAATATAATAAATTAATAAACAGCCATTCTGTATAAGAGATTCTTCTTTCTTTTTTGACAAGGGAGTATATACAGTTTAGAAAATTTGGGTCTTTCATCGTGGCGCATTCTCCTACATAGGACTGTTCTACAGTTTTCCTTTATATACACCGGAGTTTTTCTCCGCGTCACGCCAGTTTACACAGTTTTGCTCCTTTTAATTTGTAAGGTAGTGGTTCCCTGACTTTCCCGGGCAAGAATTCTTTGAAAGAAAAAGAAATTCCCAGATCTCCTTGTGGTGGTTGTATTTAGAGTAGCCGCTGACTGAGAATGATAAGAAAATACATAACTCAGCAACAAAAGTATTTCTCAGCAGCCATGCTGTTGGCATTTTGGCCTAGGTCTGTCTTTGTTGGGGGATGTCCTGTGCACTGTGGGCCGTTGAGCTGCAACCCTGGCCTTGACCCACTAGTTGCCGGTATCACCCCCTCCCCCAGTTGTGACGACCAAAAATGTCCCCGGAGGGCCCAAGTCACCCGTGGTTGGGAACCAGTGAGCTCTACTATGAATTCAGGAGAGCTTTTAAATGAGTTTGTGTTTATTAAGTCACTTAGATTCGCATTTAACTTCTGTATATGTGCAAAATAGTGTTATGCGTGTGTAAAACGCATACAGTTATTCAGTCCTCCCAACAACGCTGATAGGCTCGTGGAGTTGTGATTTTGTTGCACTAACTGCCTTCCCCAGCGTTGTTAGCCGTGGCGTGGGAAGTACTGCTCTCAGCTCCGTGTACAAAATTCTATTCTCGTCTTAGAGCTTTCTTGAAAACAGGAGACTTGCTTACTTCAGGCGTGTGTGGGGAGGAGCGTTTTTTGTTGTTGTTGTTGTTGATGTTCGGCCTCGCTGCGCGGCTTGCAGTTGTAGTTCTCTGACCAGGGATTGAATTTGCAGCCCAGCATTGGAAGCGGGGAGTCCTAACCATCGGACTACCAGGGAATTCCCTGGGGAGGAACGTTTTTGACAGCTTGTGTGTGTTTAACCAGAAAGCCCTCAACGTGGTTTATAACGTGCTTTTTTCCCGTTATACAGTAGGCCATTAAGATTTTGCCATGTCGGTCTATTTTTCATCTTTCTACAGTAGCTGCGTTTTCTGCGGGCCTTATAATGTATTTGATCACTTTTCTCTTGTCAGGTATTTAGGAATTTTTCTGTCATAAAGCTTTTGCACATCATCAGCTGTGCCTTTCAGGTGCAAGTCACATGAAATTTCAGAACCAAAGAAAACACAACATTTTGTGGCTCTTGCTTATATTGTCAAGTAGCACTTGAGAAAGATGACGCCCTCCTGCCCCGTGTGAGAGGGTCTGTTTCTCTGCGCTTTAGCCAAAGCCTAGGTCGTCATTACAGCGGACAGCTTGCTGTCACTGGCTCGTTACCGGAGTGGAGGTTTGAACCCGTGTGGCCCCCATCCGTGTTGTGTTGGCGTCGGGCCACGCTGCGGCTGTCTCTCTCCAGTGGGGTCGGTCACTCGGGGAAGAAGCTGCGGGAAGGGCGCGGGCGGGGTGGGCGCGCTCACGGCCGCGGTCTCGCAGCCCTGCAGGTCCTCCCTGGCGGCGCTGGCGGCGCGCACGTCCCTGGACCTGGAGCTGGACCTCCAGGCGTCGCGGACGCGGCAGCGGCAGCTGACCGAGGAGCTGTGCGACCTGCGCGAGCTGCGCCAGCGCCTGGAGGACGCCCAGCTCCGCGGCCACGCCGAGCCCCCGGCCTGGCTGCTGCGCGACGAGCGCTTCCGGAGCCTGCTGCGGGAGGCCGAGAGGCAGGTGAGGCCCCGGCCCGCCAACGCGGGGAGGGGGCAGGCGGCCGGGCCTTTCTCGCCTCCCGGTGCCCGGAGCTGGCAGGGGCTTCCATCGCTCTTCCTTAAAACTGGAAGCAAGCCCGTCTGGTTCACCCCGCGTTGCTGTTCCAGACGAGACAGACCAAACTTGACTTCCATTCAAGAACAGGCCGCTGAGAAGACGCTGAAGAAGGCCTCCAAAGGGGTGTGCCAGCTGCGCGGGCGGAACCTCAAAGAGCCCATCCAGCTGGGTGCAGGCGTTCAGGTGGGGAGAAGCCCAGGCCTCACTCTCGCGCTTGATTTTTACTGTCATACCTTTGTCATTATGAAGAGTAAAGTAAGTATTGAGAGAGACCCACAAGGAAGTCTGAGAACAAAGCTGGAATCCCCACTGCTGTTAGCATTGTGCGATTTTTCTCCTGATTTATTTTCTGTGGAGCTTTAATTAAGGCCAGGTGTGATCATTTTTGTTTAATTTTGCATTCAGCTTATTAAGAATTAACATACCACATGTCACTACCTAACCTGTTATTTTTTTCATGACTGATTTCATCTAATAAACATAATTCACTTACCGGCTTTTGTAACATCTTTTATGTTTATGATCATAAATAACAGCAATTTACATATGTACAGTATGTGTTATCTTTGCTTTTTAAAATTTAGAGTGAAGCATACTCTATATTCAGGAAAATGTTCTTTTCTTACGAATATAGTTTAGTGAGTCTCATAAACTGAACATGACAGAAATCAAAACATTATCAGCATTTCCAGATTACTCTGCAAATTTCCTTAAACACTGTGTTGAATTCTAATGACATAAATTAGTTTTGCATGGTTTTGTTCTTTTATACAGCCGCAGTTAACACAGTTCTATCCATACTACTTTGTGCCTGACTTTTAGCTTTGTTTTTTTCTATACCTGTAATTTTTATGTCCTTATCATAAAATAACACAAGATATTATAACCACTTCCTTCAGTTTTGATTTAGAATTCATCTATTGATATATTTTTAAAATGTATTCATTTGTTGATAGAACAAGAGTTAACACTATGTAGCAGGCACTCTTCCAGCCACTGGAGATAAATCCCTGCCCTCCTAGGAGTATCATAACTTCTATTAAAATTTTGAAAATTTGTATACGAACATATATTATGGAAATTCAAATTCTGATTGTTCTTTGAACAAGGAAAGCCATCATTGATATGAGAGCTTCCTGCCAGCTTTCAGTGTCTGCATATCACCTTCTAACATAATTTTTTCCATGCCCACCCAGGGAGAAGATAACATTTTTCACGAGACCACGGGCTAACATACCCCTGCTGCCGGTTGATGATGTTTGCTGGAGTATTTATCTGCCTATTTTATTTCTGCGAAGTTCTAAAATTGTCTAGCTAAAATTGTCTTTCAAATATTTGTGCAAAGTTATTAATATACAATTTTTTTTTCGAAAGCCTATAAATATGTATTTTTTGATAGTGACAGGAGCAGGGCTTGGCTTTTCCTTGTTGTTAAATTAACATCTCAAACAGGTTATTTTATAAAAGAGTAGCTGTTGTGTGAAGGTTCGACAGTTTCCATGCTGTTTTCTTTGACTTGAAGGGTGGAAGACAGAAACTCAGGCAAATTCACTCTATTGTCATTTATTCATGGTTCTTTTCTTCCTCCTTGAAGGAGAATACTGACTTTAAGATGTATTTTAAGACTGAAACTTGGTTCTTCAGTATTTGCCATGTGGTAGAATGGATCTTTGGGGCCGGTTTTGTGTTCTGACATCGGAAATGCAAACACTATGTGCTGAACTCGTCACTCGTCCCGTTTCTCCTGTGTGCATTTATCATGTATAGTGTACACTTTCGCACCCTTTATGTTCTGTTAAGATGCCACCTTAGGGGCTCAGTCCTAAGTCAGTGCGGGGTGCGCTTTGTGGAGCTTGGTCTCCCGCGCGGGCTGGGCACCCATAGCCCCTGGTTTCCGTGCACCTTTCCGTGCCCACCCCGGGTCTGAGGCTGGTCACGGAGCCCCCGGCAGGCACACAGCCCACCCTCACCCGGCCTCGGCAGCCCCGCCTGCCTTTCCAGTCCGCCCCATCTGATCTTGACCGACAAGGAGGGCAGTGGTGGAGCTACCGCTCTGCTGCTCTGCCCTGCAGGAAAGTGAAAATAGAAGAAGGTGTGTTTTCACTGAGTCACTGGATCCGCTGATGGATAGAGCAGTCACGACATGGACACGATAACCTTTGAAGGCGCTTTCTTGAGGAAGCCAGCTTCCGTGGGAACTACAGCTACCAGGCGAGTCGCTCACAGGAGAGCATGTGCTTTCGCTCAGAAGGCCCCCCGCCCCATGCTGGAATCTTGCCAACATTTCTTAAGAAATCTTAGAACTAGCTCATGAGGAAAAATATTTTTATTCAATAAAAGGGTACAACTATTCTTTGAATTGCCAAGTGATATAAATATTTTGCCTAATATATACTTACTATATTTAAAAGGCACTCTTCTTCATGACGCTTTGGATGAGTAAACAAGATCAGTCACAAAATGTGAAAGAAAGAAAGACAGAAAGAAAATACAACTCTTCCTGTAGCTTTCTTCTCCCACTTTTCCGTTGAAAATATGGACAATAGAGTTTGTAAGTAGTACTAAGACTGAAAACTTTATGCTATTCACAGTTGTCATCTGTTGCTATGTGTTTCTAATCTTTGTTTTGATATTTTTTCCCTCATCAATTTCTTAGTGTATATACTGGCAGTGGAAGTAGAGACTCACAAAACATTCCTTAGTAGAATTAGCAGCCAAGCAGACAGCATGGGTAAGCAAGTGAGGACAGTTAGGCCCTCTCTAACTTCCCTGAGCTATTTGAAACTTTAAAATCAAACAAAGAACTGTCTACCACGGGACTCTAGAGGATGCAAATGGCAAGTTATTTATATCTGAGGTACAGTCTCCATTCATGTGGGGAGGCTTGCAGAATGCATTTTCTCTGTGCTTCTTCTTAGCAGCTGTGCCAGCATAGAAATGCCCCAGACAGGTGCTTTTGAATAACACTGAATAACATACCCCTCTCCACCCTCTATCCCCAGCTCAAACAGATTTCCATTTGGAAGTGTTTCCCTGATAGAGAGCTGGGGGATTTTTGTTGTTTTAAATCCCATCTTAGCCAAATGCAGCTTCTATGGCCGTGCAGTGGCCTCTTACATTTGCCACTTCTCTGTTTTACTTCTCCATGCTCTGCCTTGCATGTGATTGCTTTTATAAGATCATAGTAAGGAAGTAAAATCGAGACCAATGAAGAAAAGTTCTGTGCTGCCTGTGGAGGACCCCTTTTTGAGTGTTCATTGTTCATGCTGGAAAAGACAAATGGTCTGTGTTAGAGGCTGTGGTGGAGCAGATGGTGGGCTTGATTTTGCAACTTCTGATCAATTAAGACTGTCAGGAGCATATCCCACATGAACGAAAAGTTAAGTCCTGTTGCCTTATGTTTATCTTTCTATATCCTTAAGTTTTGTGTCCCCATGATGAAGTGATATAAAATACTATATCTTCCTCAATTAAAATTTAGAACTCAGTCATTCGTATGTTTTTTCATGTATTCATTCCTTTATTAATAAAACATATTTACTGAACACCTGCTACTTACCTGGCACTATTGTAGGCCCTAGAATAAATTCCTGACGTCGTGGGAGCATCATAAACTGTATGACATAATATGTTTATATGTTTCCTTTGTCATTAAGAAAACTGCCCTATTTTATTGGCAGTCTTACTCAGGGTAGTCAGAGGTAGATTGCAAATGTTGATATCCCTTTTCAAGAAACTGTCAAAATGCTGCCACCAGCTTCTTTTAAAACAGAGCTACAAGTAAAATAAATTTTTCTTCCTATGATCACTGAATTGTCAAACTTTGGTTGAAAACTCCTTAAATAAATATTCTTCTGTTGTGGGAATAAGTAATAATCAATATTCCTCTCTTTGCTTATGTCACCATTTCCTCCGATTTGTATTGTTTGAAAGTATTTCTTAAAATTAGAGTTCTTAAAACAGAGTGGAAATATATTTTAAAATTCCTTTTAAGTTTTGGAGAACTATAAATGTATAAAAATAGTAAAATAAATCCCTGTGGTCCTCTGACCAAATTTCAACATGGATCAGTCATGGCCAGATTTGTTTCTCTTACACTTCCATTCACTTCTCCTCATATTTCGAAGCAAATCCCACACACAATATCATTTTGTCTGTAAATATTTCAGCTGCCATCCTATAGTAATCCAGGGTTTTCCAGAAGTCTCCTCATTAAAATAAACTCATGGTTGAAAAGCTTGTTAGGAATAAAAAAAGACATTGATTTCACCTTTTCACTGATTTCTGCGTTAGGAAGAACCTTGGATGAAGACCAAAGTAACATATTTCTTATTTTAAATCAAACTATCATAGTGTTCTATTGACCTTACTTTATTTTATCTTACTTTATTATTTTTAAAATTTTATATATCCTGAATCTTTCATCCCTGTGAGATTTCCTTTGTCTCACTCTTGGGCTGCAGGCCAGAGGCCTGCAAGCCCTAGGCCTGCAAACCCTGCACTTGCCCAGCTTTAAGACCAAAGAAAGAGCCTGGGGTCAGCAAGGTAGACATCAGTGGTTTAATGGCTGGGGGCGGGGCTTACACATCTAAGCAAGGTCCTGGAGCAACACCCCATTATGTGCAGCTCACAGCAGGCAGGACTCCTGGGGTAGGGGGAAGGTTACCAGTTATAGGTGGAATTGACACCAGGTTGGCTCATTAGTTACCAGGGAAACTAGTAGAGGGGCACACCCCTCACTGCCCCTTTGTTAAGCTATCCTGGTAAAGGTGTTCTGATCTAAAGCTACAGCAATCACTAGCTGGGGCAGGGGCAGGTATGTAGGACAAAGTCAATCATGTGAGTAGGGTGTAGGCGAAGCAGGCACTGGTCCAGCAGGGGATGTACAGAGAGCAAGAGGACAGCCACCTGGGGGATCTGATCATGCAGATGGGATAATAATTAGGTGGTGGTTTCAGTTGGCTTTGCTTTTACACTTTATATCGGTTTTCTTTGCTGTGTGAGATAGTACGCGAAGTGAGGAAGTTAACTGTGGGTTCAAAGGGAATCCTGCACTTGGTAACTCATATGCTTGTACCGTTCAATACCCAGGTTGTCTCATCAAGGTGAACGACACAGTACTGATTGATTTAGGGACTGGCAAGATACCCAACTTTATCAAATTGGACACAGGTAAGTATTTGTTTCCTTTCTTCCCTCCCAACCTTCTCTCTCTTTCTTCCTTTTTCCTGTTGCTCCTTCTATTTTACTTGTACCCTACCTTGATTAGATAGAACTGCAATGTGGAAGTCAGAGAGATAAGTGACGGTTGCTTCTGGCAGAGATGTTCTCCTTGAGTCCCATTCTCATCCCAGTCCACACATTTGGGACGAGAAGTTGCCAGACAGTCTCTTGAACTTGACGCTAAACAGTTGTGTGACTTCCCTTTGGGCTGCATCCACCCGCCCAGTCTCTGCAGGTTAGCTATATAAACTACAGTTGGCCACGAGAGGGAAACTTTGTGTTTCGACTCTGATGACTTTAGGTGAGCTCCTTGAGGTAAAGGGCTAAAGGTGTCCGAATAACCTTAACCTGGTGTTGATGAAATGTTTCTCTGCAGAGTTGTTTCCCCTCTCCACTCCTCAGATTCCTCTGACAGAGGTTCACATCCAGTGTTAGCTGGTATCTGATGTGCTAATGAAGTACAATATTTTCCCCAACTGGTTTTAACAAAAATACCACAAAATATAGAAAGACTGAAAAAATAGGACAAGGACAAATAACCGATGGCAGCTTATTTTCTGCCTACCTGCAAATGATTGTTCACATCTTGTTCTATTGCTTTTATATTCTTTCTTTCTTTTCCTGTGCCTGTGTTCCCTTCCCCACGTGGATCCAAGGACCAGCCAATGTTCTCACACACAGTTTCCTGTAGTGTCTCTTTGGGACTCTTTTAACCTGAGTTTTCCTCCCTGTTTTGAATTTGAAAGAGTGCAGGCTTCCTGTCTAATTCAGTACTCCACAGTCTGGGATTGTTCAAGTATTATTTCACCACAAGGACTTTGCACCTGTGCTACCTGCACTCCTGATTATTTACTACTCACCTGGAAATTGTAGACCAGAATACTTCATTGGTGTCAAAGTTCTTTTCCTTAAGTGAAAACATTGCGAGTGGATATTAGTGTTGGGGGTCACGCTTACGACACCTAAACCTGTTGCTTGATTTCAACATGACAACAAAAGAGATAACCAGACATGATGTGCCTCCCAGTGGCAGTGCACGATACCTCTCGTGAGGAATTCTTGTCAAAAAGGAGAACAGACTCAAACGTGGATGAAAAGAGAGAGAGCATAAATTGGAAGAGACTAAGAAACCTAGCAATCCGTTGCAGTTGCTTGCCTTTTAGAGAGGAGTACCAGAATATTTCAGGTTCAAATGATCTGTGGCTGGGCATTTGTTTCAGAATGACCCAGTGCAGGACTGCTTAGGTAAAGATGAATCAAGGCTGGCCGTGGGTTAGAAAATGTTGAAGCTGGGGGTGCGTACATGGGGACTCGTTATTCTTATTTTCTCAACTTTTGCAATCCTTTGAAAATAATTTTTGAAGTTGAATTGTATGTCCTATTTCCAATTAAAGTAAACGTTATTTATTAAATTAAATTTCCAGTTAAAATTTAACTTTACAGATTTTCCCCCCAACTTAACTTTGTTTTACATATATCTGTATCTCTTTCTCTTGTGATGAAACTCCTGGTATTAATTAAGTTACTTAGTTTTATAAACAGTACACATAAAATAACATGAAAATTGCAAAGCCAGTTTTCCTAGGGACAAGAAATCCACTGAGTGGAGACAAAGGTGTTTTTGTAGTTCTTTCTGACCCTGGAATTATATTCCTGGTATTACTAACGTGGTATTGGTAGATTATGAGCAGTGGCAGTGTTAGATTGTCATCCTCAATACCACACCCCGATATCTGATACCACTTGCAAGTTTGTGGGTGGGAGGGTTCCCCAAACCACACCCGGATTTAATAACACTTTAGAACAACTTGCAATACCCACTGAAGCTGTTACGCTCACGGTTACAATTTATTATAGGGAAAGGATACCGATTAAAGTCAGCCAAGGGAAGAGGTGCAGTAGGGCAGGGTCTAGGAAAGCTACACACACAAACCTTCCAATTGTCTTCTCCCAGTGAAGTCATGGATATTGCTCAGTATTCCTGGCTGTGACGTGTGACAGCAGACATGAAGTTTGGTCAACCAGACAGACCCACCCAAGCCTTAGTGTCCAGAGTTTTTATTGGGGCTCAGCCATGTGGCTGACCACCCCTGTGGCTGATCCTAGCCTCTGGTCCCTTCAGTGGTAGAGCTAATACCCAATGGCCCCAAGTCCCTACCATATATCACACTGTTAGACTGTCAAGTGTAGCCGGAAGCCCCCAGGTCACCAGAAACACTGTTACCAGGCTGGATGTTCTAAGAGCTAAGAGGTCACCTCTTGGGGCTGAGGAAGACAAAGACTAGAAGTCTCTTTACTACTCAACATTTTCTCTATGCTTGGTTAACAGCGTGTTGTTGGATAGACTTGTTTGCTTCTGTTTGCAGTATGAGGTTGTGTTCCGCTTTTTTTTTCCTGTTCATCCACATCCTTTGAATATGTAAGACCAATTTGATTGGATCAGAAGTGAAGAAAACAGTATGGAAAAGTATAACCAAAAAAGTTTCAGGACTTCTCTGATGGCACAGTGGTTAAAAATCTGCCTGCCGATGCAGGGTACACGGGTTTGATCCCTGGGCTGGGAAGATGCCACATTCCCTGGAGTAACTAAGCCCATGCGCCACAACTACTGAAGCCTGTGTGCTCTAGGGCCAATGTGTCATAACTTCTGAGCTGGTGTGCTGCAACTACTGAAGCCTGCGGGCCTAGAGCCCATGCTCCGCAACAAGAGAAGCCACTGCAACGAGAAGCCCGTGCACCACAACGAAGAGTAGCCCCCGCTCGCCACAACTAGCGAAAGCCTGTGCGCAGCAACAAAGATCCAATTAAATTTATTATTAATTTAATAAATTAAATTTATTTAATTTTAATAATAAAATAAAATTTTAAAATAGGTTTCATCTAAGGAAGTGGGTTCTTGATCCTGATCTGCCATTCTTTCTACCAAACTGTATTTCCAGTAATTTCTTTCACGATAGTAGAAACAAGTTCAAAGCTCATGCTTGACCCACTAGAAGGTTGGCATGGTGGAGACAGTCTTGGTGCTTAATTAAATATAGTGTCCAGGAATGTTGCGTGTGATATTCTTTATATGTCCTTTTATATTTGTCAGTTTTTGCAGTATCTACTTGAAGCTTGTTAGAACACACAAATTTAAAATACAGTATCTCCCTGGTAGTTCACCTCTTATAGCATGCTTTTGTTTAGCATTCATGCAGCATATCCGTTTCTTTCCAGATATTTGATATCTGTAGATCGTAGGTAAACCTGATAAACCTGACCTGTATTTTATTTTTTGATGCTGGCTTTTTGTGTGGCCCATTTAAGGTTTGAGATAGATATTTATATGTATGTGTATATATACACACACACACACACACACACACACATATATGTATCACTTTTTATGGTGCTTTCTGCTTGTCCTGCCTCTTCTGTGTACAGCTATTTCCCCCACTCCCTTTCCCTTTCATAGCTTTCCTGGATTGATTATTTTGTAATGTTCCAACTTTTTAAAAAATTTTTTATATTCCTCTTTTTGTATTGTGGTAAAATACACATAAAGCATATTTATTTTAACCATTTATAAATATACAGTTCAGTGGCATTAAATACAGTCACAGTGTTGTGTAACCATCACCACTGTCTATAACCAAAACTTTTTTCTTTTTTACATCTTTATTGGAGTGTAATTGCTTTACAGTGGTGTGTTAGTTTCTGCTTTATAACAAAGTGAATCAGTTATACATATGTTCCCATATCTCTTTCCTCTTGCGTCTCCCTCCCTCCCACCCTCCCTATCCCACCCCTCCAGGCGGTCACAAAGCACCGAGCTGATCTCCCCATGCTATGCGGCTGCTTCCCACTAGCTATCTACCTTACGTTTCGTAGTGTATATATGTTCATGCCTCTCTCTCACTTTGTCACAGCTTGCCTTTCCCCCTCCCCGTGTCCTCAAGTCCATTCTCTACATCTGCGTCTTTATTCCTGTCCTGACCCTAGGTTCTTCAGAACCTTTTTTTTTTTTTAAGATTCCATGTATATGTGTTAGCATACGGTATTTGTCTTTCTCTTTCTGACTTACTTCACTCTGTATGACAGACTCTAGGTCTGTCCACCTCATTACTGATAGCTCAATTTCGTTTCTTTTTATGGGTGAGTAATATTCCATTGTATATATGTGCCACATCTTCTTTATCCATTCATCCGATGATGGACACTTAGGCTGTTTCCATGTCCTGGCTATTGTAAATAGAGCTGAAATGAACATTTTGGTATATGACTCTTTTTGAATTATGGTTTTCTCAGGGTATATGCCCAGTAGTGGGATTGCTGGGTCATACGGTAGTTATGTTTCCTCAATGATTTTAAATGTTAGCCATTTCTGATACTGCTATTTAAAAGGTAACTGTAGAAATTGTAGCATGCATATTGAAACTACCAAAGTTCAAAATTGTTTCTCCTCTTCTGGGAAAATAGGTCTTGAGAATACCACACCCCTCTCCTCTTTAACTTCTTGGAGCTTGAATGGTTTCTGGCCATGTTCTGGAAGATTAGGTTTTCCTTCCTCTCTCCTCTCTTTTCTGGGACTTGGATTTAGCCTGTGTTAGGTCTTTCCACATTAGTCAGGTTCATCCATACTTCTGTTTTTCACCTTTTTGTCTTTCCGTGGTGAGTTTAGAGCAACTTTTTCTCATCATCCACCATTTTTCTAATTTGCTCTTCAACTGAATGTAAATACATTCTTTAAACCCATTCTATTTGGTTTTTAAGTTCAGCTACTGCATTTTTCATTCCTAAAAGTTCTTCTTGATTGTTTTTCAAATCTGCTTGGTCGATTTGCCAAGATTGTCTTTTATCCTTGTAGTTACTTTCAGTGAAGTTCCAAATTCTGAAGTCTGTTTGAGCCTGACTTCTGCGGGTGCTGGTTCTTTATCATGCTGTCTTAGTTCCATCTGTGCTGGACAGTGTATGCAAAATATAATTAGTAAGAATATTAAGAGGCCTAGGACAATGGCTTCCTTCTTAGATAATGTGCATTCTGATCTCTCTGGTCTCTGGGGTGTCTGTCAGCCTGAAATCCCCTTGATCAAGCCTTGAGATTCCCTGTGCTGACCAGGCAGTGTGAAATTCATTTCTTTTTAAGTTCTAAGGAAGATGGGATTGTTTTCAGCTCAGCTGTTTGTGAGGCTATGGCCCTTTGGGGCCCAGCTAGTTGTGGGCAGGGTCTCCTATTAGACTGAACTTTACCCTGAGACTTAACTTTGGGCTTTGATTTCTATTCCTGTTTCCTTAAGAGGTCATCAAAAAGAAAGCTGATAGGGCTTCCCTGGTGGTGCAGTGGTTGAGAGTCTGCCTGCCGATGCAGGGGACGCGGGTTCGTGCCCCGGTCTGGGAGGGCCCTCCATGCCACGGAGCGGCTAGGCCTGTGGGCCATGGACACTGGGCCTGTGCATCCGGAGCCTGTGCTCCGCAGCGGGAGGGGCCACAGCAGTGAGAGGCCCGCGTGCCGCAAAAAAAGAAAGAAAAAGAAAAAAAAAGAAAGCTGATAGCCTTTATGAAAGAAGGAAAAGTTAATTACCTTGCTCTGCGTTCTTTTTGCTCCTGGTTTTGAGTCTGGAATTTCCTTTCTGTCTTCTCACCCCTTAGGTCCTTTTAGGAGGATTGGTAAGTTTTTTTCTTTTTTTTTCTTTTTGGCCACACTGCTTGGCGGAATCTTAGTTCTTCCACCAGGGATTAAACCTGTGCCTATAGGCCCAGAAAGTGTGAAAGTGTTGGTTCCTAAGCACTAGACCACCAGGGACCTCCCTCATAAGAAATGTTTTCATACATTGCTTGTAGTTTTTTTCAAAAGCAGGAAGTTTGATCCAAAAAAGCCTTGCCCACCATAACCAGAAATTGGAAGCTGGAGGATATTTTAACTGATGAGTCCCTGTGTACTCATTCTCTGTAGATGTGCTGTCCCTTTCATTCTCGTTGTGTTTGGTGTTTGAGGAAGGACTTTGAGGTCAGAAGATGTACAGCAGTTCAAAGGGTGTTGGGTGCTCTAGTTTATTTAGCAAAACTAAAGAAGTTTGCAGGCCAAACTTTATACATGCAGACTGCTAGCAGGACCACTTTAGGTCTTGTTGAGGTAGACGCCCATGGTGGTATTGTGATCAGGATTAAGAATGGTCTCTACATACAGTCTGTTTTCCTGAGGGAATAGAGAGAAGAGCACACTGTGAAGTAAGAGTGTTGCCAGCCAGATCAGTAAACAAAGGATTTTGTGGCCCTCAAGCCATCAGCCACTGCAGCTGTCCCTGAAGGTGAACCCAGAAGGAACTCAAGATAAAAACAGGAAGCCCACCATCAAGCCCTCAGCCACTACAGCCGCCCCCAGTGGTGCACCCAGAGGGGACTCAGGATGGGAAAGAACATGATTCTGACCCTAGATAGCTAAGGTGCATATCAAGCGAATGCTTTCAGTGAACCTAGGCTGTTGTATCTTCCCATACGTAGAAAAGTGCTAAATTCATTCACGAGAGATGTCTGGTTTTCTTTAATTAACTGTAAGCTTTTGACATTCTAACTACCTGCTCTTTGTTACAAAACTCCTATACATCCAAAGTTTTCTGGGAAAGGCCAGAGAAAGAAAATCATTATCTTCCTCTGGTTCGGAGACACAAAACATGTAACATGGTCTTTTAATCAAGGATCCTTCGGACAGAGCCTGAAATTCATTTTCTTCAATCATAGATCTCAAGACTGAGTCCCCGGTGAATGTGTGACCCCACAATGGGAGATCTAATGGAGGTTTCTGGAGCAGTTGGCACATCTCTAGGAGACACATCTTGAATTTCAGAAGAAATATGTGCCATCTCAAATAAAATTTTCTTCAGCTACTTTTCTCACCTTGTTTTTCAACCCTGCGAGTTCACATGCTGCTTTGGCAGACCTACACAGATAAACCGTCTAGACCATCACAGTGGTTCTCAACCTGAGTAGCTGTGACACCACAAGATGACTGGTCTCCTAGCAATTAAAGTGTAACATTCAGACAGTGTTTACTTCTCTATGAAATTTATCCAGTTAAAGCAAGATATGGGCTGCTTACTTAAACAGTAACTTAAAAAAATGAGACCTGCAAAATCTCATTCCTAAAGAGTCTTAAATAAACACATCACATAAATAAATCCATTTCGTTTCTGAAATAAAAGTGATTTCTCTCCCTTCTACACACATACTCTTAGCGCCAGTATTGTTCCCAAGCCACACTTCGGTCTGCTCGCCTGTGTGCAGTAAAGCCAATCTACTTACACCCGGTTGTGGTGAAGGTAAGTGTAGCCTTTATTGCAGGTGCCAAGCAAGGAGTCCAGGCAGCTAGTGCTCAAAAGGCCTGAACTCCCTGCAGGCTTTCAGGGAAAGGTTTTTAAAGACAGGGTGAAGGGGGTGGGTTGTGGGTTGCATGATCAGCTCATAGACATTCTTCTGATTGGTTGGTGGTGAGGTCATTGTGAGTCAGCGTCATCAACCTTCTGGTTCCAACCAGTCTGCAGTCTATGTGCTTGTGGGCAGCATGAAGTTAACTTCTCCCACCTGGTGGAGGTTTCAGTATCTGCAAAACAGCTCAAAGGGCATGGCTCAGAATATGATCTATAGCCCTGGAGGAGGAACTAAAGGTCTTTCACTTTGTTTAATGGCTAAACTATTATTATTTCTGTTTTGCTTCACTGTTTTCCTCTCTTTCTGCATATTCTGACTTCTCTGATTAAATTTGCTCTTTGGAACTTGAGGAAGGTCAAGGAGGGTAAAGTTTTTCTACAGACAAGGGCAGGCAGAGGACATTGTGGGGAGTGTCTGTTCCAGGAAGCCTCCATAGGATCCTGCTCAGTTACAATTCCCCCCTCCCCCACCCTTTTTTTTTGATACCCCTCAGTCTTGAGGGACAGGTAGAGAAAAAGAAAGGGAATAAAGTTTTGGATAGAGAGGTTAATTATAAACATGGCAGAAGAACTCAGTTTTAGTTTCCATTTCTGTTTCAATTTTCCTGAACTCTTTGAGGGAATGGGGCAACAACCACTTTGGCTACCACCTAATGAAATGGAGCATAGACCTGCCTAATTTGGGAATGGACACAGAGCTGGAAATACTGCTGAGTTTCAAGTTTAGCATCGATATTTTGTAGTATGAAAACATTACTTCTCTCTTTGATTGTTTTGTTACAGCACCTGGACACACATTTGAAAATTAGCCAACATATTACAATGAGGATAATGATCAAAAAGAGTCCTCTAGGGCTTCCCTGGTGGCGCAGTGGTTGAGAGTCAGCCTGCCGATGTAGGGGACACAGGTTCGTGCCCCGGTCCGGGAAGATCCCATATGCTGCGGAGCGGCTGGGCCCGTGAGCCATGGCCGCTGAGCCTGCGCGTCCAGAGCCTGTGCTCTGCAACGGGAGAGGCCACAACAGTGAGAGGCCTGCGTACTGCAAAAAAAAAAAAAAAAAAAAAAAAAAAAAAAAAAAGTCCTCTAATTCTGATGCAACCAGAAAAAAATAAGCTTTGGAGTGTTTCCTCTTTAAATATATTCAGTAACCAAGTAAGGTTTTAAATTATTCTATATTTGGGTTTTTCATTTTTCCAGGGTTTTTATACATAATAGGAGCTATTGGCCACTAGTATCTCTCTCTGTGTCACTCTCTCTCTCTTTTCTTTTTTTGCCAAAATGTAATTTAAAGCAATTTTATTAGCTCATAGTATTCTGGCTGAATAATCTAGCGCCTTTTGCTGGGAGGCTCTATCTTGAGTTGGCTCATTTGCCACTACTATTTCTAAAGTAGGAGATGGGTTTCACAGTTATGAAGAGACCTTGAGACCAGAAGGTTGCAGCTGGCAGCTGCTAACAGATACTGTTTTGAGAAAGGCTGGTAGTGTCCTTACATTTGATAAAGTTTAGGAAACTCAGGTTCTCAGTAGTATAAGAACATGTCTGAACTCACGTCAACAGTGGGCACCCAGCTCCATTTTGGAGGCTTGAACCACAGTTACTCCATTCTGATTTTTAAGTGTATCTTTCATTAATGGCTAAAGCCAATGCACAGTGCATGTTTTATAGGCCACAAACAGGATATTTCAGTTAGCTTAAATTTCATATTAAATCATGTATAAGCCAGAGTCACATTACCTGAATATGTGAACATTTCCTCCATCATTTCCCCCTTTTGATTGCAAATCTTTCAGTAAAAAGCATTGATGATCAAAATATCTGTCCGTCGTTGCTGGGTTGTTTGAGCTGCCTGCCCCAGGTCCAGATCATGTCCCTTGGTGCTAGGCCTCCTTCATATTGGCCTAGTTATCCACATTGGGGGAAAACTAATCAGATATCACAAACGTGTTCAGAAATGTGTTAATGGGGAAACATTTTATAGGGTATACATTTTATCAGTCATACCCAGTTGTCACATAAGCACTGTACCCGTGCTTCCAGCAATAAATTTAAAGCAAGCAGTGTTACACATCATGAGCAGTTATACTCTGTGAAAACTCCATTAGAGAATTATTTTCCTGTTTTAAACACTGAGGGTAACAAAATTATAGTAGAACAGTAACTTTCAAAGTTGATAGGGAGACAAATATTTGGTAAACAGTACAGTTGAATTCATAGGATGGGTCTTACAAGCCTGGCCCAGTTTCTTGTGTCAGCTGCCTACCATTGCTGTTGTCTTCTTCTCATGGTATGAATGTTGTTGGGAGTCAGCAGTCCTTTCTATTGACCAGTCCAATGCAAAGGCCCTTCTTAAGTGGGAAATATGAATTTAAGGGTTAATTCCCTTCAGTTTCTTTGTACATGAGGTACTTAAGAATACTCAATAGGGGTTATTTCAGCTAGGTTGGAGATAGTCCTTTAAATTATGCTTTTTTTAGTATGTGGGGTGTGTGATCAGCTCGTGGACATTCTTCTGATTGGCTGGTGGTGAGGTAATTGGGAGTCGGCATCATCAACCTTCTGGTTCTAACTGGTCTGGGGTCTATGTGCTTGTGGGCAGCATGAAGTTAACTTCTCCCACCTGGTGGAGGTTTCAGTACCTGCAAAACAGCTCACAGGACATGGGTCAGAACATTATCTATAGCCGTGGAGGAGGAACTAAATGTCCTTCACTTTGTTTAATGGCTAAGCTATTATTATTTCTGTCTTGCTTTACTGTTTTCCTTTGTTTCCATATTATTCTCACTTCTCTGATTAAATTTGCTCTTTGGAACTTGGGGAAGGTCTAGGAGGTGAAAGTTTTCTAGAGGCAAGAGGCAGGCAGGGGACACTGAGGGGCGGGGGGAGGGTTGTCTGTTCCAGGAAGATCCCATAGGGTTCCGCTTGGTTAGAGTAGCATATGGCCTGGTAAATGAACGATGCAAAAAATGAGTAAAGCAAAACAAATGATAAATAGCTCTGTCAGTTTGGAACTGAAATATGTGCAGAACTTGTATACAAAAGAAGCATAGCCATGAAGACAGAAATCAGGTTAATTGCTGCCAGGACCTGGAAGAGGAGCGATTGGGAGTACTATTTAAAGGGCATATACTATTTATAGGGTGATGAAAATGTTTGAGAACTAGAGAGGTGATGGGTGCACAACATTCGGAAGATACTATATGTCATTGAATTGTATACTTCAAAATAGTTATTTTTATATTGTGTTTTTTAATTCAGTTTTTAAAGTTGAGTTGGATCTGTTATCACTGATTTCACAATATAAAGTTATTAATCTGTATATTCTATATAAGTAGTCTATACATTAAACAATATTAAAAACATTTTCATATTAGTGTAATAAACATGATTTTATTTAGCATGTCTGTAAATGTCTGATACATACTCATGAAGTATAAGATTTTAAGAGAAAGTAGTAGGTTTACCATGAAGGAGATCCTAAACAGTGGGAGATAACAAGTAAAAAGACAGTGTTATAAGTAGAGTAAATTTGTATATGTGTCTAAGAGGAAAATTACTTTTGCTGCAAGAGCCAAAGGATTTTTATTAAAAGATTATGTGGGGGGAATCGGGAAGATGGCGCAAGAGTAAGACGCGGAGATCACCTTCCTCCCCACAGATACATCAGAAATACATCTACACGTGCAACAACTCCTACAGAACACCTACTGAATGCTGGCAGAAGACCTCAGGCCTCCCAAAAGGCAAGAAACTCCCCGCGTAACTGGGTAGGGCAAAACAAAAAAGAAAAAACAGAGACAAAAGAATAGGGACGGGACCTGCACCAGTGGGGGGGAGCTGTGAAGGAGGAATGTTTCCACACACTAGGAAGCCCCCTCATGGGCGGAGATGGCGGGTGGCGGAGCGGGGTAGCTTTGGAGCTGCGGAGGAGAGTACAGCAACAGGGGTGCAGAGGGCAAAGCGGAGAGATTCCCGCACAGAGGATCAGTGCCGACCAGCACTCACCAGCCCGAGAGGCTTGTCTGCTCACCCGCAGGGGTGGGCGGGGGCTGCGAGCTGAGGCTCAGGCTTCAGTCGGAGCGCAGGGAGAGGACTGGGGTTGGCGGGTGAACACACCCTGAAGGGGCTAGTGCTCCACGACTAGCCGGGAGGGAATCTGGGAAAACGTCTGGACCTGTGGAAGAGGCAAGAGACTTTTTCTTCCCTCTTCGTTTCCTGGTGTCCGAGGAGAGGGGATTAACAATGCCCCTTAAAGGAGCTCCAGAGACGGGCGCGAGCCTCGGCTAAAAGCGCGGACCACAGAGATGGGCATGAGATGCTAAGACTGCTGCTGCTGCCACCAAGAAGCCTGTGTGTGAGCATAGGTCACTCGCCACACCTCCCCTCCCGGGAGCCTGTGCAGCCCGCCACTGACAGCGTGCCGGGATCCAGGGACAACTACCCCGGGAGAACGCACGGCGCACCTCAGGCTGGTGCAACGTTCCACCGTTCCACCGGCCTCTACCGCCGCAGGCTCGCCCCACACTCCGCGACCCTCCCTCCCCCCGGCCTGAGTGAGCCAGAGCCCCCAAAGCAGCTGCTACTTTAACCCCGTCCTGTCTGAGCAAAAAACAGACGCCCTCCAGCGACCTACATGCAGAGGCGGGGTCAAATCCAAAGCTGAGCCCCTGGGAGCTGTGCGAACAAAGAAGAGAAAGGGAAATCTCTCCCAGCAGCCTCAGGAGCAGCGGATTAAAGCTCCACAATGAACTTGATATACCCTGCATCTGAGCAATACCTGAATAGACAATGAATCATCCCAAAGGAGGTGGACTTTGAGAGCAAGATTGATGATTTTTCCCCCTTTCCCTGTTTTTGTGAGTGTGTATGTGTGTATGCTTCTGTGTGAGATTTTGTCTGTATACCTTTGCTTTCACCATTTGTCCTAAGGCTCTATCCGTCCATTTTTTTCTTTAAAAAATTTTTTTTCTTAATAATTATTTTTTATTTTAATACCTTTATTATATTTTATCTTTTCAATTTTATCCTTCCTTCCTTTCTCTTTCCTACTCTTTTTTCTTCCTTCCTTCTCTCTCTCTTTCTTATTTTCTTTCTTATTTTCTTTCTTATTTTCTTCCTTCCTTCCTTCCTTCCTTTCTTTCTTTTTCTTTCTATCTTTCTTTCTTTCTTTCTTTCTTTTTCTTTCTTTCTTTCCTTCCTTTCTTCTCCCTTTTATTCTGAGCTGTGTGGATGAAAGGCTCTTGGTGCTGCAGCCAGGAGTGCTGTGCATCTGAGGTGGGAGCACCAACTTTAGGACACTGGTCCAAAAGAGACCTCACAGGTCCACATAATATCAAATGGCAAAGATCTCCCAGAGATCTCCATCTCAACATCAGCACTCAGCTTCACTCAACGACCAGCAAGCTACACTGCTGGACACCCTATGCCAAACGACTAGCAAGACAGGAACACAACCCCACCCATTAGCAGAGAGGCTGCCTAAAATCATAATAGTCCCAGACACCCCAAACTGCACCACCAGACGTGGACCTGCCCACCAGAAAGACAAGATTCATCCTCATCCACCAGAACACAGGCACTAGTCCCCTCCACCAGGAAGCCTTCACAACCCACGGAACCAACTGTAGCCACTGGGGACAGACACAAAAAACAACAGGAACTACAAACCTGCAGCCTGCAAAACGGAGACCCCAAACACAGTAAGATAAGCAAAATAAGACAGATAAACACACAGCAGATGAAGGAGCAAGATAAAAACCTACCAGACCTAACAAATGAAGAGGAAATAGGCAGTCTACCTGAAAAAGAATTCAGAATAATGATAATAAAGATGATCCAAAATCTTGGAAATAGAATAGAGAAAATGCAAGAAACATTTCACAAGAATCTAGAGGAACTAGAGATGAAACAAGCAGTGATGAACAACACAATAAATGAAATTAAAAATACTCTAGATGGGATCAATAGCAGAATAACTGAGGCAGAAGACTGGATAAGTGACCTGAAAGATAAAATAGTGGAATTCACTACTGTGGAGCAGAATAAAGAAAAAAATGAAAAGAACTGGGACGGTCTCAGAAACTTCTGGGAAAACACTAAATGCACCAACATTCTAATTACAGGGGTTCCAGAAGAAGAAGAGAAACAGAAAGGGTCTGAGGAAATATTTGAAGAGATTATAGTTGAAAACTTCCCTACTATGGAAAAGGAAATAATTATTCAAGTCCAGGAAGCACAGAGAGTCCCATATAGGATAAATCCAAGGAGAAATATGCCAAGACACATATTAATCAAACTGTCAAAAATTAAATACAAAGAAAACATTAAAAGCAGCAAGGGAATAACAACAAATAACACACAAGGGAATCCCCATAAAGTTAACAGGTGATCTTCCAGCAGAATCTCTGCAAGCCAGAAGGGACAGGCAGGACATATTTAAAGTGATGAAGGAGAAAAAAACTACAACCAAGGTTACTCTACCAGCAAGGATCTCATTCATATTTGATGGAGAAATCAAAAACTTTACAGACAAGCAAAAGCTGAGAGAGTTCAGTGCCACCAAACCAGCTTCACAACAAATGTTAAAGGATCTTCTCAAGTCAAGAAACACAAGAGAAGGAAAAGACCTACACTAACAAACCCAAAACAATTAAGAGAATGGGAATAGGAACATACATATCGATAATAACCTTAAATGTAAATGGATTAAATGCTCCCACCAAAAGACACAGACTGGCTGAATGGATATAAAAACAAGACCCATATATAAGCTGTTTACAGGAGACACACTTCAGACATCGAGACACATACAGACTGAAAGTGAGGGGATGGAAAAAGATATTCCATGCAAATGGAAACCAAAAGAAAGCTGGAGTAGCGATTCTCATATCAGACAAAATAAGCTTTAAAATAAAGACTATTAGAAGAGACAAAGAAGGACACTACATAATGATCAAGGAATTGGTCCAAGAAGAAAATATAACAATAGTAAATATTTATGCACCCAACATAAGAGCACCTCAATACATAAGGTGAATACTAACAGCCATAAAAGGGGAAATTGCCAGTAACACATTCATAGTAGGGGACTTTAACACCCCGCTTTCACCAATGGACAGATCATCCAAACTGAAAATGAATAAGGAAACACAAGCTTTAAATGATACATTCAACAAGAGGGACTTAATTGATATTTATAGGACATTCCATCCAAAAACAACAGAATACACACTTTTCTCAAGTGCTCATGGAACATTCTCCAGGATAGATCATATCTTGGGTCACAAATCAAGCTTCAGTAAATTTAAGAGAATTGAAATTGTATCAAGTATCTTTTCCGACCACAACGCTATGAGACTAGATATCAATTACAGGAAAAGATCTGTAAAAAAATACAAACCCATGGAGGCTGAAGAATACACTACTCTAATAACGAAGTGATCACTGAAGAAATCAAAGAGGAAATCAAAAACTACCTAGAAACAAATGACAATGGAGACACAATGACCCATAACCCATGGGATGCAGCAAAAGCAGTTTTAAGAGGGAAATTTATAGCAATATAAGCCCACCTTAAGAAGCAGGAAATATCTCAAATAAACAACCTAACCTTGCACCTAAAGCAATTATAGAAAGAAGAATAAGAAAACCCCCAAAGTTAGCAGAAGGAAAGAAATCAGATCAAAAATAAATGAAAAAGAAATGAAGGAAACAATAGCAAAGATCAATAAAACTAAAAGCTGGTTCTTTGAGAAGATAAACAAAATTGATAAACCAGTAGCCAGAGTCATCAAGAAGAAAAGGGAGAAGACTCAAATCAATAGAATTAGAAATGAAAAAGGGGAAGTAACAACTGACACTGCAGAAATAAAAAAGATCATGAGAGATTACTACAAGCAACTCTATGCCAATACAATGGACAACCTGGAAGAAATGGACAAATACTTAGAAATGCACAACGTGCCAAGACTGAATCAGGAAGAAATAGAAAATATGAACAGACCAATCACAAGCACTGAAATTGAAACTGTGATTAAAAATCTTCCAACAAACAAAAGTCCAGGACCGGATGGCTTCACAGACTAATTCTTTCAAATATTTACAGAAGAGCTAAGACCTATCCTTCTCAAACTTTCCCAAAATATAGCAGAGGGAGGAACACTCCCAATCTCATTCTATGAGGCCACCATCACCCTGATATGAAAACCAGACAAGGATGTCACCAAGAAAGATATCACTGATAAACATAGATGCAAAAATGTTCAAGAAAGTACTAGCAAACAGAACACAACAGCACATTAAAAGGATCATACACCATGATCAAGTGGGATTTATTCCAGGAATGCAAGCATTCTTTAATATACGCAACTCAATCAATGTGATACAGCATATTAACAAATTGAAGGAGAAAAACCATAAGAAAAGAAAAACCATCATCTTAATAGATGCAGAGAAAGCTTTTGACAAAATTCAACACCGATTTATGATAAAAATCCTCCAGAAAGTAGGCATAGAGGGAACTTTCCTCAACATAATACAGGCCATATATGACAAACTCATAGCCAACATCAGTGGTGAAAAAATGAAAGGATTTCCACTAAGATCAGGAAAAAGACAAGGTTGCCCACTCTCACCACTCTTATTCAATATAGTTTTGGAAGTTTTTACCACAGCAATCAGAGAAGAAAAAGAAATAAAAGGAATCCAAATTGGAAAAGAAGAAATTAAGCTCTCACTGTTTGCAGATGACATGATACAATACATAGAGAATCCTAAAGATGCTATGAGATAACTACTAGAGCTACTCAATGAATTTGGTAAAGTAGCAGGATACAAAATTAATGCACAGAAATCTCTAGCATTCCTATACACTAATGGTGAAAAATCTGAAAGTGAAATCAAGAAAACACTCCCATTTACCATTGCAACAAAAAGAATAAAATATATAGGATAAACCTACCTAAGGGGACAATAGACCTGTATGCAGAAAACTATAGAACACTGATGAAAGAAATTAAAAATGATACAAATAGATGGAGAGATATACCATGTTCTTGGATTGGAAGAACCAACATTGTGAAAATGACTATTACCCAAACAATCTATAGATTCAATGCAATCCCTATCAAACTACCAGTGGCATTTTTCACAGAACTAGAGCAAAAATTTCACAATTTTTATGGAAACACCAAAGACCCCGAATACCCAAAGCAATCTTGAGAAAGAAAAACGGAGGTGGAGGAATCAGGCTCCCTGACTTCAGACTATACTACAAAGCTACAGCAATCAAGACAGTGTGGTACTGTCACAAAAACAGAAAGATAAATCAATGGACCGGATAGAAAGCCCAGACATAAACCCACGCACATACGGTCACCTTATCTTTGATAAAGGAGGCAGGAATGTACAGTGGAGAAAGGACAGCCTGTTCAATAAGTGGTGCTGGGAAAACTGCACAGGTACAGGTAAAAGTATGAGATTAGATCACTCCCTAATACCATACACAAAAATAAGCTCAAAGTGGATTAAAAACCTAAATATAAGGCCAGAAACTATCAAACTCTTAGAGGAAAACGTAGGCAGAACACTCTATGACAAATCACAACAAGTTCCGTTTTGACCCACCTCCTAAAGAAATGGAAATAAAAATAAACAAATGGTACCTAATGAAACTTCAAAGTCTTTTGCACAGCAAAGGAAACCAGAAAGAAGACCAAAAGACAACACTCAGAATGGAAGAAATATTTTCAAATGAAGCAACTGACAAAGGATTAATCTCCAAAATTTACAAGCAGTTCATGCAGCTCAAGAAGAACAAAACAAACAACCCAACCCAAAAATGGGCAGAAGACCTAAATAGATATTTCTCCAAGGAAGTTATACAGACTGCCAACAAACACATGAATAAAGGCTCAACATCATTAATCATTAGAGAAATGCAAATCAAAACTACAATGAGATATCATCTCACACCGGTCAGAATGGCTATCATCAAAAAATCTATAAACAATAAATGCTGAAAAGGGAACACTCTTGCACTGCTGGTTGGAATGTGAATTGGTACAGCCACTATGAAGAACACTATGGAGGTTCCTTAAAAACTACAAATAGAGCTACCATATGACCCAGCCATCCCACTACTGGGCATATACCCTGAGAAAACCATAATTCAAAAAGAGTCATGTACCAAAATGTTCATTGCAGCTCTATTTACTATAGCCTGCAGATGGAAACAACCAAAGTGTCCATCATCTGATGACTAGATAAAGAAGATGTGGCAGATATATACAATGGAATATTACTCAGCCATAAAAAGAAACGAAATTGAGCTATTTGTAATGAGTGGATAGAAGACCTAGAGTCTGTCTTACAGAGTGAAGTCAGAAAGAGAAAGGCAAATACCGTATGCTATCACATATATTGGAAATGAAGAAAAAAAAATGTCATGAAGAACCTAGTGGTAAGACAGGAATAAAGACACAGACCTACTGGAGAATGTACTTGAGGATATGGGGAGGGTGAAGTGTAAGCTGTGACAAAGTAAGAGAGTGGCATGGACATATATACAGTACCAAACATAAAATAGATAACTAGTGGGAAGCAGCTGCATAGCACAGCGAGACCATCTTGGTGCTTTGTGACCACCTAGAAGGGTGGGATAGTGTGGGTGAGAGGGAGGGAGATGCAAGAGGGAAGAGATATTGTAACATATGTATAGGTATAACTGATTCACTTTGTTATAAAGCAGAAACTAACACACCATTGTAAAGCAATAATACTCCAATAAAATGTAAAAACAAAAAGTAAATTAAAAAATAATAATAATGTTGTACACTTTAAACTTATACAGTGCAGTTTGTCAATTATGTCTCAGTAAAACTGGGAGAAAAAACTATGAAACATTTAAGAGAATTTTGTGACCACTGGTATAAGATTGATTTATCGCTATTAGATTTACAAGAGTTATGTAAGTACTTATAAAATTTCACTGCCAAGATGTTAGATATATTACATTTGTAACTGTAGTTTAAGATATCTAAGAAAATTTAATTAATGGAGTATGCAAGTGATGTTAAATATTCAAGAAGTATATAGTCTGTTATGCTTATGAATTAATTAAATCATAAAGAATAAGTGAAAGTGATTGTCCATATTTTTATGCAAAGATTTATAAATAGACTAACAAGATTTATAAATTGAGCTTTTTAAATGCTTAAGAAATACAAGTTTCCCATTTTAATGTCTTTACCTATTAATAAACAAATTAGTCATGTCAAAAAAAAAAAAAAAGATTATGTGGAGGGGCTTCCGGGTGGCGCAGTGGTTGAGAGTCAGCCTGCCGATGCAGGGGACACGGTTCGTGCCCCGGTCTTGAAAATCCCACATGTGGCACAGGGGCTGGGTCCGTTAACCATGGCCTTGAGCCTGTGCGTCCGGACCCTGTGCTCCACAACGGGAGAGGCCACAACAGTGAGAGGCCCATGTACCAAAAAAAAAACAAAAAACAAAAAAAAAACAACAAAAAAATTATGTGGAATATTTTGTCCAACAACATAGGGGTATCATTATAAAACAGGATTTCTGTGAAACAATCTTAGTTTTGAGTAAAAAGTTTCTTCTTTTTTGAAAAATAAAAACACTCCATTATCAGTAAGAATTTCTTTTTGTTCATGGCTGAAAGAATTATTATAATAACATTGTGACTATTTGACTACTTTGGCTTTGGTAAGTGTTTAATATGTGCACAAAAAGTTAGTAATGACTTTTATATTTATTATATTTTAAGAGCAGTTTTTCAAACCTAGAAAGAGTGCCATTATTAGGAGTATGTCTTTGTGTAATATAGTTTTTAAATCAGAATTTTGTGTATTTAGGGTAAGTAATAAAATTTCACATCATTAAACATTTTGTGAAGATACAACAGATACTCCAATGAAATACAGGTTCATGAATTTTGACAATTACTTCATTCAAACTTTTTTTGCAGAATTGTAAAGATTTTTTATTCACTTTTCAGGGAATTTCCTTAATTTTCAGGCCATTTTCTTAATATTCTACATACAGCTTTTGTGGAGGACTAGTGATTACTTAGGACTGCAAACAATGGCAGGTACATGTGTAGAAAACAGGGAGTTAATGGGAGGAACAGAAAGCAGACTTTACTTAAATGTAAAAATGTCTCATCAAAATTGTGGCTGAGAATTTTGGGAAGCTAGAATGGGTGGATCATGTAGGAAAGAAGGTGGCTTTATGGACTTCAGGGGAAGATGGCCTAATTCAGTTGTCTCCTGGCTCCAAATTACAAACTTTACCTTGAGTCATAATGATAGGAGAAAATGAACAGTTTTATCTTGAAAACATGACTGTAATATGTTGTATCTACTTAACTATATAAAGAGTAAAATTTCTTCCTGTCTTTGCAATCTCTAGCAGACAGTGTGTGACGCATATCACATTCCGTCTAATCAATCAGTTTTATTATTCCATAATAAAACTGTTTTCTTTCCTTTCTCTCTTTATGAGAAGGTTTTCTAGATTGGATGGAGATGTTTTTATCATGTTTCTCCAATATGTGTAAATTTTAACCTTCGGACAGAATGTGGATGAGAAGGGGAAACCACAGGGGAGATGGTAAGTTAGCAAGCTGAAAATAGGAGACCAGAATGGTGGTGCTTAAGGGAGATGAGTAAAGTCCCCCATTTCAATAAAAGTCCTAGGAAGTTTCCGGTTGAGAGTAAAATCACATTTACCATGTTCCAAAAACATGGAGCAGCAAATAAACAAGGTGTATCTTCCTGTAAACATGCAAGAGCAGTCCTTTACTTTTCTTGGGTCAGCTACTTCTACCTCTCCCATTCTCTCTCTACCTAAACCCAGATATTTCACTGTACTTGAGTCTGGCATAAATCTGGTGACCTAAGGGATTGCTTTTTGGAAGCTTGAGACCTCAATTCTGATACCAAGAGAAGTAAGAAGGCTAGTGAGCAGTGGAGTTGGAGAAAGGTGAAGTGTTAATTTATTACAAATTTCAGAGTTAAATATCAAGCTAAGTCTCAATCAAAGCAGCAAGTGAACCATATTCTGAATTATTCAGATGTACTAAGGCATGGGCTATATCGGTGTAAACAAGTACTATTACCATGTATATCTGAAGTCCATTGCTCTGTGACCTGACTTCTCTTTAGTATTCCACCGTAAATTTTTGACTAATGATAACCCACTTCTAACCTCAAAGGCTCTTCCGTATGTAGATGTTTTCATGAATGTTTTCCAAAAATAAACTTTAGAGGCTAGCCTATGTGTTCTGAGGATAATGGAGTGGGTGGACTAGACAGAAAGGTATAATCTACATTAACATTACTTTGATTTATGGATGGCTTGGGAGAAAAAGTGTTTCATTTCTTTTTTTTCCCATAAGTTTATTTATTTATGGCTGTGTTAGGTCTTTGTTGCCGCACGCGGGCTTTTTTCTTGTTTCTAGTTGTGATGAGCAGGGGCTACTCTTCGTTGTGGTGTGTGGTCTTCTCATTGTGCTGCCTTCTCTTGTTGCAGAGCACGGGCTCTAGGCACCTGGGCTTCAGTGGTTGTGGCACACAGGCTCAGTGGTTGTAGCACATGGGCTTAGTTGCTCCGTGGCATGTGGGATCTTCCTGGACCAGGTCCCCTGCATTGGCAGGCAGATTCTTAACCACTGCGCCACCAGGGAAGTCCCTTCCTTTCTTATCATACTGATTGCTCTCTTCTCTGAAGCTCAGAAAGACTTTTGTATAATGATTTGTGGCTTACATTGTGTTCTTCATCTACTTTAATAGTGTCTATCTCTCCCTCTCTCAATCCAATCTTCTCTGTTCTCTTCTCTCTTTCCGTACTGGATTTTTTTTTTCCTTTTCTGTTTTTCGTATTCACTTAGTCACTAGGTATTTAATAGACATTTTAAAAAGTTATTTTAAACAAGATTCTCCTTTTGCTAACATGTATCCTTAGCTTGCATTACTTGGAAAGAATGTTTTTGTGATATTTTTGGGTGAGTAGCTACATCATCTGCAAATGACTACTGTTTCCATATTTATACTACTTTGTAGGTAGATGTGGATGTTTCATTTGTCTTCTCTCTTCTCTACTTGTAGCTACAGTGTACTTTCAGTCTCATCCCTTTAGGAGATACATTATTTTCTCTCTTTTGTGATAGTATAGTTGATTAGTTCAGATGTTACCTTTCTGATCTATTTGTTGCAAAGATACATTCCATTTGTATTTCTTGTAGATCAGGCTGGCTAGCAAGCAATTATCTCCATCCTTTTGTTTATCTGGGCATGTCTATCTAATCAGTCCAAGAGACAAATATTGTTGTTCACAATTATTGTTTCTCCTCAGAATTTCTCAGCCACTAGTTTTAGCAGACTTTGATGATGCTGCTCCGGATCTATATTTCATCAAAATTGCTAAAAGCTAATATGTTAATTCTGATACTCATCTATTAGTTGGAATTTTTATGTTTTAGAAAAAGAACTTTCTTTCATTTACTTTTTGATCACCCTGTTTATTTTTATAAATTGTTGAGAGACTTCTTATTACTATTGTTTTTATTGATGGAGGGGACTAGGCAATGCTTAGCTTCCTTCTTTTTGCGATCTGTATTTTCTAAGTGTTTCAGAGTAAAAGTTTATAAATCTGTTGTAATGCAAACATCAATCAATAAATTTTAAAGGAACAAGGTGCACCCTTCTGTTTTTTCTTTGTCAGCAGACATCTCAAAACTAAGATGTTTCTTTTTTTTTTTTTTTTTAGATTCCATATATATGTGTTTGCATATGGTATTTGTCTTTCTCTTTCTGACTTACTTCACTCTGTATGACAGACTCTGGGTCCATCCACCTCACTACAAATAATTCAATTCCGTTTCTTTTTATGGCTGAGTAATGTTCCATTGTATATATGTGCCACATCTTCTTTATCCATTCATCTGCTGATGGACACTTAGGTTGCTCCCATGTCCTGGCTATTGTAAATAGAGATGCAATGAACATTTTGGTACATGACTCTTTTTGAATTATGCTTTTCTCAGGGTCTATGCCCAGTAATGGGAGGGAGGGAGATGCAAGAGGGAAGAGATATTGGAACATATGTATATGTATAACTGATGCACTTTGTTATAAAGCAGAAACCAACACACCATTGTAAAGCAATTATACTCCAATAAAGATGTTAAAAAATTAAGATAAAATAAAATGTTATCTCTTAAAAAAAAAACACCTAACACGTTTACACTTATGTTTTATTTTTCTCCCCACATGCTGCTTCGAAAAACATTCTTTCAACCTTCACCAATGAGATACCCAGTGTCAGTTAAGGCAATTCCTTCTCCCTCATCCCACTGCCAGATACTATTAATCAGTCAGTCCCATCCATTCTGTTTGACAAAGAGATGAAGAGATGGTGATGATGGTGATGGTGATGTCACTACGTCCCCAAAACTTCTACATGCCGTTGGTGTATTGTTTATTTACACCACTTTCTCAGGTTTTTTCAGGTAGGTTCTCATATCATAGTAATTTTATAGGTGTGGAGACCATAGCTTCGTGAGGTTAAGTAACCCAAAGAAGTGACAAAGCCATTCTAATCCAGAAGATTACACTTCTTACCAGAGCTGATTTGGGAGCATCAGTTGATCTCTTTTATTAGTAATTGACATCCTTTATTCTCAGGGGTTTTTTTTGCTCTGAAATCTACTTAGATATTAATATAACCACCCAGCTCTTTAATGACTAGGACTAGGAGGACATGCTTTGCCTTCTATGCCTTTATTATTAACCCGTGTTTCTTTTTTTACTTAATCCTTACTAATTATCCATGTTTTTATATGCATTGTATGCTTCTTGCAGGCAGTATATATTTTGATTTTAAAAAATCCAATCTAAAAAGCTCTGCCTTTTTATCAGGGCATTTAGACCATTTACACTTAATGTGCTTATTCATATAATTTTCTGTTTTCTCCTTTTGTTGTTTTTCCCATTTTCCTCATAATCTCTCTTCTTTTAAAATGAAGCAAGTATGTTTCATTCCATTTATTCTCTTTTTCTCTTTTATTAGCTGTAACTCTGTGTTTAATTATGCTAGCTCTTGCTTTGAGGTTTGTAGTATACATCTTTAACGTATCACAATCTCCCTTCAGGAGGTATTTTATATTTTCATATACTATATAAAAAGCTTAAAATTGTATATTTAGAAAAGAGAGGGACTGAGAAAATATTTGAAGAGATTATAGTTGAAAACTTCCCTAATGTGGGAAAGGAAATAGTTAATGAAGTCCAGGAAGCACACAGAGTCCCATACAGGATAAATCCAAGGAGAAATACGCCAAGACACATATTAATCAAACTGTCAAAAATTAAATACAAAGAAAGCATATTAAAAGCAACAAGGGAAAAGCAACAAATAACACACAAGGGAATCCCCACAAGGTTAACAGCTGATCTCTCAGCAGAAACTCTGCAAGCCAGAAGGGAGTGGCAGGACATACTGAAAGTGATGAAGGAGAAAAGCCTGCAAACCAAGATTACTCTACCCAGCAAGGATCTCATTCAGATTTGATGGAGAAATTAAAACCTTTACAGACAAGCAAAAGCTGAGAGAGTTCAGCACCACCAAACCAGCTTTACAACAAATGCTAAAGGCACTTCTCTAGGCAAGAAACCCAAGAGAAGGAAAAGACTTATAATAACGCACCCAAAACAATTAAGAAAATGGGAACAGGAACATACGTATCGATAAAACCTTAAATGTAAATGGACTAAATGGTCCCACCAAAAGACACAGATTGGCTGAATGGATACAAAAACAAGACCCATATATATGCTGTCTACAAGAGACGCACTTCAGACCTAGAGACACATACAGACTGAAAGTAAGGGGATGGAAAAGATATTCCATGCAAATGGAAACCAAAAGAAAGCTGGAGTAGCGATTCTCATATCAGACAAAATAGACTTTAAAATAAAGACTATTAGAAGAGACAAAGAAGAACACTGCATAATGATCAAGGGATCGATCCAAGAAGAAGATATAACAATGGTAAATATTTATGCACCCAACATAGGAACACCAAATACATAAGGCAAGTACTAAGAGCCATAAAAGGGGAAATCGCCAGTAACACATTCATAGTAGGGGTCTTTAACACCCCACTTTCACCAATGGACAGATCATCCAAAATGAAAATAAATAAGGAAACACAAGGTTTAAATGATACATTAAACAAGAGGGACTTAATTGATATTTATTGGACACTCCATCCAAAAACAACAGAATACACATTTTTCTCAAGTGCTCATGGAGCATTCTCTATGATAGATCATATCTTGGGTCACAAATCAAGCTTTGATCAATTTAAGATAATTGAAATTGTATCAAGTATCTTTTCTGAACACAACTCAATGGGACTAGATATCAATTACAGGAAAATATCTGTAAAAAATACAAACACATGGAGGTTAAACAATACACTACTTAATAACAAAGTGATCTCTAAAGAAATCAAAGAGGAAATCAAAAAATACCTAGACACAAATGACAATGGAGACACAACGACCCAAAACCTATGGGATGCAGCGAAAGCAGTTCTAAGAGGGAAGTTTATAGCAATACAAGCCCATCTTAAGAAGCAGGAAACATCTTGAATAAACAACCTAACCTTGCACCTAAAGCAGTTAGAGAAAGAAGAACAAAAAAACCCCAAAGTTAGCAGTAGGAAGGAAATCATAAAAATCAGATGAGAAATAAATGAAAAAGAAATGAAGGCAACAATAGCAAAGATCAATAAAACTAAAAGCTGGTTCTTTCAGAAGATAAACAAAATAGATAAACCATTAGCCAGACTCATCAAGAAAATAAGGGAGAAGACCGAAATAAATAGAAATGTAAAAGGAAAATGACAACTGACACTGCAGAGATAAAAAAGATCGTGAGAGATTACTACAAGCAACTCTATGCCAGTAAAATGGACAACCTGGAAGAAATGGACAAATTCTTAGAAATGCACAAAGTGCCAAGACTGAGTCAGGAAGAAATAGAAAATATGAACAGATGAATCACAAGCACTGAAATTGAAACTGTGATTAAAAATCTTCCAACAAACAAAAGCCCAAGACCAGATGGCTTCACAGGCGAATTCTATCAAAGATTTAGAGAAGAGCTAACATCTATCCTTCTCAAACTCTTCCAAAATATAGCAGAGGGAGGAACACTCCCAAATTCATTCTATGAGGCCACCATCACCTTGATACCAAAACCAGACAATGATGTCACAAAGAAAGAAGACTACAGGCCAATATCACTGATGAACATAGATGCAAAAATCCTCAATCAAATACTGGCAAACAGAATGCAACAGCACATTAAAAGGAGCATACACCATGATCAAGTGGTGTTTATTCCAGGAATGCAAGGATTCCTCAATATACGCAAATCTATTAATGTGATAAACCATATTAACAAATTGAAGGAGAAAAACCATATGATCATCTCAATAGATGCAGAGAAAGCTTTTGACAAAATTCAACACCGATTTCTGATAAAAACCCTGCAGAAAGTAGACATAGAGGGAACTTTCCTCAACATAATAAAGGCCATATATGACAAGCCCACAGCCAACATCATCCTCAATGGTGAAAAACCGAAAGCCTTTCCACTAAGATCAGGAACAAGAAAAGGTTGCCCACTCTCACCACTCTTATTCAACATAGTTTTGGAAGTTTTAGCCACAGCAATCAGAGAAGAAAAGGAAATAAAAGGAATCCAAATCAGAAAATAAGAAGTAAAGCTGTCACTGTTTGCAGGTGACATGACACTATACATAGAGAATCCTAAAGATGCTACCAGAAAACTATTAGAGCTACTCAATGAATTTGGTAAAGTAGCAGGATACAAAATTAATGCACAGAAATCTCTGGCATTCCTATACACTAATGATGAAAAATCTGAAAGTGAAATCAAGAAAACACTCCCATTTACCACTGCAACAAAACGAATAAAATATCTAGGAATAAACCTACCTAAGGTGACAAAAGACCTGTATACAGAAAATTATAAGACACCGATGAAAGAAATTAAAGATGATACAAATAGATGGAGAGATATACTATGTTCTTGGATTGGAAGAATCAACATTGTGAAAATGACTCTACGACCCAAAGAAATCTATAGATTCAAGGCAATCCGTATCAAACTACCACTGGTATTTTTCACAGAACTAGAACAAAACATTTCACAATTTTTATGGAAACACCAAAGACCCCGAATACCCAAAGCAATCTTAAGAACGTATAACGGAGCTGGAGGAATCAAGCTCCCTGACTTCAGACTATACAACAAAGCTACAGTAATCAAGACAGTATGGTACTGGCAAAAAAAACAGAAAGATAGATCAATGGACAAGGATAGAAAGCCCAGAGATAAACCCACACACATATGGTCACTTTATCTTTGATAAAGGAGACAGGAATGTACAGTGGAGAAAGGACGGCCTCTTCAATAAGTGGTGCTGGGAAAACTGCACAGGTACATGTAAAAGTATGAAATTAGATCACTCCCTAACACCACACACAAAAATAAACTCAAAATGGATTAAAGACCTAATGTAAGGCCTGAAGCTATCAAACTCTTAGAGGAAATCATAGGCAGAACACTCTATGACAAATCACAGCAAGATCCTTTTTGACCCACCTCCTAGAGAAATGGAAATAAAAACAAAATCAAATGGGATCTAAAGAAACTTCAAAGCTTTTACACAGCAAAGGAAACCATAAAGAAGACCAAAAGACAACCCTCAGAATGGGAGAAAATCTTTGCAATGAAGCAACTGACAAAGGATTAATTTCCAAAATTTACAAGCAGCTCATGCAGCTCAATAACAAAAAAACAACCCAATCCAAAAATGGGCAGAAGACCTAAATAGACATTTCTGCAAAGAAGATATACAGACTGCCAACAAACACATGCAAGAATGCTCAACATCATTAATCATTAGAGAAATGCAAATCAAAACTACAATGAGATATCATCTCACACCAGTCAGAATGGCCATCATCAAAACATCTAGAAACAATAAATGCTGGAGCGGGTGTGGAGAAAAGGGAACACTTCTGCATTGCTGGTGGGAATGTGAATTGGTTCAGCCACTATGCAGAACAGTATGGAAGTTCCTTAAAAAACTACAAATAGAACTACCATATGACCCAGCCATCCCACTACTGGGCATATGCCCTGAGAAAACTAAAATTCAAAAAGAGTCATGTACCAAAATGTTCATTTTAGCTCTATTTACAATAGCCTCAAGATGGAAACAACCTAAGAGCCCATCATCGGATGAATGGATAAAGAAGATGTGGCACATATATACAATGGAATATTACTCAGCCATAAAAAGAAACGAAATTGAGCTATTTGTAATGAGGTGGATAGACCTAGATTCTGTCATACAGAGTGAAGTAAGTCAGAAAGACAAAGACAAATACTGTATGCTAGCACATATATATGGAATTTAGAAAAAAAATGTCATGAAGAACCTAGGGGTAAGGCAGGAATAAAGACACAGACCTACTGGAGAACGGACTTGAGGATATGGGGAAGGGGAAGGGTGAGCTGTGACAAAGTGAGAGAGTGGCATAGACATATATACACTAACAAACGTAAGGTAGCTAGTGAGAATCAGCCGCATAGCACAGGGATATCAGCTCGGTGCTTTGTGACCACCTGGAGGAGGGAGATAGGGAAGGTGGGAGGGAGGGAGACGCGAGAGGGAAGAGTTATGGGAACATATGTATATGTATAACTGATTCACTTTGTTATAAAGTAGAAAGTAACACACCATTGTAAAGCAATTATACTCCAATAAAGATGTTAAAAAAAATTGTATATTTAGTTTTCCCCTCAGTTTGTATTATTGACATGCATTTTACTTTTTCTACTTTATGTATACACAATACATTGCTAGTATATTTTCTTCAATAGTCAATTCTGTGAGATTTATACAAAAGGAAAAATATCTCACAAATTTATCCTTGCAATTACCATTTTCAGGGTATTTTTTTGTGAAGATTCTCCATATATTTGTACCATATGTAATAACCATTTTATAAACTAATTTGTAGGTAGACTCAAAATACCAGATATTTGTTAAAATTTTTAATGTTTTAGCTTGTAAATTTCTTATGATGACAATTATTCAGTAATTTTTCTAATGAAAATAAATAGCCAGAGTCACTGTTTTATAAAATTGAATTTTCATGTCCTTATTAAACTATATAATCACATGTGACAGCTATAGCACACTTTGATTGAAGCTTACACAAAATAGTTATCTTGGAGTCTAAAAATTTACAATTTTTATATACCTTTTTATAGGAAATTGTAACGTTAGGTTTTCTACATAACTGCTACCTACTGAACTGAACTAGAATCTAATTATCTTGATGATTATTCTTGTTATAAGAACTTTTGAAATTCTAAATTCTGAGGGAGAATGTGTCAGTGAAATGTATAATACTGTTGTCTCGTGCATTAGCATCTATGAACAGAGAAAAATAGGGTAAAAATATCTGTTGTGTTTTTCCTTATTTACTAAATCTTGCTTAGTATTCAAAATCAACACTTGAAAAAAATTCTTGATCCATTGTACCAGATAACTGTCAATATACCTGGTAAGCAAATACATTTAGTTTATTTGCTACTATTTTCTGTTACTTACAAAATTAGTCAATATCAATAAAATTTTATCTATTACTGTAGTGTTTAGATAAGTTAGAGTTGCTTTAAATATTCTTTTATTGATATTTTTCTCAAATTTAGTTGCATTTTCAAAAGGTAGCTTTCTAGAAAGGAAAGAAGTAAGGTTGTTTAACAGGGTTCCTCCCACCACTCCAGATTAAGCCAATGATACAGTAGATACATACATGCTAACCAATCCCTTACTCTTAAAACATTTTCATAGCAGTTATTAGCCTTGAACTCTAAAACTTTATGTAATATTTTAATTTTATTAAATTCACTCCTTTCACATATTTTATTGGTTTGTTTTAGTTACAACTATTTTATGAATTATTTCTTTCCATTTTATTTTAGGGGGTATAACTATGATCCAAGTATGAAGTAACTATTCTATTTCTAGTATGCAGTTCATTTTCTAATCTGTACCTTTGAATGACATTTCCTCATCATTTAGTTATTTCCTGGATATTATCTAATTAAAGTTTGGGTTCTAAAATAGGCATAGTAAGCGATTTAATGAAATAATCTTCTCTCAATATTATGTGCTGAAAGGTGACATCAGCAAGCTGGTAAGGTAGGAATATATGGGTTCATGTTCCCCCACTGAGACAGTGAGTTAACAACAATGTATGAAAAAGAATAACTTTATGAATGCTCTAGAGATGACTTGAGAAGCTATGGTACCCAAACCAGTGTAAAATCAAGAAGAAATTCCAGCTGAAGAGGTAGAAAATTAGTCCTGTTTTGTGTGGACTAATCCACCTAGGTGGTGCACAGCATGGTGCAACTGGGAGAAAACTACTCATACTAAGGCTTTTCCATCAGAATGGAAACAACAAAGTAGACCTTGCATCCAACATTCTGACTGGGTGTTCACCAGGGATTGATTCCTGTCTCACCTGACTTGGAGCATTGGGAGGCCAATTGACCACGTGGGAATCATAGTTGTGAAGACAAATGAAAATAGAGACAAACACCACCCCCTTTTAAAGCCACAGTTCCACAGGCAGACATCAGAAGAAGATCAAGAAATCAGAAAAGACATTGGTGAAAGTTTTCATTTGCACAAAGTCAGGAGAAGGGGTTGAGTTTTCAAATGCTCAAAGTCAGCAAAAGATTACACTGAACACAAAGAAACAGGGTAATATGGTCCAGTCACTGTAACAAAATGAAACTCTGGAAACCAAACCTAAAGAAACTCAGACCCCAAAATACCTCACAAAAAAATTTAAAACAGCTGTCTTAAAATAGTCAGTGAGCTAGTAGAGTACACAAGTAGACAACAAAATGAAATCAGGAAAATGGTGCTCAAATGAAATGAGAATATCAACAAAGTGATTAAAAAAGAACCAAACAAATTCTGGAGCTAAAAAATATAAATGGACTAAAAAATTCACTAGAGGGAGCAACAGCAGATTTGATCAGGTAAATGAATCACTGAACTTGAGACAGATCACTTAAAGTAATTAAATCAGATCTGCAAAACAAAAAATAATGAGGAAAATTAAAAAGGGCTGATGGGACATTATCAAGTGGGCAAATATATGCACTATTGGAATCCCAGAAAGAAAGAGAGAAAGGAAATTAGAACTTATTTGGAGAAATGATAGCTGAAAATATTCCAAATCTGAAGAAAGAAATGGAGACACAAATTTAGGAGGCTTAATGCACCATAAGTAGGATATATCCAAAGAGATTCCCACAAAACACAGTGTAATCAAAGTGTTGGAAGTTAAAGAGATAATCTTGAAAGCAGCAAGAAAATAATTGACCTATCACAAAGGAGATTCCATAAAATTATCAGTGAATTTCTTAGCAGAAACTTTGCCATGCTGAGGGGGTAGGATGGTCTATTCAACATACTGAAAGAAAAATCTGTAAACAGAGAATACTATTTAGGGCAAAACTGCCCTTAAAAAATGAAGACTTTCACCACATAAACAAAATCTGATGGTGTCATTACATTAGAGCTCCTCTACAAAATATGTCAAAGAGAGTCCTTCAAGATGAAACAAAAAGATAGTATATAGCAACTCAGTATAAATATCAATATAAGGTTCTTCAGTAAATGTGAACACGTGGACAAATATTGTAATTTTGCTGCATAGAATGATAAAATGATAGAAATATTTTGAAAATGATAAATATGTTGATAGTTATATAAAGATGTAATATATGACATCAATAACAAAAAGAGGTTAGTGGTAGAAATGAAAAGGATTAGAGTTTTTGTGATTGAAATTGCTATCAGTTTAAAATAAATGTTATCCATTTAAAATTGTTATCAGTGTAACTTTAAGATTTTTTTGTATTTGTGATTAACACAAAGAAAATATTTACAGAATACACACAAAAGTGAATAAACTAATCAAATCATCTCACTCACTCAATGGAACACAAAGGAAGGCAATAAGAGGAAAAGGGGGATAAAAAAGCTACAAAACAACTAGGAAACAACAAAATGGCAATTGTAGTCCTTCTCTTTCAGAAATTACTTGAAATGGAAATGGATTAAACTTCCCAATCAAAAGACACTCAGAAGTAAACAACAAAAAATCAAATTACCCAATTAAAGGATGGGCAAAAAACTTGTAAAGATATCCATTCAAAGATGATATACAATGTCCAGCAAGCTTAAGGAAAGATGCTCAACACCTGATAATCAGATAAGTGCAAGTGAAAACTGCAGTGAAATAATACCTAACAACCACTAGGATGGCTCTTATAAAACAAAACAAAACAGTAAATAAGTGTTGTTGAGGCTGTGGAGAAATTGGAGCCATTGTGCACTGTTCCTGGGCTTATAAAATGATGCAATTTCTGTGGAAGAGAACAATGGAGTTTCCTCAACAATCTTTAAAATATGACTACTTTAGATCAACATTATATTCTTAATCAATTGGATGTGCTTTTTTTGTTTCCAACTTCAAGATATGTTTATCTTGGTAATTAATGAAATCTCCAGTATTCAGGACATATTTTTAATACAAAGAACAGAATAAAAGAGTGATTCCTAAATGTCTTTCAGGTTATAATATTATTCTGGGAAGGGGTAATTTCTAACCTATTGATCTTTCTAATCTAGTAGTTCATATTTGACAGGGTAATGTAATTAAAAGATTTTTAATGTAATGAGAGTAAAGTGTTTCACATGGCAGCTGTCATACTGCCATGGCTAATTAGAACAAACTACACTGCAAAGAAATTACTAAAGAAAGAGAATTCCACTTGTAGTTAGAGTTAAGAAAAAAGTTGTCAAAACTGAGTGAACTCAGAGAAGACGTTGAAAAGATGGCAGAAGAGTAAGACGTGGAGATCACCTTCCTCCCCACAGATACACCAGAAATACATCTACATGTGGAACAGCTCCTACAGAACACATACTGAATGCTGGCAGAAGACCTCAGACCTCCCAAAAGGCAAGAAAGTCCCCACGTACCTGGGTAGGGCAAAAGAAAAAACAGAGACAAAGGAATAGGGACAGGACCTGCACCAGTGGGAGGGAGCCGTGAAGGAGGAAAGGTTTCCACACACTAGGAAGCCCCCTCGTGGGCGGAGACTGTGGGTGGCGGAGGAGGGAAGCTCCAGAGCCACGGAGGAGAGAGCAGCCACAGGGGTGCAGAGGGCAAAGCGGAGAGATTCCCGCACAGAGGATCGGTGCCAACCAGCACTCACCAGCCCGAGAGGCTTGTCTGCTCACCGCCAGGGCGGGCAGGGCTGGGAACTGAGGCTCGGGCGTCAGTCGGAGCGCAGGGAGAGGAATGGCAGCGTGAACACAGCCTGAAGGGGTTAGTGCACCACAGCTAGCTGGGAGGGAGTCCGGGAAAAAGTCTGGACCTGCCAAAGAGGCAAGAGACTTTGTCTTCCCTCTTTGTTTCCTGGTGCACGAGGAGAGGGGATTCAGGGCACTGCTTAAAGGAGCTCCAGAGATGGGTGTGAGCCGCGCCTAAAAGCACGGACCCCAGAGAGAGGCATGAGATGCTAAAGCTGCTGCTGCTGCTGCTGCCACCAAGACCCCTGTGTGCAAGCCCAGGTCACTGTCCACACCTCCCCTCCCAGGAGCCTGTGCAGCCCACCACTGCCAGGGTCCCGTGATCCAAGGACAACTTCCCTGGGAGAATGCACGGCACACCTCAGGCTGATGCACCGTCATGCTGACCTCTGCCACTGAAGGCTCACTCTGCATCTGTACCCCTCCTTACCCCTGGCCTGAGTGAGCCAGAGCCCCCGAATCAGCTGCTCCTTTAACCCCGTCCTGTCTGAGCAAAGAACAGACACACTCAGGTGACCTACACGCAGGGACAGGGCCAAATCCAAAGCTGAACCTGGAGAGCTGTGCAAACAAATAATAGAAAGGTAAATTTCCCCCAGCAGCCTCAGGAGCAGCAGGTTAAATCTCCACAATCAACTTGATGTACGCTGCATCAGTGGAATAACTGAATAGACAGCGAATCATCCCAAATTGAGGAGGTGGACTTTGAGAACAGATTTATTATTTGTTCCCCTTTTCCTCTTTTTGTGACAGTGTATGTGTATGCTTCTGTGTGAGATTTTGTTTGTATAGCTTTGCTTTCACCATTTGTCAGAGGGTTCTGTCCATCCATTTATTTTCATTTTTTTAACTTAAAATCTTTTTTCTTAATAATTTTTATTTTAATAACTTTATTTTATTTTATATTACACAATTTTATTTTATCCTCTTCCTTCCTTCCTTCCTTCCTTCCTTCCTTCCTTCCTTCCTTCCTTTCTTTCTCTCTTTCTACTTTTTCTCCCTTTTATTCTGAGCTGTGTGGATGAAAGGCTCTTGGTGCTACAGCCAGGAGTCAGTGATGTGTCTCTGAGGTGGGAGAGCCAGCTTCAGAACACTGGTCCACAAGACACCTCTCAGCTCCACGTAATATAAAATGGCAAATATCTCCCAGAGATCTCCATCTCAACACCAAACCCAGCTTCACTCAGCGACCAGCAAGATAGAGTGCTGGACATCCTATGCCAAACAACTAGCAAGACAGGAACACAACCCCACCCTTTAGCAGAGGGCCTGCCTAAAATCATAATACGCCCACAGACACCCCAATCCACACCACAAGACATGGAACCGCCCACCAGAAAGACAAGATCCAGCCTCATCCACCAGAACACAGGCATTAGTCCCCTACACCAGGAAGCCTACACAACACACTGAACGAACTTTAGTCACTGGAGACAGACACCAAAAACAATGGGAACTACGAACCTGCAGCCTGCAAAAAGGAGACCCCAAACACAGTAAGGTAAGTAAAATGAGAAGACAGAAAAACACACAGTAGATGAAGGAGCAAGATAAAAACCCACCAGACCTAACAAATGAAGAGGAAATAGGCAGTCTACCTGAAAAAGAATTCAGAATAATGATAATAAAGATGATCCAAAATCTTGGAAATAGAATAGAGAAAATGCAAGAAACATTTAACAAGGACCTAGAAGAACTAAAGAAACAAGCAACGATGAACAACACAATAAATGAAATTAAAAATACTCTAGATGGGATCAATAGCAGAATTACTGAGGCAGAAGAACGGATAAGTGACCTGGAAGATAAAATAATGGAAATCACTACTGCAAAGCAGAATAAAGAAAAAACAATGAAAAGAACTGAGGACAGTCTCAGACACTTCCAGGAATACATTAAATGCACCAGCATTCGAATTACAGGGGTCCCAGAAGAAGAAGAGAAGAAGAAAGGGACTGAGAAAATATTTGAAGAGATTATAGTTGAAAACTTCCCTAATGTGGGAAATGAAATAGTTAATCAAGTCCAGGAAGCACAGAGAGTCCCATACAGGATAAATCGAAGGAGAAACACGCCAAGACACATATTAATCAAACTATCAATAATTAAATACAAAGAAAACATACTAAAAGCAGCAAGGGAAAAAAAATAATAATAACACACAAGGAAATCCCCATAAGGTTAACAGCTGATTTTTCAGCAGACACTCTGCAAGCCAGAAGGGAGTGGCAGGACATATCTGAAGTGCTGAAGGAGAAAAACTTACAACCAAGATTGCTCTACCCAGCAAGGATCTCATTCAGATTTGATGGAGAAATTAAAACCTTTACAGACAAGCAAAAGCTGAGAGAGTTCAGCACCACCAAACCAGCTTTACAACAAATGCTAAAGGAACTTCTCTAGGCAAGAGACACAAGAGGAGGAAAAGACCTACAATAACAAACCCAAAACAATTAAGAAAATGGGAATAGGAGCATACATATTGATTGTAAGGAACGGCACCAAAAACGGAGGAGAGCTTAAACAAGCTTTATTTGGGAATGCTCCCAGGCGAGGTTCACTGGTCCGAGAGAAAGGGGCCAGAGGAGTCGCGCCCGGGTGCAGGCACAAACAAAATTTATAGGGGTGGACGCAGGGGAGGCGCTTGCTGTGTGAAGCAGCCCTTTTTTGGTAATCTCTCGGGTGTTGTAGCAATGTCAGGTGTTGGTTGCATCAGCCTCAGAGCCGTTGGTTCTGCCCCTCGGGAAGTGGGAAGACCGGGGCCGAGTGGTGTGGCAATGTCAGGTGTCGGTTGCATCAGCCACTTTGGTGGGGGTTCCGTCTGGCTCCCTGGGCCCTTCCCTGGACCTGCTGGCCTTACATCCTGACTTCTTTGGTGTAATGGGGCAACGTTTTGTCTCTGGCTACTTCCTGCCGTACAGGGGCGCCGTAAGGGAGTTGGGTGGCCAGCGGTCCGGAGGTTAGGGGAGGGCGGCCACGGGGGGTTCTGTGGGTAGTAAGGTATACGGGTGGAGGAGCATCTGATTTACCACGACCCGAGAGACTTCTTGTATGCGACTGCGGAGAACCCTGAGGAAACAGGGCGCAAGCATGAATAGGATGCAGATAAGGATTAAGGGGCCTAGGATTGGTGTCAGCCAGGTATAGAGGGTGGACTGCCACCAAACGGGGATGGGGGAGGTGGATTGTCACTGCCTGCGTTGGAGTTCTTCTTTTAAGCATCAGGGAGCAACTACATTGTCTTCAACGCCCCCTGTCTCGTTGATGTAGTAGCAGCACTCTTCCTGTAGGAAGAGGCAGGTACCTCCTTTGTCGGCTGTCAGAAGGTCCAGGGCACGTCGATTTTGGAGGGCAACTCGGGCTACTGAGGTGATCTGACACTGGAGGGAGGTGATGGAGGTGGCAGAGTTCTCAATGGCTAGCTGGAGTTTCTTTTCTAGGTCGCGGGATGTTGAGACACTGTGTGTTAGGGCTCCTCCCCCGATGCCCGCAGTGACGAGAGAGGAGGCGAGGGAAATGCCTGCGACCATAGGGAGAAAGATGGCCCTTTTTTGTCAGCCAAAAATTTGTGTGGTAAGTGAGAGAAATTCGGCGTGGCCATATAATGTGAGTTGTGGAACAAGGGTGACGGGGATACGTGGGAAGGGGGAGGAAGAGTTGACCTCTTTTGTAAGGGAGCCATTACACCAAAAGAACAAGCCTGGTGGGGCCCCCATTGGCGTAGTTACAGGGAGGGATGAATTGCAAGGGAGTGCATCATCAGTTAAGTTTGGACGGCTGCCATAGCAAATTGTGAGGTTCTTTTTTCCTAAATCAAGGAATATGGGGACTCTTAATGGGGGAAATGATAAGTTCTGGGAGGAACTAGGGAGGGTAGAGGTGAAGGGCTGATCGAGTAGGACAGCAGTTAATGGTGGTCGGGCAAGTGTGGCACATAGAAAGCAGTCAGAGATGTTGCCTATTCCGGTGTGATTAAGCATTTGCACCCCTTGGCAGATGAGGGCCAACCAAGGAAAAGGGTCCGTCTTGTGCTCAGGGTGGGGTAGTTGGCATTCTAGGGCCTATTCCATCTCCTGGACCATGGTGGCCTGTTTGCTCAAGTGCTGGATAATTTCAGGTATCACTCTGACATATGAGCGGAAGACCCTGATAGAGCCCACGGGGGTAGGCATCAGTTGCCCACTGATAGATTTTTCCTTGTACCCCTTTTACCCATCTGGTGTCCCAGGGATCTTTGATGTTGATGAATAATTGACCCTTGCCATTTGCGGTGAGCAGGTGGGATTTTTGGAGCGAGATCCTGGTATCTAGTTTTGCCACATGGATGTTACATGAGTGATAGGGGCACCCCCCATAGGTCTCACCCCACCATTGACAGTAGTCTCTTGTCTGATCATAAGTGAAGCAGACAGTGGGGGTGGACCAACCCAGGGGAACACCTTCAATGTTAGAGATGGGGATCTGGACTGTCACCAGGGCCTGGCACCCATCTCGTTGGCAGTCTCCCGTGCCCAGGACTTGGGCGTGGGTCTGACCATTAGCTTGCCATGTCCCGTGGACCTGGAAGCGCCATAGAGATATCTGGTGAGTCCTGGGTGGCAGGAGGAGCAGCAGGAGGAGAGACAGGGTGACGGACAAGCTGTAGCCTCGTGGGACCCAGCAGTAGGGCCATCCAAGCCTCTGGAGTTGGGGCCATTTTAAGGCGGGAGACATGGTACCAGGAGGGGTGTCCCAAGAGTTTAGCTGTCATGGGATTGGTCACCGTATGGGGGCCTGTCCCCCATGGCTTGAGAGATTGGGGGTGTAATTCTTTGAGGAGGACACTATCGCTGGGTTGTAGAGGGAGAGAGGAAGTTTCAGAGGCAGTGACCGTCAGCAGGTTGTGGTCAGCATGTTCATGGAGAAGGTGGTGAAGCAGAGACAGGTAGGGGAGGTAGGAAGCTAGGGGTGGGTTTGGGGTTGGTAGGTTATGGAGGAGAAAAGGGCAGCCATAGAGCAGTTCGAATGGACTGAGACCAGTAGGGGTCCGAGGTGAGGCTCGGATTCGGGTGAGGGCAAGAGGGAGCAGATCGGGCCATGAGATACAGACCTCAAGGGAGAGCTTGGTGGGGTGGTCTTTCAAGATTCTGTTGGCATGCTCAGCCTTACTGGATGACTTGGGGTGGTAGGGGATGTGGAGTCTCCAGGTGATCTGAAGAGCCTCGGATACCTGCTGAACCACCTGAGAGACGAAGGTGGGTCCGTTGTCCGACTGGATGGAGATCCGCAGGCCAAATCGGGGGATGATATGTTGGAGAAGGATGGTGGTGACCATATCTGCCATTTCTCGGGCCATTGGGAAGGCCTCGATCCAACCTGAAAAGGTGTCAACGAGAGTGAGCAAATATCAGAAGCATTTACAGGGGGGCATGTGGGTGAAGTCAATCTGCCAGTCCTCACCAGGTTGGTGTCCACACATCTGGTGAGTAGGGATTCGGGGCCATAGATCTCCTTGTGGAGAGACAGACACGCAAGTCTGGCAAGCCACGTGAGTTTTTGAGATGGAATCTCTGAGTCCAGGCATGTAAAAGAGGGAATCTAGGAAATGGAACATCGCCTTCGGGCCAATGTGTAGGGACTTGTGGTTGTCTGATAGGAGGCTGGCCGCTTGGGCTGAAGGGAGGGCAACTTTGTTGTCCATAAAAATCCATCCTTTTTCGGCCTCGTGGTCCCCTTTGGATAGTAGGGCTGTCTCTTCGTGGGGGTCATATGCAGGTCAGATTGAGGTGGTGAGGAACAAGATCAGAGCTGGAGGGGCCTCTTTAGTGAGCTCACGGGCCACGGAGTCGGCCTTTGAGTTACCTTGTGCTATTGGGTTAGAAGGAGACTGGTGGCCCCTGCAGTGGATGACTGCCACCTCCTCAGGCAGTTGGAGGGCCTCCAGAAGTTTTGCGATGAGGGAGGCGTTGACCACCGGGGAACCCTTGGTGGTCAAAAGTCCGTGCCCCCTCCAAAGAGCTGAATGGCTGTGTGCAATCAGGAAGGCGTATTTAGAATCTGTATAGATATTGACCCTTTTGCCCTTAGAGAGGTCAAGGGCGCACGTGAGTGCTATCAGTTCAGCCCTTTGAGAGGTTGTTCCTTCTGGGAGGCGGTTGGCCTCGGTAATGGTTGAGATGGTTACTACCACATAGGCTGCCTGGTGGTGTCCGTCGGGACCGAGTATTGAGCTGCCATCTATGAAGATGGTGCAGTCCGGGTTTAACAGTGGAGTATCAAAGAGTCCCTCCCTCGGCGGGCTGAGGGCCTCTATGACTTGGGGGTAGGAGTGGAAAGGGGAGGTCCCGGAATCGAAGATAGGCAAGAGGGAGGCCAGGTTTCGGCGCGGGGAGAGGTCGAGGGAGATAGCAGGGTGTTCAATGAACAGCAGGTAGAATTCCTGGATGCAGGAGGGGCCCAAGAGAGAGACTTATGGCCGAAGAGGTCGGCCAGTCGGTGGGAGGAAAATACAGTCAGCGGGTGGGCCAGGGTCAGTTTGAGTGTTTGTTTGGACAGCTCGGCTGCTGCTGCCAAAGCTCAGAGGCATGGTTGCCATCCCCGCATGGTTGGGTCAAGTTGTTTGGAGAGGTAGGCCACGGGGCGATAGGAAGGCCCTACAGGCTGGGCAAGAAGTCCAGTAGCTATTCCGATCCGTTCATCTACAAAGAGGTGGAAAGGACGGTCTGGGTTAGGCAGAGAAAGGGGAGGGGAGGATATCAGCGTGTCTCTGAGGGTGAGAAAGGCCCGTCGAACAGTGGAGGGAGAGGTAAGGGGTCCTTGGGGGGTTTCTTTAGCAGCTAAATATAGGGGCTTAGCAAGAATATCAAAGTTAGGGATCCAGTGTCGGAAAAATCCTATTAGGCCCAGAAAGGAGAGAATCTGGTCAGCTGTCACTGGAGATTGGAGGTTGCGGATGGCCTGGGTGCGGTCAGCTGTCAGGCTCTTTGTTGTGGGGGTAAGGTGAATCCCCAGGTAGGTTACTGAGGGTGTAGACAGTTGGGCCTTGGCTGGAGAGACCCGATAGCCGCGAGAGCCGAGATAATTGAGGAGGTCAGCAGTGTGCTGTTTTGAGAGGCTGACAGATGGGCTACAGAGGAGGAGGTCATCCATGTATTGGAGGACTATAGTGGGCATGAGAGGGCAGGAAGCAAGATCCCACGCCAGAGCCTGGCCAAAGAGGTGGGGGCTGTTGCGGAAGCCCTGGGGAAGAACCGTCCAGGTAAGCTGGCGGGAAGCCTGGATATCCGGATCTGTCCAGGTGAAAGCAAAAAGGAAGTAGGAATCAGGGTGCAGGGTGATAGAAAGAAGGCGTCCTCGAGATCTAGGACCAACAATGGGTGGTGGGTGGGGGGATATGGGAGAGCAAAGTGTATGGGTTTGGCAAAACTGGGTGGAGGGGAATTATCGCCTCATTGATTAGTTGGAGGTCCTGGACCAGGCGGTAATCTCCTGAGGCCTTGCGGACAGGCAGAATGGGGGTGTTGCAGGGAGAGTCCGTGGGGATGAGGAGCCCCTGGTCTAAGAGTTTGGTGATAATAGGTCATAAGCCCCTTAGCTGAGTTTCAGAAATGGGGAATTGGGGCCTGGATGGAAACTTGGAGGGGGTCTTTAAGACAGATTAGGACAGGGGTGTGGTGTGTCGCTATTGTAGAGTTTGATGTATCCCAGACCTGGGGGTCTATCCGGTTGGGGGAGATGGGAGGAGGAAGAGAGGAGGGAGAGGGCTCCACTGCCAGACTGAGGAGGGGGAGCAGGAGTTGAGAGGAGGAGGCCTTAGGATCAAGTCTGGCAAGTTGGAGAGAGGCCCCTAATTGGAAGAGAACATCACGACCTAGCAGAGGAACCGGGCAGGACGGTATGACTAAGAAAGAATGAGGGAAAGGGAGCCTCTCGATGTAACATGAGAGAGGGCCGGTCTGGAGCGGGAAGGACGGCTTACCGTCGATGCCCATAACCGAGATCTGGGAAGGAAAAACTGTCCTGGAATATGTAGGCAAGACTGAATAGGTAGCCCCTGTGTCCACCAGGAATGAGATGGACTCACCTGCTACCTGTAGCATTACCCTGGGCTCGGCGAGGGTGATGGGGGTCTTCGAGTCCGGGTGTTGTCAATCGTCAGCCAATCCCAGGAGTTCGAGTGGTGGAGCCGTCGGGTCAGTCCACCCTCCATGTGGAGGTGCTGAGGGAGGACCGGCCGTAGGGCAGTCACTTTTCCAATGGCCTGTTAGCCCGCAGCCATGGCAGGGCTTGGAAGGAGGCCGGGGTTTGGGACATTGGCGAGCCCAGTGCCCCTCTTTTCCGCACTTGAAGCAGGCCCCTGGTGGGGTTTCCTTCGGCAGGTCCCGCGGATGCTGTCCATGGGAGATGGCCGGCTGCAGGGTGGCTCTGAGGGCTTGGGTTTGGAGGGCCACCTTTTGGTGCATCCGAGCCTCTTGGCTGGATTCTGCCAAATCTTCACGGGCATGATAGACTTTAAAGGCCATTTTTACCAGGTCTCGGTTGGGAGTCTGGGGGCGTCCTCTGCCTGCTTAAGTTTTTTTCTGATATCAGGGGCTGATTGGGTGGTAAAGTGGGTGGCCAAGACGGTTGCGCCTGCGGGGGTGTCAGGGTTCAAGCAGGTGTAGAGAGTTAGGGCCTCTGTAAGTTGTTTGAGGAAAATGGCTGGATTTCCATTGGGCTCTTGGGTTATCTCTTTTAGCTTTTCAAAGTTGACAATCTTGTGGGAGCCAGCCTGCATACCAGCTAAAAAGCATTAGATCGCGTTTGCGGCGACCGTCTTGGCCGTCCTGATAACTCCAGCCTGGATCGGTGCCAGGAATGGCAGTGGCTCCGACGGGCATAGAATTATCAGTGAGGTGGACCTGTTCTGCGTGGTTTTGGGCAGCAGTTTGAATTCTTTCCCTCTTGTCGGGGGTCAGAGTAGAAGATAGGATGACAAAGATGTTGTGCCAGGTTAGATCGTAAGCTTGAGAGAGGTAGCGAAATTCTTTGATGTAGTGGGAGGAGTCGGCAGTAAAGGAGCCTAATCGCTTTTCTATTTGAGAGGGATCTTGGAGGGAAAAGGGAACATGAACTCTAACCAACCCTTCCGCTCTGGCCACCTCTCTTAAGGGACCGAGAAGGTCTGTGTCCTGGGAGTCATGGTGGTGAGAGCAGGTGTGTGAGCTGACTGGGGAGGAGAGCGGTGATGAGAGATGGAGGGAGAGGAAGCAGGGGAAGGAGGAGACAGGGGGAGGTTGCCGGGGGGAGTGGGGGAGCAGTGGGGGGCGATGGAGTAGGCTTGGGAGGGAGAGGGGCCGGCCCAGGGTAGGGTGGGGGTTGGAGAGGAGCTCTGGAGGGGGGAGAGATGAGAGATTCGGGTGGGTCGGCTAGTGGAGAGGGGTCATCGTCAAAGGAAATTAGGGGCTTGGATGTAGGAGATGTCTGTTTGGCAAGGAGGATCTGGGAGGTGGAACAATCGAGGCAGAGGGAAGGGCAGGAGCGTAAATACCAGAAGGCCTGGTAGGGGACCTCGGACCGTTTACCCGTCCTGCGGCAGTAGTTATCTAAATCATGGAGGGTGTTGAAATTGAAAGTCCCTTCAGGAGGTCATTTAGATTGATTGTCTAGAGGGTACCATGGCCAGGCCTCGGTGGAATAAAATATGAGCCGCCTGCAGCGGAATCTTGAGTAAAGCCGAGTTTTGTAAAGTTGGCCAGGAGACACCCCAGGGGTGCCTTTGGATCTGGTTTGGATTCTGAAGTCCCCATGACCTCCAGTTTGTCCCCGGGTGAACAGAGAAAGAGAGAGACTCTCTGGTCTCAATCTTTGGTCACGGCGGATCGGAGAGCAGTCAGGCGGTTGGGACGTCTCCGCAACCACCTGAGGCTCGGAGGGAAGATGGAGGAGTCCCTGACATGGTCGCGGTTAAGGACAGGGAGTCCGGTGGGCAGGGACCCCGCGGTTCGAGGGGAACGAAGGAGGAACTTACCCCATTTCTGCCGGATCGGGTGGGTGAGCAGAGGTCCCTGGTCGGGAGGGGTGGCCCCGCGGTAATTTGTGGGGCTGGGTACCCCTGCCGGGTTTCAGCACCAAATGTAAGGAATGGCACCAAACATGGAGGAGAGCTTAAACAAGCTTTATTTGGGAACGCTCCCGGGACAGGTTCACTGGTCCGAGAGAAAGGGGCCAGAGAAATCACGCCCAGGTGTGGGCATGAACAAAAGTTATAGGGGTGGACGCAGGGGCCGTGCTTGCTGTGTAAGCAGCCCTTTTTTGGTAATCTGTCGGGTGTTGTGGCAATGTCAGGTGTCGGTTGCATCAGCCACTTTGGCGGGGGTTCCGTCTGGCTCCCTGGGCCCTTCCCCGGACCCACTGGCCTTACATTGATAATTACCTTAAATGTAAATGGACTAAATGCTGCCCCCAAAAGACACAGATTGACTGAATGGATACAAAAGCAATACCCATATATATGCTGTCTACAAGAGACCCACTTCAGACCTAGGGACACATACAGACTGAAAGTGAGGGATGGAAAAATATATTCCATGCCAATAGAAATCAAAAGAAAGCTGGAGTAACAATTCTCATATCAGACTAAATAGACCTTAAAATAAAGACTATTAGAAGAGACAAAGAATGACACTACATAATGATCAAGGGATCGATCCAAGAAGACTATATAACAATTGTAAACGTTTATGCACCCAACATAGGAGCACCTCAATACACAAGGTGAATACTAACGGCCATAAAAGGGAAAATTGAAGGTAACACAATTATAGTAGGAGACTTTAAACCCCACTTTCACCAATGGAGAGATCATCCAAAATGAAATTAAATAAGGAAACACAAGCTTTATAAAATACATTAAATAAGATGGACTTAATTGATATTTATGAGACATTCCATCCAAAAACAACAGAATAAATATTTTCCTCAAGTGCTCATGGAACATTCTCCAGGATAGATCATATCTTGGGTCACAAATCAAGCCTTGGTAAATTTAAGAAAATTGAAATTTTATCAAGTATCTTTTCTGACCACAACTGTGAGAGACTAGATGTCAATTACAGGAAAAGATTTGTAAAAAAAATATAAACACAGGGAGGATAAACAATACATTACTTAATAATGGAGTGATCACTGAAGAAATCAACGAGAAATCAAAAAATACCTAGAAAGAAATAACAATGGAGACAAGGAGACCCAAAACCTATGGGATGCAGCAAAAGCTGCTCTAAGAGGGAACTTTATAGCAATACAATCCTACCTTAAGAAACAGGAAACATCCCAAATAAACAACCTAATCTTTCACCTAAAGCAATTGGAGAAAGAACAAAAAACGCCAAAGTTACCAGAAGGAAAGAAATCATAAAGATTAGATAACATATAAATGAAAAACAAATGAAGGAAATGATAGCAAAGATCAATAAAAACTGAAAGTTGGTTCTTTGAGAAGATAAACAAAATTGATAAGCCATTAGCCAGACTCATTAAGAAAAAAGGGAGCACTCTCAAATCAATAGAATTAGAAATGAAAAAGGAGAAGTAACAACCGACACTGCAGAAATACAAAGGAGTACAAGCAACTATATGCCAATAAAATGGACATGCTGCAAGAAATGGACAAATTCTTAGAAAATCACAATGTTCTTAGACTGAACCAGGAAGAAGTAGAAAATATAAACAGACCAATCACAAGCACTGAAATTGACATTGTGTTTCAAAATCTTGCAACAAAAAAACTCAGGAACAGATGGAGTCACAAGTGAATTCTATCAGATATTTAGAGAAGAGCTGACACCTATCCTTCTCAAAATCTTACAAAATATAGCAGAGGGACGAACACTCCCAAACTCATTCTACAAGGCCACCATCACCCTGATGCCAAAACCAGACTAAGGTGTCACAAAAAAAGGAATCTACAGACAGATTTCACTGATGAACATAGATGCAAAAATCCTCAACAAAATACTAGCAAACAGAATCAACGCACATTGAAACGATCATACACCATGATCAAGTGGGGGTTTTCCCAGGAATGCAAGGATTCTTCAATATAGGTCAATCAATCAATATTATACAACATATTAATAAATTGAAGGATAAAAACCATATGATCACCACAATAGATGCAGAGAAAGCTTTTGACAAAATTCAACACTCATTTATGATAACAATCTTCCAGAAAGTAGGCATAGAGGGCAATTTCCTCAACATAATAAAGGCCATATATGACAAACCCACAGCCAACATCATCCTCAATGGTGAAAAACTGAAAGCATTTCCACCAAGATCAGGAACAAGACAACGTTGCCCACTCTCACGACTATTATTCAACATAGTTTTGGATGTTTTAGCCACAGCAATCAGAGAAGAAAAAGAAATAAAAGGAATCCAAATCGGAAAGGAGAAGTAAAGCTGTCACTGTTTGCAAATGACATGATACTGTAAATAGAGAATTGTAAAGATGCTACTGGAAGACTGCTAGAACTAACCAATGACTTTGGTAAAGTAGCAGGATACAAAATTAATGCACAGAAATCTCTGGCATTCCTATACACTAATGATGAAAACTCTGAAAGTGAAATTAAGAAAACACTCCCATTTACCACTGCAACTAAAAGAATAAAATACCTAGGAATAAACCTACCTAAGGAGACAAAAGACCAGTATGCCGAAGATTATAAGACACTGATGAAAACAATTAAAGATGATACAAAGAGAAGGAGAGATATACTGTGTTCTTGGATTGGAAGAATGAACATTGTGAAAATAACTCTACTACCCAAAGCAATGTAGAGATCTAATTCAATCCCTATCAAACTACCACTGGCAGTTTTCACAGAACTAGAACAAAAAATTTCACAATTTGTATGGAAACACAAAGTCCCCGAATAGCCTAAGCAATCTTGAGAAAGAAAAACGGAGCTGGAGGACTCAGGTCCCTGAACTTCAGACTATACTACAAAGCTACAGCAATCAAGACTGTATGGTCCTGGCACAAAAACAGAAATATAGATCAATGGAACAGGATAGAAAGCCCAGACATAAACCCATGCACATATGGTCACCTTGTCTTTGATAAAGGAGGCAAGAATATCCAATGGAGAAAAGACAGCCTCTTCAATAAGTGGTGCTGGGAAAACTGGATAGCTACATTTTGAAGAAGGAAATTAGAACACTCCCTAACACCATACAGAAAAATAAACTAAAAATGGGATAAGACCTAAATGTAAGGCCAGACACTATCAAACTCTTAGAGGAAAACATAGGCAAAACCCCCTATGACATAAATCACAGCAAGATCCTTTTCGAGTCACCTCCTAGAGAAATGGAAATAAAACCAAAACCAAAACTGAATAAATGGGACCTAATGAACTTAAAAGGATTTTCACAGCAAGGAAGCCATAAACAAGACCAAAAGACAACCTTCAGAATCGGAGAAAATATTTGTAAATGAAGCAAGTGACAAAGATTAATCCCCAAAGTTTACAAGCAGATCATGCAGCTCAGTATCAAAAAAACCCACAAAAAACAAAAAACTGAACCCCAAAGTGGGCAGAAAACCTAAACAGACATTTCTCCAGAGAAGATACACAGAGGGCCAACAAACACATGAAAAAATGCTCAATGTCGTTGATCTTTAGAGAAATGCAAAAGCATCTTTAGAGAAATGCAAATCAAAACTATAATGCAATATCACCTCACACGGGTCAGAATGGAAATCATTAAAGGTCTACAAAAATAAATGCTGGAGAGGGTGTGGAGAAGAGGGAGCCCTCATAAACTCTTGGCGGGAATGTAAATTGATACAGCCACTATGGAGAACAGTATGGATGTTTCTTAAAAAACTAAAAATAGAACTATCATACAAGCCAGCAATCCAACTACTGGGCATATACCCTGAGAAAACCATAATTGAAAAAGTGTCATGTACCACAATGTTCATTGCAGCTCTATTTACAACACCCAGGACATGGAAGCAACCTAAATGTCTATCATTGGATAAATGGATAAAGAAGATGTGGCACATATATACAGTGGAATATTACTCACCCAATAAAAGAAACAAAAGTGAGTTATTTTTAGTGAGGTGGATGGACCTAGAGCCTGTCATACAGAGTGAAGTAAGTCAGAAAGAGAAAAACAGATACTGTTTTCTAACACATATATATGGAATTTGAAAAAAATATTTTCAAATGAAGCAACTGACAAAGGATTAATCTCCAGAATTTACAAGCAGCTCATGGAGCTCAATAACAACAACAACAACAAAACCCAATCCAAAAATGGTCAGAAGACCTAAATAGACATTTCTCCAAAGAAGTTATACAGACTGCCAACAAACACATGAAAGAATGCGCAACATCATTAATCATTAGAGAAATGCAAATCAAAAGTACAATGAGATATCATCTCCCACCAGTCAGAATGGCCATCATGAAAGAATCTAGAAACAATAAATGCTGGAGAGGGTGTGGAGAAAAGGGAACACTCTTGCACTGCTGGTGGGAATGGTAATTGGTTCAGCCACTATGGAGAACAGTATGGAGGTTCCTTAAAAAACTACAAATAGAACTACTTTATGACCCAGCAATCCCACTACTGGGCATATACCCTGAGAAAACCAAAATCCAAAAAGAGTCATGTACCCAAATGTTCATTGCCGCTCTATTTACAATAGCCCGGAGATGGAAACAACCTACGTGCCCATCATTGGATGAATGGATAAAGAAGATGTGGCACATATATACAATGGAATATTACTCAGCCATAAAAAGAAACGAAATTGAGCTATTTGTAATGAGGTGGATAGACCTAGAGTCTGTCATACAGAGTGAAGTATGTCAGAAAGACAAAGACAAATACCGTATGCTAACACATATATATGGAATTTAAGAAGACAAAAAAATGTCATGAAGAACCCAGGGGTAAGACACGAATAAAGACACAGACCTACTGGAGAACGGACTTGAGGATATGGGGAGGGGGAAGGGTGAGCTGTGACAGGGTGAGAGAGAGTCATGGACATATACACATTAACAAACCTAAGGTAGATAGCTAGTGGGAAGCAGCCGCATGGCACAGGGATATCGGCTCCGTGCTTTGTGACCACCTGGAGGAGTGGGATAGGGAGGGTGCGAGAGAGGGAGACGCAAGAGGGAAGAGATATGGGAACATATGTATATGTATAACTGATTCACTTTGTTATAAAGCAGAAAGTAACACACCATTGTAAAGCAATTATACCCCAATAAAGATGTTAAAAAAAAATTGGTCGTGAAGAATGTAGGGGCAAGACGGGAATAAAGATGGAGACCT